>NC_090936.1:508043349-508349796 GCF_040938575.1 Ambystoma mexicanum | reverse complement strand
GAGAAGAACACGAAAAAGACTTTTACACAAAGAAATGGCAAATAAACCCAGCTGGAACTGTATAAAAATCTATATGGGCCAGCGGGTTTAAGTTTGAGGCTACTAAGATAGCCTAAAACACTACCAGGGCAATTTAAGATAACCGCAGTAGGAAATATAGGGTAGTTACCACTGCCACCAGCCAAGTCTTAATGAAAAGGGAACGAAACAGTGTTCCATGAGAAACAGACAAAAAGGGATAATAATTAGCCCTTTACAGAACTCTATGTAAGATAGTTTGTAGTGGGTCTCTGAGTTTAAAAAGTCTAATAAAGTCAAGGGCAACTTTACATGTTTCTGGGAGACAGTAGTCAGTCCCAGAAAAATGGTGCTGGAGTTGGGAAGTCTGAAAAAGAAAACCCTGTGTCACTGCACTGAAGATGCTGTGTAACACATAGTAAAAAGATGATGCCTATGGAGTAAGTAAATCTCCACAGTCCAAGAACACATAAAAATGTAAAACACACACAGCAAAACACATGTAAGATTGGGAAAAAAGGCTCACACTCTTAACAGGTGAAAAAAATAAATCCTAGAAATCCAGCAAAGCTGCTGAGGGACTCAGTAGGAAAGGGAAATTAGCCATTCTGGAGAATTCTCCCTAACATTGGTGGATTATCCTCAGTTCGTCTACAACATCGACTTTCTCCGGCAGGGCTAAGCCATTGACGGTGATGGCGAGGGAGTCCTTGGTTTAAATGTTCTTAGGCAAAAGGTGGAGCATTGCGGCTCCGGTCATTGAGCCGCACGGCGTCAATCTGTCTCTGCTTCTGGGCAACACGACTCAACTGGTTTCCAGATGTTACAGAAATCCTCTGAACTCCGGTCGAGGGCAATGGACTTTGACGGCCTCGATGTCTGGGTGCTTTACTTCAGATTTCTCGGCTGACCCTGTCTCCGGTCGACAGCCTTTCAGGATGGCTTCCAGGGTGCCTCGATGTAGCTCCGCTTCTGCACGATGTTTCCACGTAGCTTGGGCAGAGGTCTTCTAGCCAGGTACTCTCTCGGATCAGACCTCAACAGACTCGACAGCTTTCGGATTGTGTCGAAGGAAAGCAGCAGCAATTCTTCTTCTTCCAGCTGGGCTTTAAGGATAAGTAGCTTCTGAACAATTCTGGTAAGTGAGAGGTCCCCAGATATACAGTCTTGTTTCTCATTCACACTGCTGAGCCAAGCTCAGGCAGCCAATCATTCAGAAGCGCATTCATGCAGGCAGGCAGCCAATCAGGCTCACAGTGCATTCAGGTCATTCACTTCTACCCAGACACCCATACCAAGGAATGTGGATTGAGGAAAGCATCCAGCCTTTCAGCATACCACACTGCATTCAAGTTAGTTTCAGGCAAGGCTGCCTCATTCTTTGTGTCACACACACAGATACCAGAGACCTATAACATGGAATGTATATTGTTCACACACTCCATTCACCCTGGTCCCACCCCAAGGTTGTACCCACAACATACAGTCTCTGGGAAGGCTCCAGCCAGTCTGGCCTGGACTTCCCCACAATACCATATATGGTTTTTCCACCCAACAGCCAGTCAGGGGAAGGGACAGAGGCAGGACTTCCCAGTACTTTGGGAAAAGAAGGTAACAGGTAATAGAAAGCAAGAGGCAACAGGGGCCATCTTGTCTCCAATCAGGAATCCAATGATTCCTATGGTAGGGCCTGGGTATACCAAAATGCTGGATACTCAGGACACCTGGCAAATTCAGCATGGAGCTGCCACCAGCCCATACCCTGCTCTGTGGGCCACACACAGGTGCCCAAAAACATACACTATGGGTACAGGGTTGTACCCTCACCCATGGGTGCCATAAGGGTATCACAAGGGTCTCTGTTCACCACAAAGAAAAAGAGGAAGAGCTGCACTGCCAGGAGTCCCACGTGGTTCCTCTGCAGAAACCAACACAGAACACACATGATAAGGGAGTACAGGACAAGGAGAGGGAGGCCCTGTCCCTCCAATGCATTTCCAGCATCACATAATCACAAGAAAAAGTAACAGCTGTCCTTGAAACCCCTACACCAAAAACAAAAAGGGATTTACAAGCTTTTCTGGGGCTAATAGGATATTACAGCAGGTTTATCCCCAAATCTTCTGACAAAACCTCTAGGCTTACGGATAAATGAAAATGTGCAGAGCCCCAAAGAGTAAAATGGGTGGAGGAAGATGAAATATGCTATAATACATTAAAACAAACCCTGTGTCAAAGTCCCATTTTAAAAGTGGCTGATTGTTCCAGAGTTAATTTTACAAACTGACACTTCTCTAACAGGATGAGTGGCTGTTTTATCACACAATCATGATGGCCTGGAACATCCGATTCTGTACATCAGTCGGAAGTTGTTTCCCAGGGAACAAAATGACTCGGTCATCGAACTGGAAGCATTAGCCATAAAATGGGTGATATAACATCTGAAGTACTACTTACTGGGACGGAAATTCAGACGTATTACGCACCACTCTCCATTAGTCTGCAGTAGACAGAGAAAGGAGTCAAACCCTAGGGTTATGCAATGGTTTCTGGACCTACAACCATACTGCTTCTCAGTGGAACATCAGAAAGGTCGAGAGCAAGGTTCCCCTGTGAAGCATCATGGTCCAACCCACATAGGGGAAGGGTATGTGAGAAACCTGAAGTTACTCGCACACCCACTCCCTGGGGTTCTTCTGCTCAGGTGGCCAGGGAATGGCCATCGCTTTTCAATCCAAACCGTTGGGGTGTACAAGCGAGCGAGGATTACCTGGGTGGAGGGTCCTTAGGGGTTGGGGGGAGGGGGCCGGATGGCAAGACATGGGTAGTCATTACGACCTTGGCGGTAAGGGGTTAACGGCGCTGGTAATGGTGCCGCAGCCGTCAACCCCTTACCACCCCATTACGAGTCTGCTCGTGGGACTTGCAAAGGGCGACTGGTAAAACCAGGTGCCGTTAGCGAGTCCCGCTAGCAGACCAGGGAGCTATCACGGGCCCGTTGTTAGCTACCTCCCCATTCCCATTGAGACCTATGGGGGCTCGAATGGCAATGGGGATGTACCAGGCCCGGGTTCCTTGAATGAGGAATTACCGGGTCCTCCAAGGTTGAAATGGTCCGGTAATTTCTCATTCAAGGAACCCGGTACCCGGTAAGGGGGTAACCATGCCGCAAATTGCGCCATGGTTACCTCCAAGGTCGTAATGACCCCCATGGTATCCCCTTCCCCAACACTGATTAACCAGTCCTTCCCTCAACCTTCATGGGCTAGTTCCATTCATGCCCTGTCGTACCCTGTAAGTCCCCAGCAAGTACTTAGAAGGGGAAGAAGCAGCTAAGAGTAATAAACGCTTCTGATTACAAACACCACTCTAGTACTGGAAAAAAGAAGTTGGGTATGAAGACATCCAATACTGAAGGTCAGACATGTCCCATTGATTGGATTAAGTATGGTCAGTCAAGACAAGCCAACAATTCACACCTGAGGCCCCTTAATAGGGCTCAGGTGTATAAAAGGGGAAGGCCCAAACATGAAGAAGGAGAAGGAGAAGCTGAGACGTCGTGTTGGGAAGAGACTCAGAAGTCTGGACACTAGCATCAAACCCGAAGGACCTGCAGCTGGTGGGTGCAGGACCGGGAGCCTTTGGAATGGAAGGTGGAATCTGGAGCTGCAGAACCAACCAGGCACAGGGTATATGCGGTTCACGTCTATTGTGAAAGTCGGGACATCCCAGACGAATGTGGCGGTCTGCTTCTCTGCTACAGAGAAGGTGAGCAAGAGCAACAGGAGCAGCAGCTCTGAGAACATGTAGCATCAGTAAGTGTCAGAGGACACAGACAGCCCACAGCACTCCTGGACCGAAGGCAAGTGACGGTCCAAGTGAATGTAACCCATAAATCATATTGAATACCGAACCAAACTGAACTACTAATTGAGTACATTGAACACCAAACTGAATTGAAATTACTAATTCAGCATATTGAATACCAAACTGAATGGAAAGTACCATTTACATAAGATCACACCATATTGAACACTGACCAAAAATTTGAAGTTAAAAAGTGCTATTTGAATAAAATCACGGCATATTAGACAACGACTGAACATTTGAAATGAAACAAACATACTGAATGTCAGACTGTATGTAAGTAGCACTGTGGGGGAACTGAATAGCATATGGAATATTGAATGATCTTTTCAGTATTCTAAAGAACAGTGTGAGTACAGCCCATGAGTCTATTGTAAAGCAAAAGACTGATGCAGAAGAGTGTTACAATAACCAAAGGGAATACAAATTTGAAAAGTCATAGGCCTGAGGAAGAAGAGCCTGAAAAGGGGCAAAACATGATTAAGGGAACTCATGGTTGCGCAGCCTGTAGTGGGTGGGCTGTCTGGTCTGACAACTGTGCCTAGACCATGTAGTTCCCCACTATGAAGATCACAGACATCACAAATAAAGTCAAGAAGAAGCTTAGGGTTGCTGGTTGCGTGACCTGTAGTGTGTGGACCACCGAGTCTGACAACTGTGCCTAGACCAGAGAGCCCCAAGTGATGACAAGCGAAAGACATTGGAAAAAATGTCTGAACTAATTGATAAAGCAAGTCAGAAGTTGGGTCAAGAAGACCTATTATTTTCTTGTATTGAACATTGAATGGATGAAAGCAGTACAAGTGCTGCAGTGACATATTGGGGAAGGGAACCCTTAGAGTTGAAAAAACTGAGAAACACTGTCTTGGGGAAGGAAACCTCAAGACTTCCTTTTTGTGCGAACTATACTGTGTTGAACTTGGGGAAGGGAACCTTAAGATTTGACGGGACATTATGGAGACAAGCAGCCATTGGAGCTGTGTTACACCTTGGGTAGGGAACCCAATAAGGCCAGCTGAGACTTTACTTTTGAACAATATTCTGTTGGCCAAAACCCCACACACCATATTGTCTAGATGTGAGAATAAGCATAGGTTTTTGACACAGACAGAATTTTGATTAGGACTTACAGACACAGACTTCCCTTGGTTTTATTTAGGCAGTAGAAATCCCTACCTTAGCTATAGGAGAAATTAGGCCTTACACCATCCTGACATTTGAAATAAAACATTCTTTTAAATTTGAAATCTGTTGCCTGTGTCATCTCTTGATACCATGTCTCTCTCAAAGCCTGCACTGCCTTTCCACTGCCCTGGCCACCTGCCTGAAAGCCCCCTGCATGGCATCCCTCAAGGCCTGAGAATGGCCCATTGGTTCCTCTGCTCTTCTCTCCATACAATGCTACCACTGTTCCATGGCATTCAGCCTCTGCCATATTATGTTCAGGGGATTTGGGGGTAATGTGGATGATGTGTTGTGACTCTGCTATCAGCCTGATGGAATTACAACATGCACAGGTGTGCCATTGCCATCAGTACCCGTGTCGGATTCCTCTTCAGGATCCCACAGCAGTACACAACCACTGGATATGGGTGAGGGAGTTTTGGGGAAACGGGACATGATGGGAAGCACAGAGGAATCTAGTAGGTTAATTCACCCACCGCTTAGTGTGACAGTGAGATGGGCTTAGTGGAGGCCCGTCACGACTGTCCCCTTTCTCCTAAAAATAATAGACAGAGTAGCATACCTCCAAATACAATGACATTTGGAAGACAACAACCTTCTAGGTCTGCGACAATCTGGCTTTAGACCCGGTCATGGGACTGAAACAGCCCGCCTGGACCTATGGATGAAGCCAAAGACAAGGGCAATCTGGCCATGCTGCTCTTGTTGGATCTGTCTGCAGCCTTCGACGTAGTCGACCACTAAATACTCACCAAACACCTCTCCTCGGCTGATGCATTCTCCCAGGATGCCACCAATTGGATTTGGTCCTTCCTATCGGACAGAACAACCAGGGTCTTTTCCCCATCAGGCGGCGCCGGGGTGGACCCCGTCCCAATCCAATGTGAAGTCCTCCAAGGATATTGTATCTCCCCCATGCTTTACAATATCTTCACCAAGCTCCTCTTCGACCTCCTTGGTGACCTGGGTGTTACATACACAAACTATGCTGACGACACCCAGGTCCTCATCGCGCTCACGGGGAGCTATGAGGATGATGTTGCAAAACTAAATGAGATCTACCTTGAAATCCAAGCATGGAAGGCCACCCATAGTCTCTGCTTAAACGATGACAAGACGGAACTGCTGATTGTCGGTTCACATGCCCGTCTCAACAAACTTGACCCGAGATACTAATCCTTTGCCATTTATGGCAACATTATAAATGTGTCAAAAGAAGTCAAAACACTGGGTGTGTATCTTGACTCAACTCGCTCAAAAAACAAATTGACGCCACCATCTCATCTACAGCCTACACCAATAAACGTATTTATGCCTGCAAACCATTTTTATCCACCATTTTTATCCACCAACAGTCACCTCACACTGGCTAGGGCCCTCATATTGTCCAAACTCGACTACTGTAACACACTCTTCCTCAGCTCCACTAACTACAACCCGAACAGACTACAGATACTCCAAAACAACGCCCTGAGATGCACCCTTACTCTCCCCCGCAAGGCCCACATTTCCACCGTCAGAAAGGAATTTCACTGGCTCCCTATCTGTCAGAGAATTAAATTACGAGCGCTGGTCATTACACACAAATGCCTCTATCTGACAGCCCCACGTTACTTATCAGACAAATTTATGAGACAGAACTCTACCAGACTAACTAGACTCCCATACCTACACCAACTTAACATCCCGAGGTTCAACCTGAAAACGGCTGGGGGAGCAAGCTTTCCTGTGCTAGCACCAAAAAACTGGATCGCACTACGAATGACAATCAGAGCTGACACGTCGTTCAGGTCGTTCAGAGCCGCCAAGGTAAAGGAACTACTTACAACTCAGCAATAGACTGTTAACTGCACTTAGCTTAATCCTGCTTCCTTGTTTCCTTGTATCAAATGTATCCTTGTATCAAAGGTATGTCACCATGTATGCCACTATGCCACTCATATCTTTGTATCAAATGTATGCCTCTTCTGAGATGGACCAACGTGTAACCTGGTTCCCCTATAACCTTACTTTGCCACTCCTCAAGGACTATTTTGTAACCTGGTCCCTCACACTATTTATTGTACTGTATCATCTTCTGCTGTCTTCTCTATGTGCAACCTTCTGTAACCATTGCTGCTAAATAAAGCGCCCAGTTACCATAGGGTTCAGCTGCGCTATATAAATAAAAAAACTAAACTAAACTAAACAGCTGCACTTGTAATGGTGGCAGCGACAGGTGCAGGCTGTAACGAGGTGGAGGTTGCAGTGTGTGCAGTGGTGGTAATGGCAACAGTCACTTGCTGCCCAGTCATGTTTTTCCCATATCAGTGCTGTCCCCATCTGTTTTCACTCATGTCTATGGTGGGGATGGTGCTGATGGGTTGTGCCACAGGTTCAGTGGATGGTACTGTGGTGGTCACTGGCTGTGGATGACTTGCCTACTGATGTCTCCCGAAACGCAGATCCTGGCTATCGTCCTTCTGCCTGGCGGAATTATTGCCATTTTTATAGCCAAATACGGAATGAGGGTCAGTGACTATCTTGAATTCAGACCAATGGGATGAGTCACTTAATGATCTAATGTTTCAATTGAAAATACACTCTAAGCTGATTAAGCTTGGGAACAAGCTTCAAACTGGTGCAGACAATACTGAGAGAACATGCCTTATTGTGTGAAAAAAACATTCAAGACAACTCAGTGTATAAAGGAAACTAATCAAATAATTGCCTTTATCACAAGACTAAGAAACGTGTTAATTCACTGCAATATTACGTGTTTGCCTATAAAAGAATGAACAACATTTCAGTTAGCAGCATGAGCGCTCACATACACAAGATAGGCAAAGCCATTTACTCACTCAAAAATAAAAAAATAAAAGAGGGTCCTGTTACAGTGCCTTAAGTGCTTGTTTTGTGATAACATCTTTTAAGAGGAAATACATGAATCATACTTTTACAGGATGAAAGGTCTTCTTTAAACAATTTGCGGCATGTTTAATTGACTATCTACTTTACAATCTGAAATATCCATGATGAAAAATATGTATGGTTGAAACCACCAGGAAAATAAAGGAAAAACTTCTGGAACACAGAAGGGACACCCATAACCATAAAAAGTTAATGCTTTCAGCATCGACTTAGTTAGTTGTGTGGGTAATTCCCACACACTGGCCCTCATTATAAGTTTGGTGGTATTTTGGCAGTAAATCTTCTGAGATACCACCAAACAGAATAACCGTTACTGCCATTCGGTCCAGCAGTGATAACCGCCGGATTACACGTGTCAGTGTTAGTCCCCATTTATTTGGAGTCCATGATACTCCATGTGGCATTTTGGTGGAATTACTGAGGCAGAAATCTGGCAGAAAGTTGGCAGTTTTTTGGTATGTTTTTTTATATCTATAGGTTAGTGTGGCATGGGACGTCAGAATAAGTAGTTCTTTCATTGTTAAAAACAAGCACTGTGTATATTCCTTATTTCTTGACACAGAAGAATGTCTCACCATTCACCTGTGACCTTGAAGAATAAGGAGGCTTTTTCCAAGAGTTATGTGTTCATAGAGCACCGATTTATGCCTTTATACGGAAATGTGAAACGATAACTTTTTGTTAAACGCAAGTAACTTTCTTTCCACGCAGATCTTCAAAAGAAGATAGTTCTCGAAACAGGTGCATGGAATATAAATGATTTTCGTTACAAGTTTGCTTTACTGAAATACGATTAGTAACAACAAATTTACATAGGAAGATATCTCATTAAAATGATACGACTGAACTAAGGGCACTCGGATCCTTTCCTGTGCAAATCATTGCAGGCACAGGAGGAAAACAGCATCAATACAGCAGAGAAAACAGAAATTCTGCTTTGGCCAGATCGCTGTACTTGATTTTTCATGACTTGCTAATTTCCTTTGGCTCATCAATGTCCAGGCCAGGCAGGCAGCCCACAGTGAAGCTTCTGAAATGTCTCTCTCCTTTCCAGTCTCTTTACTCTCTATCAAAACTGTGTGCAGACGTCACTTGTGCAATTGTGTTTTTCCAAAAAATGGTCAACAATCGAGAAAGATGTTAGGGCTATTTTGCCCAGCGGTGTGTCCAGGGTATGAGAGTGCATACTATTTGAAGGTTCCCATCAAGCTTTCTCATCTGATGTTAGATGAGGTCAAATAGTTAACAGCAGGATTATGCGAAACATTATACTAGAACATGCAAATTAGCCTGGAACTATCACCGATGGGAGCAGTGCAGTCCAAACTGTTATGTCATTTCTCTTATGCACTGAGACGCAAGCAACCCCAGACATGTTTCTGAACTGTTGGGCCTCATCAGGGAGCTGCTTATGGCTGCCCCCCTCCTGCAATGGCGCAGACTGGAGTGTGAAGGTTTGCTCAGAGAACTACCAGCGATTAGACTTAATTTACAACCTTCCACCCATTACATTTTTGGTGATAGTTTGTCTCCCCATAAGAGAAAGTGCATTCACATGTGGGTTACCTGCTCGCTACTGCCAGCAGCAGGCCTTTCCTTACTCCTCTGTGTCCGCCAAGATGTGAAGAGGTAACGCTGACCCCTGTCAGAAGCCACTCTGCTCCCCCACAGTCTAACTTCAGTTGGAACACATGTTAACCCCTGGAGTGTCACCCCGAAAGGGAAAACCCCTCCAGTTTGTCTAACCTAGGTTTCCATGGGCTGGTGGGGCACAGCGACTCTTGCAAAGACCGCACAGTTGGAGGCAGCTACAGCACAGAAGGTATAAAGATACAGTAGGCACAGGAAAGGAAGCGAAGAAACACACATGCAGTGAACATGTTACAGGAATTGTACAGCACCTCATGGGTAGCTTGAAGCTTCAGCACACAGGGTAGAAGGGAGTTTGTAGTGTTGCAGTGCAAGGCTCAGAGGAACACCTACCGATACGCAGGGAATAGGGTCCAGACCCAGAGGTCAGTCCGCAAGAGACTAGACCACTGCAAGCTATTATGGCAGGCACATAAAGAATTGGTTGCAAACAGGCATAAATCGCCACATTGTTCTCCCTCTCCTTGGTGTGAGACACCGTCACCTCCACAGGTGCAAGTCCCTAACAGCTGCATTATAGGGAACCAAGCTGCTTATATTCATTTTTGCCGCTACAATTGCTGACATATTAGACTTATATCAAATGAGCCTGTTCTTACTTTTTTAACATCAAACAATACTATTTTTTTTCTTTTATTGTGTTTCAGCTTATATTTAAAAAAACAACAAAAGTTTTTATTTCCTATAAACCCTTTACAAAAGAATATTTCATCACATTTCACATTACACATTTTTCTTTCAATTCTGGTGAATAAAATTGAACTTTTCCCCAAAGTATACCTTATAATTTTTAGCAATAAACTTGGCCATACACTCCTTCCCCGCATCAGTCTCGCCCACATCATCTCATTCAACATTTCTGAAAACAAGTGCCGAACTCTATGATCCTTAAACGCAATGCAATATAGAACCAAGTGCTTCTAGGGTTCCTTAACATTGCTCCCCCTCGCAATCTTTGCAAGGAACTTGGGGTTGGTCACCTTGAGTTACCTGGGGGAACCCAGACGTGGACTCCCTGCTTGCTGTACTCAGAGAGGCACAGCGCCACCTCACTGATGTAGCCCAACAAGGCTGAAACACGTGTCTGGGGTTGCTGTTGCTACTCTTGTTCAGAAGGGAATTGCCATAGCATTTATGTGCTGGACTGCCCATGTGGGCGGGACAAACACTGATATGCAAATGAATATTTCCCATCTGTGAAAGGTACAGTGAGCAAAAAGCAATGGCTCAAAGTGGGAAAAAAACACAGAACTGGTTATCATGCTATGTTCTTTCTGGAGTGGGGCACCTGCTACCTTTATGAAAGCTCCCCCACAATACCTACAATTAATATCTTGACATGCCTTATCCCATTTATTTATTCGTTCCAAAGCTTAAAACTGATTTAAGCAAAATTGTAGGCACATCATACAAACTTTAGGACAAGGAACTAAAAAGGCATATTTCTGTATTTTACTTCTCTTTCTCGGGAAGTTCACATATTCCCTGTGCAATTAATATTTGGGCAGTGAGTCTACAGTTTCTGCCCAGTCAAGGATGAACAGTTTCTTTTTAGAGCCATGGGTGTACATGCAAGCCATTCAATAGATGTAAAAATCGAATCCAGACTATTACACATCATTTGTTTGAATTAATTTATGAAGCCGCTGAGACCAGTGTAGTGTCTTTACCAATAGCTTGGTGAAGTGAAGTTCCGGTGGCATCAAACATTTTGCGTACTCAGACTGCCTCCTCCACAGAGCCCTCCATGCTAAACCAGAACTCATGCCTAATTGCGGCATTTGGTACAGAGTATGCCAAACATAAGGTCTTCTTCCAAAGGACACCCTGCAAAGAGTTGAGGTGGGAGCCCACATCAGCTAGTGTAATATCAAGCCCATACAAAATAATAGGTTCAACTTTAAGCAGGTAAAATGTAACTAAGGGCAAAAGGGAGTATCTACACAATTGAAAGTAAATCATCTTCATTTTTAGTAAGCATTGGGGTACATTTCTCCTTCAAGAAAGCTTTCCATAGAGCAATTGAGGGAACATTTGACAGGTTATAATAACCCAGGTACCTCATCGATTGAACAATTTCCAATACCTGAGAACCTACCATCCAATTAAATGTTTTTGGGCATCTATTAGTAGTACCCATGATTACCTTTGATTTTTGACCATTTACACTCAAATTGCTGTCCACTTGAATATTTGTAAAAGAGAGCTAGCTTCCTGTGTAGCCCTATTGGGCTTTTGTCAAATAGGATATGATCATGCGCAAACGCAAGCCAATTTAGGCTTAGCTCGCCCATTGTCCGCAGTACAGGAATTTCCTGGAAGCTTGCTCGTCCTTGGCACTTAAGGGGTTAAGCATCTGGCCTCTATTCATTGGGTGATGGTCGTGCACTTGGGTGATTAACTCCCAGCCAATTGTCTTACCTTGGAAGTTAACATTCCGCATTTGTTCTAGTGCTTTTACTATCGGAGTCCCCTGAGACAGGACACATGGGAACGCAGCTGTGCAGGCCCCTTTGTTTTGCATTATGGGCTTCTGCGCCACAACTGCAGATCCCCCATTACTGTTCTAGACCACTACATTTGGCTCTTCAGTAATTACCGTTGCAGCTTCCACAGGGTGTTCCAGGAATGTAGTGATTTTACACTGTCTGGACTTGTTTTTTTTTTCTTTGGTCAGATTTGTAGGAACGACTCAATTCCAATTCCTCATGTAATTGTTGGGCCATGCCCGATCCTTGATGGCCCCTTGTTCTGGTAAAGCATGCAGGAATTTTAGTGAACTATTTATTTTATTTAGATTTAAAGATGGTTACATTTCTTGTTCCTTTCCTGTGGTTGATCTTTTTTATGCTGTTTTTTGACCTCACCCGGTAGAACTGATCATTCCTCTCATTTGGAGAATGTGCTTCCATAGCTGGTGCGTCATGGTCTTCAATCATCACCAAGGAAACTTCCTCAACACTTGTGTGGGCTTCCCCCAGGGGACAAACACTCCAATAGGTGGGACGGGCTATTTGGTGCTTCACTAAGATCTAATGATACACTGACTCTCAGATTTTGCTGCCGTTCATGAGTGACCTCGGAGACCTGGACCATTTGGCTCCCATGCTCTTCTTCATCACTCTTTGGAACCCTTTCCTTTCCACCCTCTTTTAATACTTAATTTTCTTAACACCAATAGATTGTGACGCGGGTACCAATACATTCGCTTGGTGCAAAATTGTAGAATAATGTTGCAGATTAGTGTTTCTCCGGGTGAAATAGTCAACTTCTGTGGGGAGCTTTCATATAGGCTTAGGTTGGCCCTGGCGATTTTCACTTTTTTCACCCAGGGAAGGACTCACAACCACTCCTTTTGGTGGTAACTCAGACCCCATTGTGACCATTCCACTGACTTTCCCGGTTGAAGCAGATCTAAAATCTCTGTACGTAATCCCTTCCATGTTCTTACATAACTGAATGAAAGAATGATCCAAAATAATTGAGTCATCAAAAATATCTGCCTTGTCCACCAGAGCATCAACCCCTTTTGCCCCCGCCACTACTTCCATGACTTCAATTACTATAGCAGTTTCCTCACTACCGCCGCAACCCTGGAAATTTGTTTCATTTGTTGCCTTGTTTTGCCGAGTCGACATATTATTTTGATTTGAATCAATGTCATCCAGTGGGGACGAGTAGGGGGAAGTTATTGACGAGTCATATTGCAGACCCCCACCTGCCCCGCCGGAATTTTTTAAGTCACTTACCAATTTTGGATTCGTATTTGTCGCTGACCCTGTTAGCAGAAGTTCCACACTTTTTTGTATCTCCATGTCCCCCTTGTTTCTTTCCGCCTCCTCCATTGCCACCATTTCTTCTTGCTGGGGACTCGCCAGAGACGGCCGAGACCGCAAACCTCTGCAAACCTCCACGAACGCTCCGCGTTGGAGGAGAGGTTTTCAACTGATTTCTCCGCCTGCAACACCAACTGCTACTGTGGAAAGACTCTCGGTAACTGCCAAAACTGCAAACTTTTGCAAACCTCTGCGAATGCTTTGTGTTGGAGGAGAGGTTTTCAACTGTAGGCTGCGCCAGCAACACCAATTGCTACTGTGGAAAGACTCTCGTTAATTCCTGCCGAGACTGTAACCCTCTGCAAACCTCTGCCAATATTAATATGTCAGCTTTGGGACATTTCACTTAGTCTCAGTTCTGACGTTCAGGTATTGGTGTTTCCATTTTATTTTTTCCATGCTTTGTGCTTTGCTACCCCCCTGCGCCGTGTAATCACCTTTTACCTGAAAAAATAATTTCTTGTATTATCCCGTCTAATTTGATGCACCATTTTCAACATATTGCCTCAACATTGATAAACCATTGCATGTGCAGACATCCCCATCACTAATGTGCATGTTAATATAGGCTGGACATGCAACCTCAACATGTGTATGCATATTATGCTTTGCTCTGTATGTTTACTTAATGCAAAATCAGCCTTTTCCTGTAGGCAATGGCTTTGTTTATACATTTGTACATTGATCTCTTGATTTTTGCTTTCTCATATGAGCACTGGTGTTATAATCCTTCCCACGATTTTGTGACAGACCCTATGTTCATGAGGAATTTCATTGCAGATTTCTGGCTGGGCCTCTTACTGATTGCTGATTTTCTTTTTATTACCTTCTCCATGTCTCCTTGCAAAAACTGCTGAAAGCTCTCATTCTATGGAGGGGACGGTGACACTGGCCCTCATTACAAGTCAGGCGGTGGACCATGGTGCTATTAGCACCATGGTCCATGCCGGATTCCGCCATGGTGGATGGTGGAATTACCGCCCCATTCCAAGGTGAGTGGGGCGGTAATTCCCCATTCACCATTTGCCCTTCCCCATTCCCATTTTTGCCCCATAGATCGCCATAGGTCGCTTAGCGCCTTGGACTTTAATGCCTGCAAAAAGCAGGCGTTAAAGTGTGAATCAGTCGTTAAGGGTTTAACGGCGCCGACGCTCTTTACGGCGCCGTTAACCCCTTAACGCCTGACTTGTAATGAGGGCCACTGTCTCCAGTAATGCATCCCTCTACAACATGTCTTCCAACCATCAAGATATCGGAAAAATGCCCCTAGAACTACCTAAAAGTCACGGGAGGATAGCTCGGGGGCAACGTGCTCGCCTTGGAAGCAAGACGACACAGAGCAACACAGGTTGGATCCCCGGGTCCGCTCTTAGAAATGTCTGACACCGAGCAACACAGGTTGGATCCCCGGGTCCGCTCTTAGAAACCTCTGACACCGAGCAACACAGGTTCGACCCCCGGTCCGCGCTTAGAAAAATCTCTGGGTATTAAGCGCGTTATAAATAACATATCATATCAGAATATCCAATTTCCTATTGCAATGGTCTAACAGCGCACTCAGTCAGTCCACAGTCATATCCAATCTATTAGGGCTGTGAACAAAATACCTTTGTCAGGGAGATTGTTGGAAGCAGGAGAACATGTGTCAAGTCTTGAGGATGGGGTGAAAGGCCTAGAAACCATGCAAATGAGGTTCATCCAGCGTCAGATTGGGAACATCGACCATTAATATATGACTAGCAGGGACGACATTAGTTTCATTGGCATGTAGACATGGACAACTTCTTTGTTCTTAAGTTGCAGTGTCAGGAAATCACAGGCCTTAGCAGTATCGCAAGACATACACAGGTAAGGGACACCCTCTCCATCCCTCGGCCTCTCTCCAACTGTCATTCCAGGAACACTCAGCAGGTCAAACATCCACAGCATTCCACACTCAGAAGATTCATGACATCACAGCATGGAAACAAGGAGGAAGAGTAAGAAGGTAGCACATCACAACACAACACAACACAACACCTGCCACAGTCACAGAACCATGTGATCCCTAAAATGAATGGGCTTTCATTCTCTCCTCCCCATAAGAACAGTGTGCCCATAGAATTAAACTTAGAGCACCATGAAACATCTCCTCTTTTATCGTATGTTAATTATTACTGCAAAATGTTTGAGAGTGCAACCCTGGTACGAAGGTATCAAGGCAATTTTAAGCTCCATAAAATACAGTACAGAGACATTTACAGTTTAAATTACAAAACTCAGCCAAATCATTATTAAAGAAGTAACTTTAAGAATGCAATCAAAGCCATCAATGAAGCAAAAAAAAAATAGTTATAGAAAACCATGTCACAGATAACTTAATTTAATCAAGTGCATTTTTAGAGCTTTACGAAAAGAATTAACCTCTTAGGTGTCGGAGTGCGTGGGACGTAAATGACTTCCTATCTGGAATAAAACCTTTGTTGCTGTGTTTGCGCAATTTAAAGAAAATCGCACAGTTTCAGGTTTTGGGAGCTTTTAGTGGACTAGCGGAACATATCATACTGTGAATGAGTAATGCACGAGCTTCCCAAGTGACTAATATCGCCTTCATCAGATGGTAAAAATCAAACGTTAGGGGAAATAAACATTTCTGAGAGTTTGAAATCCCAGGCTGGAATGCAAGGTAGGTAGTACTGAGATTGTCTTATTTAAGGGCTGTACATCTATGCGACAAACCATTAGCTTGCAGACAGAGCAATTAGTAATATTGCATTATTTAAAAAAACAAATGCTTGCATTTACATAGACAAAGCAGTCCAGTCCGCTGTTTTGGGCATCTCCAAATATTTGAGAAATGCTTTTTTTTTTAAAAGGCGCAAGTGATTTTGAAAATATGTATGTTTCTGTGCATGGTAGAAATTTCTTGGAATGCAGGGTTTAAAAAGGCAGAGGAAGCATGTGTTTGCTACAGTGTATTGAATGCACTTCCTATTGCACTTCAGGAACACTTGCCTTGCTGAAAACCTCTGCACCAAAATAAATCATTTTCAGATCCTGGATGCTTGTTCTGAAGGCCCAGCACTGACACTTGTTAATGCTTTTCAAAATGCATTTACACTGCTATGCACAGTGAACTGACAGTTTAAAAAGAAAAAGGAAGCATGTGTTATTGTGTATTCATTTGTCAGGTAAAAAGTTATTGAAATTATAGACACCAAACATTTACATTTTCAATTCCTGGCTGCTAATTCTGGAAGCCAAATACCGACTCACTGAGTGGTTGTGACACTTAATAATACTTTGCAAAAAAACCCACTTCATTTAGCTATGCACAGCTGCTTGTCCGTTGTTTAGGAATGTGCAAATATGACATTAAGGGGACATTACCAGCACTCTAGGTGTGCTGCCTGATGGTCTAGGTTTTATAGTGAGATATGAAACCCCATCTCAGTTCAAACTTCCATTCTTTAGATCGAGTGCCTTCATAAACTCGGGAGGATAGCTCAGGGGCAACGTGCTCCCCTTGAAAGCAGGACAATGCAGAGCAACACAGGTTTGATCCCCGGTCTGTGCTTAGAAACCTCTGGGTATTCAGCAACCAATTACAATTACAACTTGACTTTCCATGTTCTTCCATGTCATGTGTTTGGGAGATCTCCTTTCGTTACCAAAACCAACTGGCCTTTTACTGTGAAGTGGTGTTCTTCTGGTGTTTCGGTTTTATGTTTCGAGATGGTATGTTTGTGGAGGTTCATTCTTTAGTGCACAGGTTTCACCTATATATCTTCCTTGCATGCATTTCTTGCATAGGATGAAGTACACAATGTTTGAATCGGTATCACACTAACATGCACAGTTCTATCTAGATGTGACGCAAGCTAATATTCACAATTCTATCTAGATGTGACGCAAGCTAATATGCACAGTTCTATCTAGATGTGACGCAAGCTAATATTCACAATTCTATCTAGATGTGACGCAAGCTAATATGCACAGTTCTTTCTAGATGTGACGCAAGTTGATATGCACATATCTATCTAAATGTGATGCAAGCTAATATTCTCAGTTCTATTTGGATGTGACACCGGCTAATCTTCACAATTCTATCTAGAGGTGATGCAAGCTATTATTCACAGTTCTATCTTGATGTCACACCGGCTAATCTTCCCAATTCTTTCTGGATGTGACACAGGCTAAATATTCACAATTCTATCTAGTTGTGACGCAAGCTAATATTCACTGTTCTGTCTGGATGTGATGCAAGTTAATATGCACAGTTCTATCTAGGCGTGATGCAAGCTAATAGTCACAATTCTACCTGGATATGACGTGAGCTAATATGCACAATTCTTATCTAGAGGTGATGCAAGCAATTATTAACAGTTCTATCTGGCTGTGACACCGGCTAATCTTCACAATTCTTTCTGGATGTGACACAGGCTAAATATTCACAATTCTGTATAGATGTGACACAAGCTAATATTCACAGTTCTATCTGGATGTGACACAAGTTAATATGCACAGTTCTATCTAGGTGTGACTTAAGCTAATATTCACAATTCCATCTAGATGTGACACTGGCTAATCTTCACAGCTCTAACAGGGGTGGTTAGTATAGATAGGGTACAGTTCACCTGGGTGTGAGAGATGGCTGGACGATGCAGTTGATAGCTCAATCGATGTATATGTGGTTATTGCTTTCCAATAGGGATTGGTATATTATACAGTCATTCAGCTAATGGGTGGTGGGGAGGATATGATCAGTGAGGGAGAGGTGGAGTGCAGTTATTGTTGTGTCCCCTGTCTCCACCACACCCACTTTGTCTGTCGCTGTTCGTTGATGGCTGCCTGCTTCCTCTGCTGACACCTGCAGACACCATTTGGAGCTGCCTCTCCAGGAGCGGTCCTTTGCCTCTGGGTCCTTCACCGCAGGGCTGCAACAGGCAGAGGGTGTGTTATGAGGGCGCAGGACCAATCAGGGTCCGGGGGTGGGATTACACCTAGGCAACCATAGGAGTGGACTTGTTGGAAACAATGAGTGTGAGGTTGCAAAGGGGGTGAATAAAAGCAGACATGCTGCTCAGAATGGACAAAGAGTGCCTACGGCACCTCACTCACCTGCACCAGGGACCTAAATGGTGCGGTGAGACTCCAGATACCGGCAAGAACTCCTTGGTGTTACTAAACACGGGTCTAGCCAATCATGGTAGGGGGAGAGACGGGAGGTGGGAGGAAGGGAGAGAACAAACAGGAAGCAACGCAGATGCTGGGGAGAGCGTGATGGGCAAAGGGGGGTGATAAAAACAGAAAGGCTGCTCAGAATGGACAAAGAGCACCTAAGGCACCTCACTCACCTGCACCAGAGACCTAAATGGTGCGGTGGGACTCAAGATTCCGGCAAAGACCCCTTGGTGTTACTAAACACAGGGCTAGCCAATCAGGGTTGGTGGGAGAGACGGGAGGTCGGAGGAAGGGAGAGAACACACAGGAAGTGACACGGATGCTGGGGAGAGTGCGAGGGAAAAAGGGGAGTGAAAAAAAGCAGAAAGGCTGCTCAGAATTGACAAAGAGCGTCTACAGCACCTCACTCACCTGCACCAGAGACCTAAATGGTGCGGTGGGACTCCAGATACCGGCAAAGACCCCTTGGTGTTACTAAACAAGGGGCTAGCTAATTAGGGTAGGGAGAGGGACGGAGGCGGGAGTAAGGGAGAGAACACAGAGGAAGTGACACAGAGGCTGGGGAGAGCGCAAGAGGGCAAAGGGGGTGAAAAAAGCAGAAAGGCTGTTCAGAATGGACAAGTATAAGTTCAGACATTCCCTACCAAGTATTTATAAAATAAATGTAGTGACACTTACTTCGCCTCAAAAGATAAAAAAGAGTATGCAGTCATCTGTCTACAATCATGAGTGAAAACCTGTCAATAAATAAAAACCAAGAGTCCTAGAATGGCTTCACCTGGCTTACTTGATCCCACATACAGCTTTAAATCCTTAAAGTTTGATCTCAATTGAAACTCTATTATCCTGTATTATGATGCTATGACAAACTCATTCTTATCCCTGTAATCCAGGCTTTAAAGACTGCTGCCGTGAAGGCTCAAAATTTCAGAAAAAGGTCACTTGTATGATGAAGCAACTGCTGTACAACTAAAGGCTTCTGTGTTATTGCAACAGCACTAATAACGGTGCCATTACCAAGTGTGTTCTGACCAGTAAGTTTGTTTAAAGAATGTTATAGCCAGTATAACGCTGCATTGTTTGTTTTGTTTGTTTATTTATTTGTATAGCGTTCCAAACCCAGAGGTAGAAGGGCGCTTAAGAAGACGGTTACATAATTGAGAAGTATTTTGTGTTACATACTTGATACATACTTATACTATATACATATATTATATAGGTATACAATTTCACAGTTATAAATTTACAGAATATACATACAGTTTGCAATATACAAATTCAATGTACAGTCATTTACGGTGTGTGGAGCAATATGCCGAACATGGGAGGTGAGGTCAGGTGTTGGTGATGCTACTCTTTGTTCACTAGCCAGCTGATAACCTGCTTCCTAAAGACCTGGAAGCACTCAATCGTTTTTATGTTGAGAGGTAGAGTGTTCCAGAGTTGGGAGTCAAGTACTGTGAAGCTGGTTCCTCCAGCTCTTTTTAGGTGGAATCTGGGCACTGTAGGCATAGAGTGTTGGAGGTTCTAGTAGTTCAAGAAGAAGCTTAGGGTTGCTGGTTGCGTGACCTATGGTTTGTGGACCACCAAGTCTGACAACTGTGCCTAGACCAGAGAGCCCCAAGTGATGACAAGCGAAAGACATTGGAAAAAATGTCTGAACTAATTGGTAAAGCAAGTCAGAAGTTGGGTCAAGAAGACCTATTATTTTCTTGTATTGAACATTGAATGGATGAAAGCAGTACAAGTGCTGCAGTGACATATTGGGGAAGGGAACCCTTAGAGTTGAAAAAACTGAGAAACACTGTCTTGGGGAAGGAAACCTCAAGACCTCCTTTTTGTGCGAACTATACTGTGTTGAACTTGGGGAAGGGAACCTTAAGATTTGACGGGACATTATGGAGACAAGCAGCCATTGGAGCTGTGTTGCACCTTGGGTAGGGAACCCAATAAGGCCAGCTGAGACTTTACTTTTGAACAATATTCTGTTAGCCAAAACCCCACACAACATATTGTCTAGATGTGAGAATAAGCATAGGTTTTTGACACAGACAGAATTTTGATTAGGACTTACAGACACAGACTTCCCTTGGTTTTATTTGGCAGTAGAAATCCCTACCTTAGCTATAGGAGAAATTAGGCCTTTCACCATCCTGACATTTGAAATAAAACATTCTTTTTAAATTTGAAATCTGTTGCCTGTGTCATCTCTTGATACCATGTCTCTCTCAAAGCCTGCACTGCCTTTCCACTGCTCTGGCCACCTGCCTGAAAGCCCCCTGCATGGCATCCCTCAAGGCCTGAGCATGGCCCATTGGTTCCTCTGCTCTTCTCTCCATACAATGCTACCACTGTTCCATGGCATTCAGCCTCTGCCATATTATGTTCAGGGGATTTGGGGGTAATGTGGATGATGTGTTGTGACTCTGCTATCAGCCTGATGGAATTACAACATGCACAGGTGTGCCATTGCCATCAGTACCCGTGTCGGATTCCTCTTCAGGATCCCACAGCAGTACACAACCACTGGATATGGGTGAGGGAGTTTTGGGGAAACGGGACATGATGGGAAGCACAGAGGAATCTAGTAGGTTAATTCACCCACCGCTTAGTGTGACAGTGAGATGGGCTTAGTGGAGGCCCGTCACGACTGTCCCCTTTCTCCTAAAAATAATAGACAGAGTAGCATACCTCCAAATACAATGACATTTGGAAGACAACAACCTTCTAGGTCTGCGACAATCTGGCTTTAGACCCGGTCATGGGACTGAAACAGCCCGCCTGGACCTATGGATGAAGCCAAAGACAAGGGCAATCTGGCCATCCTGCTCTTGTTGGATCTGTCTGCAGCCTTCGACGTAGTCGACCACTAAATACTCACCAAACACCTCTCCTCGGCTGATGCATTCTCTCAGGATGCCACCAATTGGATTTGGTCCTTCCTATCGGACAGAACAACCAGGGTCTTTTCCCCATCAGGCAGCGCCGGGGTGGACCCCGTCCCAATCCAATGTGAAGTCCTCCAAGGATATTGTATCTCCCCCATGCTTTACAATATCTTCACCAAGCTCCTCTTCGACCTCTTTGATGACCTGGGTGTTACATACACAAACTATGCTGACGACACCCAGGTCCTCATCGCGCTCACGGGGAGCTATGAGGATGATGTTGCAAAACTAAATGAGATCTACCTTGAAATCCAAGCATGGAAGGCCACCCATAGTCTCTGCTTAAACGATGACAAGACGGAACTGCTGATTGTCGGTTCACATGCCCGTCTCAACAAACTTGACCCGAGATACTAATCCTTTGCCATTTATGGCAACATTATAAATGTGTCAAAAGAAGTCAAAACACTGGGTGTGTATCTTGACTCAACTCGCTCAAAAAACAAATTGACGCCACCATCTCATCTACAGCCTACACCATAAACGTATTTATGCCTGCAAACCATTTTTATCCACCATTTTTATCCACCAACAGTCACCTCACACTGGCTAGGGCCCTCATATTGTCCAAACTCGACTACTGTAACACACTCTTCCTCTGCTCCACTAACTACAACCCGAACAGACTACAGATACTCCAAAACAACGCCCTGAGATGCACCCTTACTCTCCCCCGCAAGGCCCACATTTCCACCGTCAGAAAGGAATTTCACTGGCTCCCTATCTGTCAGAGAATTAAATTACGAGCGCTGGTCATTACACACAAATGCCTCTATCTGACAGCCCCACGTTACTTATCAGACAAATTTATGAGACAGAACTCTACCAGACTAACTAGACTCTCATACCTACACCAACTTAACATCCCGAGGTTCAACCTGAAAACGGCTGGGGGAGCAAGCTTTCCTGTGCTAGCACCAAAAAGCTGGATCGCACTACGAATGACAATCAGAGCTGACACGTCCTTCTGGTCGTTCAGAGCCGCCAAGGTAAAGGAACTACTTACAACTCAGCAATAGACCGTTAACTGCACTTAGCTTAATCCTGCTTCCTTGTTTCCTTGTATCAAATGTATCCTTGTATCAAAGGTATGTCACCATGTATGCCACTATGCCACTCATATCTTTGTATCAAATGTATGCCTCTTCTGAGATGGACCAACGTGTAACCTGGTTCCCCTATAACCTTACTTTGCCACTCCTCAAGGACTATTTTGTAACCTGGTCCCTCACACTATTTATTGTACTGTATCATCTTCTGCTGTCTTCTCTATGTGCAACCTTCTGTAACCATTGCTGCTAAATAAAGCGCCAAGTTACCATAAGGTTCAGCTGCGCTATATAAATAAAAAAACTAAACTAAACTAAACAGCTGCACTTGTAATGGTGGCAGCGACAGGTGCAGGCTGTAACGAGGTGGAGGTTGCAGTGTGTGCAGTGGTGGTAATGGCAACAGTCACTTGCTGCCCAGTCATGTTTTTCCCATATCAGTGCTGTCCCCATCTGTTTTCACTCATGTCTATGGTGGGGATGGTGCTGATGGGTTGTGCCACAGGTTCAGTGGATGGTACTGTGGTGGTCACTGGCTGTGGATGACTTGCCTACTGATGTCTCCCGAAAAGCAGATCCTGGCTATCGTCCTTCTGCCTGGCGGAATTATTGCCATTTTTATAGCCAAATACGGAATGAGGGTCAGTGACTATCTTGAATTCAGACCAATGGGAGGAGTCTCTTAATGATCTAATGTTTCAATTGAAAGTACACTCTAAGCTGATTAAGCTTTGGAACAAGCTTCAAACTGGTGCAGACAATACTGAGAGAACATGCCTTATTGTGTGAAAAAAACATTCAAGACAACTCAGTGTATAAAGGAAACTAATCAAATAATTGCCTTTATCACAAGACTAAGAAACGTGTTAATTCACTGCAATATTACGTGTTTGCCTATAAAAGAATGAACAACATTTCAGTTAGCAGCATGAGCGCTCACATACACAAGATAGGCAAAGCCATTTACTCACTCAAAAATAAAAAATAAAAGAGGGTCCTGTTACAGTGCCTTAAGTGCTTGTTTTGTGATAACATCTTTTAAGAGGAAATACATGAATCATACTTTTACAGGATGAAAGGTCTTCTTTAAACAATTTGCGGCATGTTTAATTGACTATCTACTTTACAATCTGAAATATCCATGATGAAAAATATGTATGGTTGAAACCACCAGGAAAATAAAGGAAAAACTTCTGGAACACAGAAGGGACACCCATAACCATAAAAAGTTAATGCTTTCAGCATCGACATACAGTTAGTTGTGTGGGTAATTCCCACACACTGGCCCTCATTATAAGTTTGGTGGTATTTTGGCAGTAAATCTTCTGAGATACCACCAAACAGAATAACCGTTACCGCCATTCGGTCCAGCAGTGATAACCGCCGGATTACACATGTCAGTGTTAGTCCCCATTTATTTGGAGTCCATGATACTCCATGTGGCATTTTGGTGGAATTACTGAGGCAGAAATCTGGCAGAAAGTTGGCAGTTTTTTGGTATGTTTTTTTATATCTATAGGTTAGTGTGGCATGGGACGTCAGAATAAGTAGTTCTTTCATTGTTAAAAACAAGCACTGTGTATATTCCTTATTTCTTGACACAGAAGAATGTCTCACCATTCACCTGTGACCTTGAAGAATAAGGAGGCTTTTTCCAAGAGTTATGTGTTCATAGAGCACTGATTTATGCCTTTATACGGAAATGTGAAACGATAACTTTTTGTTAAACGCAAGTAACTTTCTTTCCACGCAGATCTTCAAAAGAAGATAGTTCTCGAAACAGGTGCATGGAATATAAATGATTTTCGTTACAAGTTTGCTTTACTGAAATACGTTTAGTAACAACAAATTTACATAGGAAGATATCTCATTAAAATGATACGACTGAACTAAGGGCACTCGGATCCTTTCCTGTGCAAATCATTGCAGGCACAGGAGGAAAACAGCATCAATACAGCAGAGAAAACCGAAATTCTGCTTTGGCCAGATCGCTGTACTTGATTTTTCATGACTTGCTAATTTCCTTTGGTTCATCAATGTCCAGGCCAGGCAGGCAGCCCACAGTGAAGCTTCTGAAATGTCTCTCTCCTTTCCAGTCTCTTTACTCTCTATCAAAACTGTGTGCAGACGTCACTTGTGCAATTGTGTTTTTCCAAAAAATGGTCAACAATCCAGAAAGATGTTAGGGCTATTTTGCCCAGCGGTGTGTCCAGGGTATGAGAGTGCATACTATTTGACGGTTTCCATCAAGCTTTCTCATCTGATGTTAGATGAGGTCAAATAGTTAACAGCAGTATTATGCGAAACATTATACTAGAACATGCAAATTAGCCTGGAACTATCACCGATGGGAGCAGTGCAGTCCAAACTGTTATGTCATTTCCCTTATGCACTGAAACGCAAGCAACCCCAGACATGTTTCTGAACTGTTGGGCCTCATCAGGGAGCTGCTTATGGCTGCCCCCCTCCTGCAATGGCGCAGACTGGAGTGTGAAGGTTTGCTCAGAGAACTACCAGCGATTAGACTTAATTTACAACCTTCCACCCATTACATTTTTGGTGATAGTTTGTCTCCCCATAAGAGAAAGTGCATTCACATGTGGGTTACCTGCTCGCTACTGCCAGCAGCAGGCCTTTCCTTACTCTTCTGTGTCTGCTAAGTTGTGAAGAGGTAACGCTGACCCCTGTCAGAAGCCACTCTGCTCCCCCACAGTCTAACTTCAGTTGGAACACATGTTAACCCCTGGAGTGTCACCCCGAAAGGGAAAACCCCTCCAGTTTGTCTAACCTAGGTTTCCATGGGCTGGTGGGGCACAGCGACTCTTGCGAAGACCGCACAGTTGGAGGCAGCTACAGCACAGAAGGTATAAAGATACAGTAGACACAGGAAAGTAAGCGAAGAAACACACTTGCAGTGAACATGTTACAGGAATTGTACAGCACCTCATGGGTAGCTTGAAGCTTCAGCACACAGGGTAGAAGGGAGTTTGTAGTGTTGCAGTGCAAGGCTCAGAGGAACACCTACCGATACGCAGGGAATAGGGTCCAGACCCAGAGGTCAGTCCGCAAGAGACTAGACCACTGCAAGCTATTATGGCAGGCACATAAGGAATTGGTTGCAAACAGGCATAAATCGCCACATTGTTCTCCCTCTCCTTGGTGTGAGACACCGTCACCTCCACAGGTGCAAGTCCCTAACAGCTGCATTATAGGGAACCAAGCTGCTTATATTCATTTTTGCCGCTACAATTGCTGACATATTAGACTTATATCAAATTAGCCTGTACTTACTTTTTTTACATCAAACAATACTATTTTTTTTCTTTTATTGTGTTTCAGCTTATGTGTAAAAAAACAACAAAAGTTTTTTATTTCCTATAAACCCTTCACAAAAGAATATTTCATCACATTTCACATTACACATTTTTCTTTCAATTCTGGTGAATACAATTGAACTTTTCATCAAAGTATACCTTATAATTTTTAGCAATAAACTTGGACATACACTCCTTCCCCGCATCAGTCTCGCCCACATCATCTCATTCAACATTTCTGAAAGCAAGTGCCGAACTCTATGATCCTTAAACGCAATGCAATATAGAACCAAGTGCTTCAAGGGTTCCTTAACATTGCTCCCCCTCGCAATCTTTGCAAGGAACTTGGGGTTGGTCACCTTGAGTTACCTGGGGGAACCCAGACGTGGACCCCTTGCTCACTGTGCTCAGAGAGGCACAGCTCCACCTCACTGATGATGCCCAACAAGGCTGAAACATGTTTATGGGGTTGCTGTTGGTACTCTTGTTCAGAGAGGAATTGCCATACGTTTATGTGCTGGACTGCCCATGTGGGCGGGACAAACACTGATATGCAAATGAATATTTCCCATCTGTGAAAGGTACAGTGAGCAAAAAGCAATGGCTCAAAGTGAGAAAAAACTACAGAACTGGTTATCATGCTATGTTCTTTCTGGAGTGGGGCACCTGCTACCTTTATGAAAGCTCCCCCACAATGCCTACAATTAATATCTTTACATGCCTTATCCCATTTATTTATTCGTTCCAAAGCTTAAAACTGATTTAAGCAAAATTGTAGGTACATCATACAAACTTTAGGACAAGGAACTAAAAAGGCATATTTCTGTATTTTACTTCTCTTTCTCGGGAAGTTCGCCTATTCCCTGTGCAATTAATATTTGGGCAGTGAGTCTACAGTTTCTGCCCAGTCAAGGATGAACAGTTTCTTTTTACAGCCATGGGTGTACATGCAAGCCATTCAATAGATGAAAAAATCGAATCCAGACTATTACACATCATTTGTTTGAATTAATTTATGAAGCCGCTGAGACCAGTGTAGTGTCTTTACCAATAGCTTGGTGAAGTGAAGTTCCGTTGGCATCAAACATTTTGCGTACTCAGACTGCCTCCTCCACAGAGCCCTCCATGCTAAACCAGAACTCATGCCTAATTGCGGCATTTGGTACAGAGTATGCCAAACATAAGGTCTTCTTCCAAAGGACACCCTGCAAAGAGTTGAGGTGGGAGCCCACATCAGCTAGTGTAATATCAAGCCCATACAAAATGATAGGTTCAACTTTAAGCAGGTAAAATGTAACTAAGGGCAAAAGGGAGTATCTACACAATTGAAAGTAAATCATCTTCATTTTTAGTAGGCATTGGGGTACATTTCTCCTTCAAGAAAGCTTTCCATAGAGCAATTGAGGGAACATTTGACAGGTTATAATAACCCAGGTACCTCATTGATTGAACAATTTCCAATACCTGAGAACCTACCTTCCAATTAAATGTTTTGGGCATCTATTAGTAGTACCCATGATTACCTTTGATTTTTGACCATTTACACTCAAATTGTTGTCCACTTGAATATTTGTAAAAGAGAGCTAGCTTCCTGTGTAGCCCTATTGGGCTTTTGTCAAATAGGATATGATCACGCGCAAACGCAAGCCAATTTAGGCTTAGCTCGCCCATTGTCCGCAGTACAGGAATTTCCTGGAAGCTTACTCGTCCTTGGCACTTAAGGGGTTAAGCATCTGGCCTCTATTCATTGGGTGATGGTCGTGCACTTGGGTGATTAACTCCCAGCCAATTGTCTTACCTTGGAAGTTAACATTCCGCATTTGTTCTAGTGCTTTTACTATCGGAGTCCCCTGAGACAGGACACATGGGAACGCAGCTGTGCAGGCCCCTTTGTTTTGCATTATGGGCTTCTGCGCCACAACTGCAGATCCCCCATTACTGTTCTAGACCACTACATTTGGCTCTTCAGTAATTAGCGTTGCAGCTTCCACAGGGTGTTCCAGGAATGTAGTGATTTTACACTGTCTGGACTTGTTTTTTTTTTCTTTGGTCAGATTTGTAGGAACGACTCAATTCCAATTCCTCATGTAATTGTTGGGCCATGCCCGATCCTTGATGGCCCCTTGTTCTGGTAAAGCATGCAGGAATTTTAGTGAACTATTTATTTTATTTAGATTTAAAGATGGTTACTTTTCTTGTTCCTTTCCTGTGGTTGATCTTTTTTATGCTGTTTTTTGACCTCACCCGGTAGAACTGATCATTCCTCTCATTTGGAGAATGTGCTTCCATAGCTGGTGCTTCATGGTCTTCAATCATCACCAAGGAAACTTCCTCAACACTTGTGTGGGCTTCCCCCAGGGGAAAAACACTCCAATAGGTGGGACGGGCTATTTGGTGCTTCACTAAGATCTAATGATACACTGACTCTCAGATTTTGCTGCCGTTCATGAGTGACCTCGGAGACCTGGACCATTTGGCTCCCATGCTCTTCTTCATCACTCTTTGGAACACTTTCCTTTCCACCCTCTTTTAATACTTAATTTTCTTAACACCAATAGATTGAGGCGGGTACCAATACATCCGCTTGGTGCAAAATTGTAGAATAATGTTGCAGATCAGTGTTTCTCCGGGTGAAATAGTCAACTTCTGTGGGGAGCTTTCATATAGGCTTAGGTTGGCCCTGGCGATTTTCACTTTTTTCACCCAGGGAAGGACTCACAACCACTCCTTTTGGTGGTAACTCAGACCCCATTGTGACCATTCCACTGACTTTCCCGGTTGAAGCAGATCTAAAATCTCTGTACGTAATCCCTTCCATGTTCTTACATAACTGAATGAAAGAATGATCCAAAATAATTGAGTCATCAAAAATATCTGCCTTGTCCACCAGAGCATCAACCCCTTTTGCCCCCGCCACTACTTCCATGACTTCAATTGCTGAAGCAGTTTCCTCACTACCGCCGCAACCCTGGAAATTTGTTTCATTTGTTGCCTTGTTTTGCCGAGTCGACATATTATTTTGATTTGAATCAATGTCATCCAGTGATGGCGAGTAGGGGGAAGTTATTGAGGAGTCATATTGCAGACCCCCACCTGCCCCGCCTGAATTTTTTAAGTCACTTACCAATTTTGGATTCGTATTTGTCGCTGACCCTGTTAGCAGAAGTTCCACACTTTTTTGTATCTCCATGTCCCCCTTGTTTCTTTTCGCCTCCTCCATTGCCACCATTTCTTCTTGCTGGGGACTCGCCAGAGACGGCCGAGACCGCAAACCTCTGCAAACCTCCACGAACGCTCCGCGTCGGAGGAGAGGTTTTCAACTGATTTCTCCGCCTGCAACACCAACTGCTACTGTGGAAAGACTCTCGGTAACTGCCAAAACTGCAAACTTTTGCAAACCTCTGCGAATGCTTTGTGTTGGAGGAGAGGTTTTCAACTGTAGGCTGCGCCAGCAACACCAATAGCTACTGTGGAAAGACTCTCGTTAATTCCTGCCGAGACTGTAACCCTCTGCAAACCTCTGCCAATATTAATATGTCAGCTTTGGGACATTTCACTTAGTCTCAGTTCTGACGTTCAGGTATTGGTGTTTCCATTTTATTTTTTCCATGCTTTGTGCTTTGCTACCCCCCTGCGCCGTGTAATCACCTTTTACCAGAAAAAATAATTTCTTGTATTATCCCGTCTAATTTGATGCACCATTTTCAACATATTGCCTCAACATTGATAAACCATTGCATGTGCAGACATCCCCATCACTAATGTGCATGTTAATATAGCCTGGACATGCAACCTCAACATGTGTATGCATATTATGCTTTGCTCTGTATGTTTACTTAATGCAAAATCAGCCTTTTCCTGTAGGCAATGGCACAGTCCTTTGTTTATACATTTGTACATTGATCTCTTGATTTTTGCTTTCTCATATGAGCACTGGTGTTATAATCCTTCCCACGATTTTGTGACAGACCCTATGTTCATGAGGAATTTCATTGCAGATTTCTGGCTGGGCCTCTTACTGATTGCTGATTTTATTACCTTCTCCATGTCTCCTTGCAAAAACTGCTGAAAGCTCTCATTCTATGGAGGGGACGGTGACACTGGCCCTCATTACAAGTCAGGCGGTGGACCATGGTGCTATTAGCACCATGGTCCATGCCGGATTCCGCCATGGTGGATGGTGGAATTACCGCCCCATTCCAAGGTGAGTGGGGCGGTAATTCCCCATTCACCATTTGCCCTTCCCCATTCCCATTTTTGCCCCATAGGTCGCCATAGGTCACTTAGCGCCTTGGACTTTAATGCCTGCAAAAAGCAGGCGTTAAAGTGTGAATCAGTCGTTAAGGGTTTAACGGCGCCGACGCTCTTTACGGCGCCGTTAACCCCTTAACGCCTGACTTGTAATGAGGGCCACTGTCTCCAGTAATGCATCCCTCTACAACATGTCTTCCAACCATCAAGATATTGGAAAAATGCCCCTAGAACTACCTAAAAGTCATGGGAGGATAGCTCGAGGGCAACGTGCTCGCCTTGGAAGCAAGACGACACAGAGCAACACAGGTTGGATCCCCGGGTCCGCTCTTAGAAATGTCTGACACCGAGCAACACAGGTTGGATCCCCGGGTCCGCGCTTAGAAACCTCTGATACCGAGCAACACAGGTTCGACCCCCGGTCCGCGCTTAGAAAAATCTCTGGGTATTAAGCGCGTTATAAATAACATATCATATAAGAATATCCAATTTCCTATTGCAATGGTCTAACAGCGCACTCAGTCAGTCCACAGTCATATCCAATCTATTAGGGCTGTGAACAAAATACTTTTGTCAGGGAGATTGTTGGAAGCAGGAGAACATGTGTCAAGTCTTGAGGATGGGGTGAAAGGCCTAGAAACCATGCAAATGAGGTTCATCCAGCGTCAGATTGGGAATATCGACCATTAATATATGACTAGCAGGGACGACATTAGTTTCATTGGCATGTAGACATGGACAACTTCTTTGTTCTTAAGTTGCAGTGTCAGGAAATCACAGGCCTTAGCAGTATCGCAAGACATACACAGGTAAGGGACACCCTCTCCATCCCTCGGCCTCTCTCCAACTGTCATTCCAGGAACACTCAGCAGGTCAAACATCCACAGCATTCCACACTCAGAAGATTCATGACATCACAGCATGGAAACAAGGAAGAAGAGTAAGAAGGTAGCACATCACAACACAACACAACACCTGCCACAGTCACAGAACCATGTGATCCCTAAAATGAATGGGCTTTCATTCTCTCCTCCCCATAAGAACAGTGTGCCCATAGAATTAAACTTAGAGCACCATGAAACATCTCCTCTTTTATCGTATGTTAATTATTACTGCAAAATGTTTGAGAGTGCAACCCTGGTACGAAGGTATCAAGGCAATTTTAAGCTCCATAAAATACAGTACAGAGACATTTACAGTTTAAATTACAAAACTCAGCCAAATCATTATTAAAGAAGTAACTTTAAGAATGCAATCAAAGCCATCAATGAAGCAAAAAGAAAAATAGTTATAGAAAACCATGTCACAGATAACTTAATTTAATCAAGTGCACTTTTAGAGCTTTACGAAAAGAATTAACCTCTTAGGTGTCGGAGTGCGTGGGACGTAAATGAATTCCTATCTGGAATAAAACCTTTGTTGCTGTGTTTGCGCAATTTAAAGAAAATCGCACAGTTTCAGGTTTTGGGAGCTTTTAGTGGACTAGCGGAACATATCATACTGTGAATGAGTAATGCACGAGCTTCCCAAGTGACTAATATCGCCTTCATCAGATGGTAAAAATCAAACGTTAGGGGAAATAAACATTTCTGAGAGTTTGAAATCCCAGGCTGGAATGCAAGGTAGGTAGTACTGAGATTGTCTTATTTAAGGGCTGTACATCTATGCGACAAACCATTAGCTTGCAGACAGAGCAATTAGTAATATTGCATTATTTAAAAAAACAAATGCTTGCATTTACATAGATAAAGGCGCAAGTGATTTTGAAAATATGTAGGTTTCTGTGGATGGTAGAAATTTCTTGGAATGCAGGGTTTAAAAAGGCAGAGGAAGCATGTGTTTGCTACAGTGTATTGAATGCACTTCCTATTGCACTTCAGGAACACTTGCCTTGCTGAAAACCTCTGCACCAAAATAAATCATTTTCAGATCCTGGATGCTTGTTCTGAAGGCCCAGCACTGACACTTGTTAATGCTTTTCAAAATGCACTTACGCTGCTATGCACAGTGAACTGACAGTTTAAAAAGAAAAAGGAAGCATGTGTTATTGTGTATTCATTTGTCAGGTAAAAAGTTACTGAAACTATAGACACCAAAAATTTACATTTTCAATTCCTGGCTGCTAATTCTGGAAGCCAAATACCGACTCACTGAGTGGTTGTGGCACTTAATAATACTTTGCAAAAAACCCACTTCATTTAGCTATGCACAGCTGCTTGTCCGTTGATTAGGAATGTGCAAATATGACATTAAGGGGACATTACCAGCACTCTAGGTGTGCTGCCTGATGGTCTAGGCTTTATAGTGAGATATGAAACCCCATCTCAGTTCAAACTTCCATTCTTTAGATCGAGTGCCTTCATAAACTCGGGAGGATAGCTCAGGGGCAACGTGCTCCCCTTGAAAGCAGGACAATGCAGAGCAACACAGGTTTGATCCCCGGACTGTGCTTAGAAACCTCTGGGTATTCAGCAACCAATTACAATTACAACTTGACTTTCCATGTTCTTCCATGTCATGTGTTTGGGAGATCTCCTTTCGTTACCAAAACCAACTGGCCTTTTACTGTGAAGTGGTGTTCTTCTGGTGTTTCGGTTTTATGTTTCGAGATGGTATGTTTGTGGAGGTTCATTCTTTAGTGCACAGGTTTCACCTATATATCTTCCTTGCATGTATTTCTTGCATAGGATGAAGTACACAATGTTTGAATCGGTATCACACTAACATGCACAGTTCTATCTAGATGTGACGCAAGCTAATATTCACAATTCTATCTAGATGTGACGCAAGCTAATATGCACAGTTCTATCTAGATGTGACGCAAGCTAATATTCACAATTCTATCTAGATGTGACGCAAGCTAATATGCACAGTTCTTTCTAGATGTGATGCAAGTTGATATGCACATATCTATCTAAATGTGATGCAAGCTAATATTCTCAGTTCTATCTGGATGTGACACCGGCTAATCTTCACAATTCTATCTGGATGTGACACAGGCTAAATATTCACAATTCTATCTAGTTGTGACGCAAGCTAATATTCACTGTTCTGTCTGGATGTGATGCAAGTTAATATGCACAGTTCTATCTAGGCGTGATGCAAGCTAATAGTCACAATTCTACCTGGATATGACGTGAGCTAATATGCACAATTCTTATCTAGAGGTGATGCAAGCAATTATTAACAGTTCTATCTGGCTGTGACACCGGCTAATCTTCACAATTCTTTCTGGATGTGACACAGGCTAAATATTCACAATTCTGTATAGATGTGACACAAGCTAATATTCACAGTTCTATCTGGATGTGACATAAGTTAATATGCACAGTTCTATCTAGGTGTGACTTAAGCTAATATTCACAATTCCATCTAGATGTGACACCGGCTAATCTTCACAGCTCTAACAGGGGTGGTTAGTATAGATAGGGTACAGTTCACCTGGGTGTGAGAGATGGCTGGACGATGCAGTTGATAGCTCAATCGATGTATATGTGGTTATTGCTTTCCAATAGGGATTGGTATATTATACAGTCATTCAGCTAATGGGTGGCGGGGAGGATATGATCAGTGAGGGAGAGGTGGAGTGCAGTTATTGTTGTGTCCCCTGTCTCCACCACACCCACTTTGTCTGTCGCTGTTCGTTGATGGCTGCCTGCTTCCTCTGCTGACACCTGCAGACACCATTTGGAGCTGCCTCTCCAGGAGCGGTCCTTTGCCTCTGGGTCCTTCACCGCAGGGCTGCAACAGGCAGAGGGCTGCCCTAGCACAATGCGTGTTATGAGGGCGCAGGACCAATCAGGGTCCGGGGGTGGGATTACGCCTAGGCAACCATAGGAGTGGACTTGGTGGAAACAATGAGTGTGAGGTTGCAAAGGGGGTGAATAAAAGCAGACATGCTGCTCAGAATGGACAAAGAGTGCCTACGGCACCTCACTCACCTGCACCAGGGACCTAAATGGTGCGGTGAGACTCCAGATACCGGCAAGAACTCCTTGGTGTTACTAAACACGGGTCTAGCCAATCATGGTAGGGGGAGAGACGGGAGGTAGGAGCAAGGGAGAGAACAAACAGGAAGCAACGCAGATGCTGGGGAGAGCGTGATGGGCAAAGGGGGGTGATAAAAACAGAAAGGCTGCTCAGAATGGACAAAGAGCACCTAAGGCACCTCACTCACCTGCACCAGAGACCTAAATGGTGCGGTGGGACTCAAGATTCCAGCAAAGACCCCTTGGTGTTACTAAACACAGCGCTAGTCAATCAGGGTAGGGGGAGAGACGGGAGGTCGGAGGAAGGGAGAGAACACACAGGAAGTGACACGGATGCTGGGGAGAGTGCGAGGGAAAAAGGGGAGTGAAAAAAAGCAGAAAGGCTGCTCAGAATTGACAAAGAGCGTCTACAGCACCTCACTCACCTGCACCAGAGACCTAAATGGTGCGGTGGGACTCCAGATACCGGCAAAGACCCCTCGGTGTTACTAAACAAGGGGCTAGCCAATTAGGGTAGGGAGATGGACGGAGGCGGGAGTAAGGGAGAGAACACAGAGGAAGTGACACAGAGGCTGGGGAGAGCGCAAGAGGGCAAAGGGGGTGAAAAAAGCAGAAAGGCTGTTCAGAATGGACAAGTATAAGTTCAGACATTCCCTACCAAGTATTTATAAAATAAATGTAGTGACACTTACTTCGCCTCAAAAGATAAAAACGAGTATGCAGTCATCTGTCTACAATCATGAGTGAAAACCTGTCAATAAATAAAAACCAAGAGTCCTAGAATGGCTTCACCTGACTTACTTGATCCCACATATAGCTTTAAATCCTTAAAGTTTGACCTCAATTGAAACTCTATTATCCTGTATTATGATGCTATGACAAACTCATTCTTATCCCTGTAATCCAGGCTTTAAAAACTGCTGCCGTGAAGGCTCAAAATTTCAGAAAAAGGTCACTTGTATGATGAAGCAACTGCTGTACAACTAAAGGCTTCTGTGTTATTGCAACAGCACTAATAACGGTGCCATTACCAAGTGTGTTCTGACCAGTAAGTTTGTTTAAAGAATGTTATAGCCAGTATAACGCTGCATTGTTTGTTTTGTTTGTTTATTTATTTGTATAGCGCTCCAAACCCAGAGGTAGAAGGGCGCTTAAGAAGACGGTTACATGATTGAGAAGTATTTTGTGTTACATACTTGATGCATACTTATACTATATACATATATTATATAGGTATACAATTTCACAGTTATACATTTACAGAATATACATACAGTTTGCAATATACAAATTCAATGTACAGTCATTTACGGTGTGTGGAGCAATATGCCGAACATGGGAGGTGAGGTCAGGTGTTGGTGATGCTACTCTTTGTTCACTAGCCAGCTGATAACCTGCTTCCTAAAGACCTGGAAGCACTCCATCGTTTTGATGTTGAGAGGTAGAGTGTTCCAGAGTTGGGAGGCAAGTACTGTGAAGCTGGTTCCTCCAGCTCTTTTTAGGTGGAATCTGGGCACTGTAGGCATAGAGTGTTGGAGGTTCTAGTAGTTCTGGTGGCTGGTTTCATGGTGAATTTATTAGATACATATGGTGGTGCTAGTTGATTGAGGGATTTGTACGTGAGGCAGATAGTTTTCAAATCAAATTTCTGTCGTATGGAGAACCATTTGCACGATTTCCTAGCAGTCGAGATTTGCTCTCGCCTGGGAATGTTGAGGGCTACGCGTAGTGCGTTATTTTGTAGTACCTGTAATTTGTTGATTACGGATTGGTTAGCACCTAGGTACAGGCTGTTGTAGTAGTCTAGTTTGGATTGTATGAGGGCTCTGGCAAGTGTGAGGCAGCTGTTGGATGATAAGAAGGGTCTGCTGGCTCTGATGAGTTTGCCGGTATAGGCTGAGGCAATCATATTGGTTTGTTTGGAAAGGTTAATGTTGGCATCCAGGTAGAAGCCGAGGGGTTTCACGCTTTTGGCTATCGGGATGGTGTGACCATCGATAGTGATGTTATTGTTGCTGGGATTGAGTTTAGCTAGGTTGCTGGGGGAGCCTACAATGAGGAGCTCAGTCCCCTCATCATTCAGGCATAGGCCATGAGAGGCCATCCATGCCTGAATGATGGAGAATATTTCGTTGATCCGGGTGACGTCTGCTTGGTAATTGCCTGTGATGGTGAGGAGTATCTGGGTGTCATCTCCGTAATTCGTGTAGGTGACACCCAGACAGTCCAGTTGGTCAAATAGAGGCTTTGTAAAAATGTTGTACACAGTGGGGGATACACAGGAGCCCTGTGGGACCCCGCAGGAGATGGGGATGGGGTCTGCTGCAGCTGATGTTGAGAAAAACCGCATGGTTCTGTTTGCCAGGAAGGATTGTATCCAGGTGATGGTAGAGGAGGTGAAGTGAGCTGCGGTGGCTAGTTGATTGCAGAGGATTTTGTGGCTGTCCAAGTCGAAGGCCGCTGATAGGTCTAGGAGGAGTAAAATTGCGGCATTGCCTTTGTCTTCAATTTCATCAATCTGGTTTTTGAGGTCAACAAGGGCGGTTTCTGTACCGTGTTGAGGTCTGACGCCAGATTGACGTATTCCTACCAGTTGGTTGGATTCCAGGTATTCGTGAATTTGGATGCAGGCAACTCTGTCCAGGATTTGTAGTAAGAATGGGACTGTGGTGATGGGCCTGTAGTTGGTGGGTATGGCTGGGTCTAGGGATTGCTTTTTCAAGAGTGGGAGAACCCATGATTGTTTTAGGTTGCTGGGGACTGAGTTATTGGTGAAGGATAGGTTGATAAGTTTGGTGATGAAAGGGGAGAGCTCTCTAGCTGCTTCTTTTATGATCTGGGCGGGACAGCTGTCCCCTTTGCAGTTTGACGGTTTTAGGGAAGTGATGATTTTTTGGACTTCAGTTGTGGTAACTTTCTTAAAAGTGAAGCCCGATCTGGAGTAGTTGGGCATGGGTAGGCCAGGATTGGTGACCTTGTTATTGGAGAGTTGTTGACGTTTGTCCTCAATTTTAGTTTGGAGTCCTGTAATTTTGTTGTTGAGGGCGTTTTGAATGCTGGTGCACCAGGATTTGTCTTTTAGGCAGGTGTCTGGGGGTGAAATAGGGTTTTCTAGTTCCTTCAGAATTTTAAATAATTCTTTAGTGGAGGATCCAGCTTGAGCAATTCTGGTGTTGTTTGCATCTTTTTTTGCAGAGAATTATCTCACTTTCATTTAGAGAGGAAAAATGTGTGAGGTTAGTCTTGTTTTCCGCAGAGGGGTTGATCTTCCATGTGAGTTGTGCCTTAGCTTTTTTTTTTCTAAGTAATTTGAGTTCAGGGGTGTACCACGAGTTAAGATGGGCTTTTGGTTTATCTTTACGTAGTTTCAGGGGGGCAATGGTGTCCATCGCCTTAGCCATGGAGTCATTGAAGGTGTCAATCAGAAGGTTTAAATTGGCATTGGCTGGGAGAGCATTGAGGGTAGGTAGGACTAGGGGTAGTAGGGCTTTGGCAGTAATGTTACGTTTGTTCCTGGTAGGACAGGCTGGTGCCAGGGGGTACTTGTTAGATAGTACATGAGTAGTGTTGACCTCAAGGGGGATCAGGTAATGGTCTGTCCATGTCAGAGGTTGGGGGTCCTTACAGGTTGTGTTGCAGTTACATTTTGCTTATGAGATTGTGAACTACATTATATGCATTCAGAATATAAACCTGAAGCAATGTAGACCTAGGGTAAATGTATAGGCCATGTTTGAATGGTCCCAATTCGCAGTAGTGCCCCTGCAGCGAGGTTAACCATACATGACAATCTGTATTTTTCTTAAAAAGTTACTAGTGTTGACGTAAAGTACAGAAAACTTAAAATATCATATTTGTAATCATAAGCATTGTGAAGAATTTCAATGTGGAAAGGTGTCTAATTTCGAAATTTCATCCAGTGTAGTATACTATGATTTTCACCACATTGTTAAACGTTCTAATCACAAAATGCAAGAAAAATCACAATCTAGGCTCATTCCAGAGTCAACATTTTTTTTTTTTTAAAACTCTTTTTATTGTTCACCGGTGGTCTCAACAGTTACAGCAACGTTATCCCATCAATACGCACAAATCAACAGGCAAATAAAGCATGTACATTTAACATCATGTGGACATTTCATCGTCTGAGAGCAACTCACACAGGTAGGTGAGGAAGGGGCCCCATATGTCTTTCGGTCGGCTTGCCCCCGGTACAGTCAAAACATATTGTTCCTCACATTCGTTGATGTACGTAAGTTCACGGAGGAAGGTGGCCACGGTTGGCGGTGCAGGTGCCTTCCAGGCTTGTAGGATACATTTCTTTGCCACCGCGCATGCAACATTAAATAGTCTCCTGGTTTTCTCCGAGCACTTGCCAATGTCTCTGAATAAGTATTTTTGGGGGGTTAACTGCGGGGGTATCTGTGTGATTTCAGACAACATTTCAGCCACCTCCCCCCAGAATCTCAGAAGAGCAGGGCATTCCCAATACATGTGAAAGGAACCCGCATGCTGGGCCCCGCACTTAGGGCACTCCCCCCCGTGCTGCCCAACGATTTTTGCCATTTTGGCTGGCGTGTAGTGTAGTCTGTTTAGGAGTTTAAATTGTATCAAGCGTAATCCTGCGTTTAACGAGACCTTTTTCGTGTGTCCACAATATCTGTTCCATTTGCCTTCCGGGATAGGCGTTCGCAGGTCAGACTCCCATTTATCCTTAACCCGGTTAATGGATGGAGTGTGGGTCTGTACTGTCCCATATAGTTTAGAAATGCCCAGCCCGGCCTTCATAGTAATGAGCTCTGTGCAGGGGTGCTGAGGTGGTTCATCTGGGAACATTGGCCATTTTTTCTGAAATGCGGCCCTCACTCTATAGTATTGCAATGTTTTGAGTGGCCCACCCCCAATTGCTCTAGCAAAGTCCACTCTGGTTACAAATTTACCATTAACAAACATATCGCCCACCTTCATTTCCATGTGAGGATCCCAGCTTTCCTGAATACTCACATCAGACGTAGGGGGGATACCCGGGAAATTCCACAAGGGGATCTCTGGATTATATGGCGTTTCCAGCTTCAGTCGCTTAAATACTGCTCTCCATGCCCTGACCGTGCAGCTGACTGGGTCATACTCGCATGTGTCTTTGTGACGTGAATTGCATAGGATTGACTGGATGTCTGCCGGGAATATAGTTTGTGCTTCCACCCAAGTGTGTGGTGTTTCCCCTGAATCCTGGTACCAATACTTTGCAAACTGTGCCTGGGCGACCAGATAGTAGAGCTCAAAGTCTGGGGCCGCTATACTTCCGGTGTCATAGGGCTCTGTCATTTTCTCCCACCCAATTCTAGCCGCCTTCCCGTTCTATATAAAGGCTATCACCAACGACCGTAGTTTAGAGAAGAAGTCTTTGCCCGGCCATATGGGTATATTCACAAAAAAATATAACAGCTTGGGGAGGGCTATCATCTTGAGTAGGGCTATCCTGCCGTAGAGCGATATAGGAAGGTGTCCCCATATCTGTAACTTAGTGCTCAATGTTTGCAGCGCCTTCTCGTGGTTGTTCGCATAGAGGGTTTGCCTGGTTCTGGACACCAACACCCCAAGATATCTAATGTGTTGATCCGACCATTTAAGGCCACAAGTGTTCGTAGGGCATTTAGTGGAGGGTGTGAGCGGGAATATTTCCGATTTGGCTGTGTTGATGACATATCCTGAGTAGTCTGCAAACTCACGTATATCTGCCATAATGGGTGCTATCTTTTGCTCGGGTTCGCAAACGTAAAGTAGTGTATCATCAGCATAAAGTGAAATCAACTGGATAGAACCTTTCATGTTTATTCCCTTATCCCTATGTCTTAGCCGGACCGCAGCCGCCATGGGTTCAATGGTTAAAGCAAACAGGATGGGCGCGAAGGGGCATCCCTGTCGCGTGCCCCTGCCTAATTGGAACAGCTCGGAGATGGTTCTGTTAGTGCATACCCTGGTTCCTGGAGCAGTATAGAGCAGTCGTATAAATCTACTAAAGGCAGGTCCCACCCCAAATGTTTCCAGCACTGTAAAGAGGTATATCCATGACACGGAGTCAAACGCCTTTTCGGCATCGAGGGCCACAGCGGCAGCGTTCCTACCCGGGTCGATCTGTGCCATTATGCTAAATAATCTGCGGAGGTTCAGCGCGGTAGATCTCAGGGGAATGAAACCATTTTGATTGGGGTGGACCAATGTGTAGACCAGGGGCAACATTCGGTTAGCCAGCACCTTAGCAAAAATCTTAGCATCAACATTAATGAGCGATAGGGGCCTGTATGATGACATGTCATTAGGTGGGCGTCGGGGCTTGGGCAACACAGTGATAATGGCCTCTCTCATCGTCAGGGGCAGTATGCCACTTTCTAGGGCTGCCTCCAAGGTCTCCAACATCACGGGAATTAGTTCCATACGGAACTCCTTATAGAATTCAACCCCTAACCCATCAGAGCCTGGTGCTTTGCCCGATGCTAGCCCCATGATTGCCTCACTTACTTCTTCCGCAGTGATAGGTTGGTCCAGTGCCATTGTAGTATCGAGTGGGAGCTGTGGGAGCCCCAGTGACGCCAGGTATGTTTTGATCTCAGCGGTCGTTTTCTTATCTTTATTCGTGCATAGTGTTTGATAAAATTGGGCAAACTCCCCATTTATACCATCTTCACTTGTCTGTACCTCACCAGTAGCACCTTGTATGCTAGTGATTGGATGTGGCAGCCTCTCGAGTTTAATCGGGTTTGCCAGTGTTCTACCCGCCTTATTACCCTCACCGTATCTACGTGCTCTGCAAGGGGCCGCTATATATTGTATTTCTCTAGCTGCCAGATCGTTGAAAGTTTGGATATGTTTGTGAATCTCGGCCAAGACAGTGCTATCGTGTGTACGGCTATACTTCCCCTCTCGACGGCTTAAGGCATTCCCAACCTCCTCTAGCTCCTTCCTTACTCCCTTCAGGAGACCAGCGGACCTCGAGATAATTGCCCCCTTGGCCCAGACCTTGAAGGTTTCCCACACCGTAGAGATCCGTACTACCGACCCAATGTTATTGGAGAAGAACTCTGTTATTTCTTCACGTAGGGACTCCACCACGCCTGGGTCACCAAGTATCCCACCCGGCATTCTCCATCTCCTGGCGGGTCTGGGAGCATCTTTCACCCTAAACTCCAGTGTAACGGGAGAGTGGTCGGACAGTGTGCGGGGCAGGATTTCACAGCTGTGCAGTGTCTTTGATAGGTTCTGCGACACGAAGAAATAGTCTATTCGCGATTCACTATCGTGGACGGAGGAGTAATAGGTATAGCATCTAACGTCTGGACGTAATGTGCGCCATGCGTCTACCAATGCCATTTGCGGAAGTAGCTGCCCCAGTGTCAGCGCCATTTTAGTTGGTGTCCTTATTTTCGTGCTGGATCTATCTGTCACCGGGTCCAGGGCCATGTTAAAGTCCCCCCCCCCATATTATGGAGGAAACATCTAGCTTATTGAGGCTCTCATATATATTTAAATAAAACTCTGAATCATCGATGTTGGGGCCATAAGTATTTACCAATGTGATTTGTTTTCCCGCAATCTCTCCCCACACCAAGACGTATCTGCCCATCGCATCCACCTTGTGACCCGCTACCCGAAACCCCAGTGCTGGGTGAACTAGAGTGATGACCCCCCTGGACTGGGAAGAATAGTTTGTGTAATATCGTGTCTTCCCCCATTTGGGCAATATATTCACATTGACAGTGCCCATAGCATGAGTCTCCTGCAGCATCACAATCTGAGGGCAATGTCTGGACACATAGTTGTTAACCTTCCTGGCCTTCATTGGGTTATTTAAACCCCTCACGTTCCAAGACAGCAATGGTATTCGCAGCCCCCCCGCGGGACCACCCCCATGTGTAATGTCACTTGCCATACAATCAACCAATTCCTGTATTCACATGACGGGAACGACCACCGCAACTGGAAGACCACTTAACCTTCAAACCAAGTTCAAACACGGAACAGCTTACCCCCTTCCCCCTTTCGCCCATAGCTCAACATAGCTAACTATTACCCCAGAACCTGGCCCCCCACCCGCATCATCTCTCCCAACTTGACAATGCTGCCTATGAACACTCATAACTCGCCCTGTGGGCTTCCTTGCTGAGTTGGTGGACCTTTCCAAGGGGACAGTTTATGTTGCCACCTGGCCGCCCACGTCGGAGGCCCAGCGGCCCAGTAATTACGGAGATCGGTCCAGTCCAGTTGTATTGACTTCTTTAGAAGGACAAAGAAACATAGTGCCCCCGCGGGGGCAGCACAGCCTCCTTCGTCGGCCAAGTCTGTTCAGTCTTCGTCGGGGTTAGGTCTCGCATTTTGGTCCATATTTCGGTCCCTAGGAGACAACGGAATGGAGGCCTCCACATATGCCATGGCGTTATCAGGGTTTTCAAAGAAATGGGCCCTCCCGCCGTGCTGAATTCTCAATTTTGCAGGGAATATTAAGGCGTAGGGGACACTTCAGAGCCGCAACTGTCTTTTCACCATCTCATAAGACCTGCGTTGCGTTTGTATGTTGGCAGAAAAATCTGGATAAATGTGAATTCTGTTCTCCTCGTATTGCAGCGTGCCTTTTTCTCTGGACAGCCGGAGTATTGTATCCCTGTCCCTGTAGTTCAGGAGCCGCGCTATGATGGTACGAGGCGGAGCGCCCAGCTTCGGGGTCGGTGCAAGAGTGCGGTGAGCTCTTTCAACAAGGAAGTGGTTCGAAAGGGATTCTGCCCCCAACACAGATTTTAGCAGTTCCTCCACTTGTTTTTCCATGGGGCCTTTGCCAAATTTCTCCGAAACCCCGACTATACGAATGTTATTCCTGCGAGACCTAGATTCAAGATCCTCGCACTTATTCTGTGTTTTACGCAATTCGGTTTGAAGTAGGGCAATGTCGCGGCCGTGCTGTGAGAGTACATCTTCGTTTGAACTTATTCTGCCCTCTGCCTCAGTGATGCGTGCACTTTCCTTCTCTACTCTCGCTTTCAAGGAGCCAATGGTAGCCACAATGTCGTCCAGCTTGACGTTGACAGCCAGGAACCCATTCTGCACAATTGTTGCCAGGCGATCTAAGGGGTCGGTGTCTCTGTTTTCGGATGTTCGTGTCGTCTCTGCTGTTGTCACCTGCAGCTGGGAATTGGTAAAGGAATCCATCGGGCCAGTTTTTTTCCCCCTGCAGCCTTCTTCTCGGAGCGGCCCATTGGTTACAGCCACCAGTGTTAGGTGGATTGTGTTCTCCCAAATATGTATGATGAGTGCCCTCAGAATATCGATTTGCAGCAGTTGGTTTGTTATAACATAGATGGGGGATTGAGGTTTGTCACGACCCAAGTGTTATTGAGCTCTTGTAGTTTTTGTGGGAGCACTAATTAGGGCCAAGGGGCGTATTACTCCCGCACCCTCTGCGTAGTTGGTAACAGCCACCAGCGTTGGGTGGATTGTGTTCTCCCACGTATATATGATGAGTGCCCTCAAAATATCGATTTGCTGCAGTTGGTTTGTTATAACATAGATGAGGGATTGAGGTTTGTCACATCCCTAGTGTTATTGAGCTCTTGTAGTTTTCGTGGGAGCACCAATTAGGGCCAAGGGGCACATCACTACCGCAGCCTCTGTGTAATGTCTTCCACCCGCGTGTTGCTGCCGAGTCTGGGCTGCCCGGGCCGCGCCCCACCGCACTCTGAAGCTCCACCATCACCCAGTTGCTAGTCTGTTGGCAGTGTTCCTTTACCACATTGCGCCCCAGGGCTCATGCGGCCCACAGCTCTGGGTATACAGTGGTGTGGATGAAGGGCCCGGCCCGCTAAGCCCAGGGAGTGGACCCGTTCTTTCGGGTTGCTGTGGTTCAGGTTCCCCCGTCCCTGCCGGGCGTTGCCAGGATCTAGAAATCACTCACCGCGGTCGCCAGCCTCAGTGCTCTCCCCTATATGCCGGCGAGCTTTCTGCAGCCCAAAGCAGCACCGACCTTGTCATTGCGTGTATCCCGGCGTACACAGGGGACAGGTGCACCTCTCCCGAATGTATTCCTCGTATCTCCCGCGTTGCGGCAGCGAGCCGTCTCCAGCAATGGGCAGAGCCGTCAGTGCAGCCATGCGTGTCCCTGTTTCGGCTGGGGCTCAGGGTCTTGGCGTCGGATGTCTGCCCGGCCGTCTTCCGCCCCGGACACAGATCAGGCAGAGGGTCGGGGCACCCGCCGCATGTCCTCCTCCCCTGCGTTCCGCTCGCCAGCAGTGTTCTGACTGGACCTCCCGTGCGAGGGGGGTGTGTGTCGCCGCAGACCCCAGATCAGCTTGCACTCTCCCCGTCCGGTGCGGGGAGGTCCGGGCCGTGCCCCCTCATAGGTGGGCAGGCGATGCAGTGCGCCGCAGCTTCCAGCCGTGCAGGGGTGAATGGGCCGCCCCTCCCCTGCTCGGCCTGCCTGCAGTCGTCAGCACCAGGCTCACGTGGATTCTACGTGGAGCTCTCAGGCGGCCGCGTCGCAGCCCCACAGTCGCCACCGCTTCACACACGGATATCTCCGTTATCGCTGAGCCAGCGCAGTCCAGGTTTTCAGGATCTCTTCATCAGACTTTCCGCCGCAGTATTCAATGTTCAGAAGTCAATCAACTTGGAGCTGGGAGGATGAATTTGTTTCAAGGATTTTTAACGAGCCGGAGCTCTCCACCTAGGCGGCCATCTTAGACGTGCGCAACAGCGCCCCCCCCCCAGAGTCAACATTTTTAATCCAGAATGCTTCTCTTCTAAGCAAACTTTGATTTAAGTTTCCTCCTATTTTTGAGATATGTACTTGTTCCAGCATCACAGATCGTAATTGTGAGATGTCATGACCTTTTTCCCCAAAAAGTAATGCTACTGGTGTTGAACAATTTTTTGTACACATGTTTTACTTATGTTCACACATGACCAGATGGGTCTTCGCTGTCCTTGAAGGCATGCCAATGCAAAATAATCCAGAAGGGCATTTAATGCAACATATAATATTCTTAATGTCCCAGGTCTAGGTGTGAAATGAAGTAATACTTTTCCCTGTATATATCTGTTGTATCACATTACATTTTAGGATATTGTTCCAATGAATGCAGTTCATACATGATACAGTGCCCTTAAACACATTAGTACACATTCCCTTACTGTCACACATTGCATGTACCAATGCATTTCTTAATGAGTTTCCTTTCTTGTAAGCAAAAATGGGTGGTTCTCTGAAACATTTCTGTAGCTTTGGGTCAGAAAGTAAGATCTTCCAATGTTTAATTACACAATTCCTAATCTGTTGACTTTGTTGTGAACACGTAGTTATGTATAACAAATAAGGGGCTTCTTTTGGTACTTGATCTTGTAGTGGTTCTTGTCTAGAAATGTTCCCCACTTTATCTTCAACCCGTGTCAAAGTGCTTTCATCATAGTACCTTTTTCTAAATTTTGTCTTTAAATCTTGACATTTTGACTTCAATTTGTTTTATTCAGATATAATATTAATAATAATAATAATAATAATAATAATAATAATAATAATAATAATAATAATAAGAGAGAACATATAGGTATCCCTGTTAAGCTGCCTGAACATCCCCAATATCTGTTTGTGCCTCTGCTGTATGTCTTTTTCGTCCCTCAATCTAGGATTGCAGAAGGATTTCCATGGGTGTACTTGGCTGCCCCATGTGGGTTATGCTACCGACCTTGACAAGGAAGTCCAAGGCTTTCATCTGGTGTTTCAGTTCTTGGTCAAGTGCACATGCAGGAATAGACAGCAGAGGTTGATCGGGATTTTGAAACTTGACAACATTAAAATAGGAGGTCGTGCTATTTCTTCTTCCAATAGGTATGGAGGGAAATTACTCTGATAACATTTCTGTGTGGGTCATAGGTCAATCCAACCCTGCTGAAGTATGGGAAATCTGTAATAGTGATAAACATGGGTTGAACATTTTGGTTATGTTCTGTTTATTACACTTCTTTATTAATATTGTCAAAATGCTTTATAATAACTCTCAATGGGAAATCTAATTGTTCCCCAAATTATCAAACATGCTACTTTTCTCATTGTTATGGTATTAACGGGAACAAGGGCACCTTCAACATGTGGGTAATATACTTTCACCAAAAGATCCAATATCCTTCTAACTTCCCATGAATCCTTCGGATATAGCAACCACTACACTCCCTGTGGTTGTTCTAGGACCATCATAGTTAGGGTATTGCCAGGAAACCACCTGACTCCCAGGAACACTGCACCCACAGCTCTCCACTCAGTGCCAGGGTTACATCGTAGAGTCCGCTTCTTTACCATTCACAGATATATAGTAGCTAGCATGTGTCTTTGTTTCTTACTCTCAGGAATATATCTCACAGGACACTTTGTCAGTCTCAGGGATATAGCGCCCAAAATACTTCTTGACTTCTCAGGGATCTAGAGCCCCACAAGATGTATGCTTCGTGACTTAGCATCCAGAGGCATCCAGCTCATTGTTGCTTCTCATTTGTGGATACAGTGTCCTGTTCAATATCAACCAGCTTCTCACGCACTACTGTGTTCACTATATCTTCCAGGGCTATAGTGCCAAGTTTGCTATGCAGGTCTTCGCACAGTGTTTCCAGGACAACATTCTTTGACCTCACTATTTTGCTCTCCGCACTACATGCTGTATCACCAGGGATATGGCACCCAGCTTACTAAGCAACCCAGGGATATAACACTATGCACAAGTCACAGTGCCTTTGGGCATATATTGCATCTAGCTCTCTGTGCATCTAGCATTGCGGCTTCCAACGAGTGCCAAGCTTGTTATTCAATGGAGGCTCCTTAGGAACCTCTCTTGCTCAGCCATGCTTCCTGATCCTCTCATTGTGGTCAGCTCTCCACTCCATGCACTACTCTGCACTCTTAGTTCTCTCTATCATCCCCCTGCTCACAATGCTGGTTCCCAGCTTCCTCTAGTTCTCCTCACAGCATCGCCTTCTCATGGTGGCTTCCTCTGTGGCTCTCCCAATTTCCCTTCCTTGGCTGCTCACAAGTACAGCTTCCATACAACTAACCTCTATCAATTTCCTTCAAGTGTTTATTTCTGTGCCATGGCCGACCATTCAAAAGGCCCAACGGATATTTTTGAATGTGGTGGAAGCACTGCCGTTCTTTCAGCGACTATGCATCTTTGTGGTGTAATATTTTGGTCCTACCATTGGGGCCACAAAACTGTTCACAGTCTTTACCAGGTTCCATGATTCAGTTGCAGACCTCTCCACCAGAAGGTATACTAGTATCTCTCACCAAAGAGGCTCCCAGCTGGTGACATCGGCAGTTGGGGAAACCAAGCATGCTCATTACAGGCTTGTCCGAAATTTAGAGGAAGTATTTCCAAAGCGTGGATACTGGCTCACAGATGGAACTCGCACCAGCCTCTGAAGTGCACACTATTATAACAGCAGCAATACATGCAGACAGTGAGATAACTTCAAAAAACAAGCACTAAAACATTGATGGCAATTGAGTGATTGAGGATTAGCCGACATGGGAAGCACAGAAGAAGGATGAAAGTTGAGGGAACGATCCTCGAAATGCCAGGCGATAAGACCAGACATGGGGATGTTGTGAACTTGCTTAGTTGGGCCCAGAGGCGTTGCTAGAGGGGCGGGGGGGGGGTGCCGAGAGGGCTATAGACCCGGGTCTTTTAGTTGTAGACCGGGATAGAAGCTCAAAGGTTACAACCAAAAAGGCTGGCTAGCCCCCAGTCCTGACAATCCCAAAATGAGCATAGCCCCGTATCTTTTACAGACCTAGCAACACCCAACTTGGGTCATGCTTTGGGCAGAATATGGACATGATGCCCTTGAGTGGTTTTTGCGTGTCCGTTTTTGCAAGCATGTGGTGACAGAGGATTAGGAGATATTTGGAGCTCTATGATGCATATGTTTTCAGCTTGATGTGTGAGGAGACCCCCAACTTGCAAATTGTATTATGATATCTTGACCAAGTAATCATCAGCTTCACTTAGCAGAGATAAAATCATCAGCTGGTGCTGAAAGGTTATCCTGGTTATACCACTTTAAAAAATGGCTTATTAGGATAAATGTGATGCACGGCGGGGAGAGCTCGCAAATTGCTTACAATGGATAATCTATATGGAAACCACGTGCCCATAAAAGGCAACATTATAAATCATGGCCAGAGAAACCCAAAGTGGCATGATATAAAGAGAAGCAGCTGAGGGTAAGGACGAGTATCTGGGCAAAATGAGTAACCCAGATCAAAAGTATCTGTTATGCATTTTTTGTGTATAAAGTTCTGTCTACTACTTCCTCTGAAACTTGAAATTGCAACATGGTCCAAGGCTGTGCCTGACAACGGTTTATCGGGGTACAGTAATAATATGGGTAAAACGCAAATCCAGCTACTTTTCTTGTGTCCAAGAAACAAACGTCTGCGGAGGAAATGGCTCACCCCCCTTCTGGCACTATCGGGCACCTGCACAACACAGGTAGCTATCAAAAGGGCAATGGCAACAACGTCACCTTAGTGGTTTTTGGGGTTGCAAAATGTATCTGGTTGGCTTGGAAGATGAGGTGTCAATATTCACAAACTGTCAAGTGTGAAAGAATTACAATGGATTGCAGGCAAGTGACATTTGCAAGAGTGTATACTCTCCCCTGGACCATAGAGTTAAGGTATTTTATTTAATAATAGCTGAAGATTTTAGATGTGTTAACTTAGTTGTTTATACATTAAATGTGTATGGATATTTATTATGTTTTTCATGTATGCTGCTATTTTTCTATTTTATGGACATTCTGTTCCTGTTTTGCAAGAGCCTGGTGCTATAGAAATGAAATTGACCTTGAATGAGTCTGTGTTATCATATGCCAGCATGAGGAATGGTCACATTAGTGTTTGAAATACCACTTTGGTGTGAATTTGTCCGTGTGAAGCTAGGGAAGAACAATGGCCGGATCCTTAAGATAATGATGGCGTCAATACAATCAATACATGTTCCAAGTACTTAACACGCGCACCTTATATATATATATATATATTGCAAATAATCTCTCTTTGTCCAGTAATAACCACTTAATTTAACATATGATAACATATGATCTACTTTTTACATAATTGTATATTCAGTACAGATACAAGCAGACTCTAGTACAACCACATGCTGTGTAGACCAATAGAATGGCCATACCTTTGGTTTCAATTGTCTTTCACACCTGGTCAGCAATTGGTACCAGAAAAAAAGGTATTTAAATACACGCTCCACTTTCCTACAAGACCTACCTCTCAATACGATTATACAATCAGCATAAGCGCTGCACACTTTTCCAAAATGAAAACGAGGAAGTGAGTCAGAGTTACCTCTCCTTTCATGCGCTAAGCATAGATTGACATGTATCTAGAGCCTAGTCGGAAAACATTAGATCACACTAGTAGGTCACACAATATAAGACCATTTTGAATTGACTCACATCTACAGCGACACCAATGTATTTTCAGAAAAGATTAAAACCTGGCATCATTACATTGATGACATTTTCCTCATTTGGAGTGGATCTATTCTTGATCTAAATTAATTTTTGCAATAGCTTAATTCTCGCAACACTTCCATCAATGTTACTGTTCACTCGCACAAGATGCACATACCCTTTCTGGATCTTGAAATCTACAGAACTGACAACAACAGCCTGGGCACTACCTTATATCGCAAGCCTACATCTAGAAACACCTTGCTGTCCTTCTCCAGCTTTCACCCTGCGAGCCTGAAAGAAATTCTGCCCTACGGGCAATTTGTCTGATTAAGACACAACTGTTGCACCATTAGAGACTTTTAGCCTCATTACACGTTGTGCGGTAACCATGGCGCTATTAGCGCCATGGTTGCCGCCGGTATTTTAACGTGTCCGCCTTGGTGGATGGCCGAATTACCAGCCTACTCCAAGGTGAGCGGGGCCGGTAATTCCCCATTCACCAAGGCCCTTCCCCATTCCCATTTTTGCCCCCATAGGGCATAATGGGAATGGGGAAGGTGGTAATTACGGTACCGCAAATTGCGGTACCGTAATTAGCACTGAGGACTCTTATGGCACCCTACTTTAACGGCTGGTAAAACCAGCCGTTAAGGTCGGGTCCCGCAAAGGGAACTCGTAGTAAGGCGGTAAGGGTTTACCGGTACCAGTGCCCTTACCGGTACCGTTAAACCCTTACCGCCTACCGTGTAATGAGGCCCTTTGATTTCAAGAGCAAAGACCTCATTATTCGTCTGAAAGACCGTGGCTACCCAGCCCATATCGTACGTAGGGCTAAAAAAAGAACAAGACATAGCAACCGATACGATAGCCTTACCGCAAGACCGAGAGTTGAAAAAACAGACAAAATTACATGCGTCACCACCTATACATCCATCAACAATCAAGTCAAGAAAACGGTGCTGAAACTTTGGCAAATTCTACATACCGACTCATTCAAACCTGAAGAACCATGCTTTGCATTGAAAAGAGCCAAGAACCTTAAGGACCGACTTGTCCATACCTACGAAGAACCTAAAGCTCAATCCAACATGCAGACCACTCTCTGGCAGCTACCACCAGTCATTGGCCACTTTCGGTGCTGATCTTGCTCGGTCTGCTCCCTTACCAAACATCTCAAAAACATCAACCTCTATGGCATTAATTGGCAATACCAGCATTTTTCTAATTGGAAAACAAAATGGTCAATCTATGGTATAAAATGCCCGTGCGGACTCATCTACGTAGGTAAATGCAAACGGGAGATCCGTCAAAGTATCAGCGAACACTGCTCCTGCTTGAAAAATGTGGTCGAAGACAAACCGATGATGGCACATTTTAAAGCAGTACAACACAAATACACAGAGTTCACGTGGTTCGTGATACAAACAGTCCAAAACCCCTTCCGGGGCGGTGATCGTGATTTACTTTTAAGAAAATTAGAACAAAAATGGATATATCGTTTAGACTGAGTCAAGAAAGGTCTTAATGAGGCGATAGAGTGGAGCCTTTTGTTTCATTAACTGTCTCCCTCTTCTCCTTTCTAAAGTATTCTCCATGTAACTTCCATTTCTTGTATTATTTGCCAAAAAAATCACATTTTCCTAACCCAGCATTTTGACTCACAACATTTAGTCTGCCTTTTGTCTCATTAGACATTTTCGTATCCATCAGGCATTCTGTGCATAAGCTAAATGTCTGTACGCATCAAAAATAGTCATAATGTGTCTTTTGTCCGCCAATCTTTTGCCAAACAAGCATCTTTCCATGTCTTATACATTTCATTTTTAAAACACAATTTGTATGTTAAAAACCTTTCTCTGATAACAAGTCTATTTTGTATTACTAATTCTGCTACAAAAATGTACCTTTATACAACATTTTACATGTTGTTGCAATATTGTGAAAATGTGACAAATTGTATGTAATGGTTAGAGACAATGGTTCAATGGTAGTGGGTAGTTCAACTAATAGAATTGTTAATTCAAGTAGGAGGATGTTTGTCCGTTTTTAAGGTGCGGGGGGGAACTGAGATCCTGGCACAAAACCCCTACATAAAATAGAAAAGGAAAGAAGATTCAACCTGGGAATCCTCCCTTCCCCTGCTCACTATCAGGTGTTGGCATAAAGCCAATTACTCTATTATCTTAGATAATATTCAATACATTTTAAAGCATTGTGAGCAGAAATGATTTCATCATGCAAGAGTTTTTGAGAAAATATATATGTAATTATTTCATAATAATAAATATGCAAAATATGCAAAAAACATAAGTAAATGTACAAAGACGCAAACAAAGATTAGTCAGTTTTCTAGGGCGACGCGTTTTGAGGACTTGATCCCCTTTTTCAAAAGGCCAATACTGACTGTTAAAGAAACATAGTTACATTGTTACAATCGAAACATTTGAGGTTCATAATCAATGCTAGACATACGACTAACAATGTTCACATAATCATTATTGGTTCACAATCCAAATATTGAAGTATTTTTATGTAGCACAGATATAAAGCCCTTTAAATAAATTCTATCACTTTCAATATTTACAAGCTCTCGCAGATGAATTGAGAGACTTCAGCGTAGTTACGCACACAAAAAAATCACATGTATAATGAAAAGCGAAAAACAAATTGCTCTCAATATGTAATTTCACTAATTAAGACGGTATACTTGCTCATGGTCATAAGTTCTAATTGCCTCAAAGCAGTTACATCAGTCGTTAAATGATATACCCTGATCAATCCCACAGACCGGCGAAATGTGGAGAAGGCTCCACACCTAATGGTACGTAAGTTATAGGAAAGAAAAAAGGGAAATCTTGAGTATAAACAGTAAACACAATAGAGTACAGGAGTGTACACATACCTGTCAAGAGTAAATGAGTCGCGGGACACCAAACTGTGTGCCCGATCAATGGATATCGTAATTCTTCAATGCGCCAACTTCCAAAGTTTGTACTGTGGAGGACCCTCTGGGATACCAAATGCGTAGCAAAATCTAAAGACAAAATGTAAGTATATGTGTATATAAGCTGGAAGATATATGGGGATACAGAAGTTATGATGAACTAACCAGTCGAGGAATATAGATGCATAGCCTAAATGTAAACAATAAATAGAAACCGGTCCCCTCATTGAGTATGAGAAGTAACTAGATTAGCGTGAAAAGGCATCAGTCTCACCTGCCAAGATTATCTGGCAAACAAATCTCAGAGGATGTAATGTACAAACAACTGGATCCGAAACACGCACATGTGTGCGAGCGAACACAAAGATAGATCTCGTAACAATTCTCGGAACCTGGAAAAAATAAATAAAGAGAGACACTTAATGAGAGCAGAGTAAGGTCGTCTATAAAGAAGGGGGAGAATACCTGGAAAAAGAAAAATATCAGAGATCGTAGATGAGGAAATAAGAGGAAGCGATAGATAACCATAAGGAATATGCCTACCAACAATGAGGTAAAGATCCTGCACTCAAGAATGAGTGTGGAATGTACTAATAGTGCTATCACGGCTAGTGCGGTGAAAAAATGGTGTACTGCTGTGATTTCTTTATGCGCCTTCAGAAGCTAAAACAAGAGAAATAAACGAACGTAAGAAAAGTTCATAGTTTCAAGACGGTCCCAAGTGCTGGGTGATCCCTCAGCCTGGATACATACCTTGTCTGCAGGAGAGCGAGATACGGAATGAAGAATCTCAGGAGATGGCACCTGGGTCCGTTGTTATGGTAACAACCAGTGCCATATTGCTGAGCATTATATGTATATGAATGATATGAACGTTAATGAAGGACTGATCCCCAAAGAGATGCAGAATCGGCCATATTGGTAGTATTGAACATCTAGTATTGAACAACTATACCAGGATCAAAGAGTTGATCCAGATACGGGTCGGCCATGTTAAAAACAATGAGCTGGAGAATGAGTGCGTATACGTTCAATGGAAAAAATGGGAATGAGGTCAAAACATTACTAAAATTAAGTCACGATACAAAAGAAAGTATAGTGTATGAAATAATAAAAAAATGCTCAATATCGAGCTAGTGAATGTGCATTACTGCCTGTTAAAGAATGAATGATGAAGTTATAAATCATGAAGAGATAATAGGACATAAATGAAATAAGAGAAATATAGGAGATGCCCCAAGGCACAATCAATGCGGGGTGACCAGAGTATATGAATCTTCATATAAACTGAGTTACATTTTTCAGTGAGCAAGTACAGTCAAAAACCATTCCAAGGAGGCAGATAAATATTATCAAACATCATTTCACTAGACCTACATGCACATTCCCACAGGGACATTAATCATTTAATCATGTATATTACCCCTGATGACATGCAAGTGGAGTAATCTCTTAATTTGATTTTCTTACCCGTTCTCGGGTGAGTTACTGTATTGCCCTTGATAACATTATTACAATGTGTACAACTTAGACATGGGAAAGTACAGAGTTTCTTAGTTGTTAGAAATTGTTGTTTCTCTATTGGTAGTTTCTCTGCCTTGACCAATTTATCCCTTATGTTCTTGCCTCTCTTAAAGCACATCATAGGGGCTTTGGGAATAACCTTAGGAGTGTGTGGTCGTTGTGCAAAATATTCCAGTGTTTTTTAATACATTTAGAAATGTGAAAGCTTTGTCTAGAGAATCTAGAGATAAAGAGCACTGGTGTTTCCTTAACGTGTGTTTTAGGTCTTAAGAGATCTGTCCTAGTGATATTAAGGGCTCTAGTTTTGGCTTCATTCAAAATATTGGAAGGGTATCCTCTATCCTGGAATTTATTTATTAGGGTAGAGCATTCTGTTTCAAGTACATCTGGGGACGAGGTGATTCTTTTTAACCGTAGGATTTGACTGTAGGGTAAACTTTGGAGCATTGCTCTAGGATGAAAGCTAGAGTAGTGAAGCAAGTTATTGAAATCCGTAGGTTTATGGTACACTGAAGTAATGATGTTATTATCAGCGAGCATGAGGTTCACATCAAGAAAATGTAATGAAGGGTTACCAGTCTCTATAGTGAATTTAATTCTGGGATGCATCAAATTTAAGTAATCAAAAAATGATGTCAATTCGTCCCTTGTTCCACACGAAATACCAAAAATATCGTTTATTAATCTTTTCCAAATAAGTATGTATGATGACCAAATCAGATGTTCTAATACATATTGACTCTCAAAATGAAACATGAATGTATTGGCGTGAACCGGAGCCATAGAAGAGCCCATCGATGTGCCCGAAAATTTGTAAGTAATTCTTCCCTTCAAATCGAAAGTAGCTGTTGTACAGAATTAAATTAAGTAGTTCTAGTACAAATTGAGCATTACCCTTCAGACCAGGGGAATTCAGAAGTAGCCATTCAATTGAGTCAATACCCTCATTGTGAGGAATTGAAGTGTACAAGCTGCACAAATCGAGGCTAAATAGTATACATTCTGAACTCAATGCTGAGAAATCTTTCAAGGAGTTTAAAAAGTCAGTCGTGTCTTTTAAGTTTGTTGGGGTTACCTGTATTAGTGGTTGAATGAGCCTATAAATATAGACTGCTACCACTGATCCAGTCGTTCTCCTGAGCTTTGTCAAGTGTCTTCTTGATGAGGCTCCTAATTTCAGGTAGGGGATCCCTGTCAAGTGTGATGTAAGTATTTGTGTCATCTAATAAATCCATGCATTTTCTTATGTAGAAAGATGTATCCATCCCCACAATAGCTCCCCCCTTGTCTGCTCATTTAATAGTCAAAGCTTAATCCTTAGCTAAGTTCTCAACTAGATCCAATTGGCAGTTCTTTAAATTGATAGGTGTATTCATTTTGTAATTAATCCTATTCAGGTCAGCAAGGACACAATTCTGAATGCGAGGGTGAAACACAAATTCTGAATGTGAGGGTCAAACACATTTTTGGGGCGCATTTCCAGTAGGTCTTCCGTCATAGTTTGAGATTCCATTGGGATTTGTGAATCAAAAAATATTTTCAGCCTAACTTTTCTCAGTAGTCTGTGAATACACATTTTTCCTTCAAAGAGAGAAGTGTTGCACGTTGGGACAAAAGATAGACCCCTATTGAGTACGTTAAGTTGTGCAGTGTAGAGAGTCTTACTGGAAATGTGGACTACAAATTTTTTAGTGTTCACTTGTTCTTCTTTTTTTTTGTTGGTTGTTTTCTTGCCTCTCCTGGCCTTTCTCTTATGCCTAATAACATGTCGACACTTGTACATTGAGTACTGTCTGCATTTTGATCGAATCCTTTTTTATCGCTATGGAATCCGTCCTTCTTCAACAGCACCTCTGTGCTCAATTCATTGGCACCTTCACAAGTCCTTTACACAGCATTTTTAGCTGTGCCACGTCATTCCACGCACCCACCTGGGACGCACTTAGATTGGCCCATGTGACCAACGTCCACTTCCTGATGCGCCCATCTCCCTTGGCAACTTGCTATTAAGACACACAACTTAGGCCATGCATGGTACTACGTACGCGCAAACACGAGACACTGGGCCTCATTCCGACTTTGGAGGTAACCACGCCGCTATTTGCGGCATTGTTGCCTCCAAAATCGTTCCGACTCCGCCCTGGTGAATGGAGTAATTACCGGTCCATTCCAAGGTTGGAGGGACCGGTAGTCCCCATTCACCAGGGCCCTTCACCATTCCCATTTGAGCCCCCATAGGGCTCAATGCGATGGGGAAGGCGCTAATAACGGTACCGTAAATTACGGTACCGTTATTAGTACTAAAGTCCCTTTGCGGGTCCCGTCCTTAACGCCTGCTAAAAGGGAACTCGTAGTAGGGGGGTAAGGGTTTAACGGCACCGGTCTCGTTACCGGTGTCCGTTGACCCTTACCGCCCTACTCGAAATGAGGTCCACTGATTCCGGTCTATGCAGCTCGCACCAGGTAAACATACCGCGCGCTGCTTCTGCTTTTTTCTCGGCCCCCTCCGGTTATTGTTACTTTTCGGAATAAGTAATTAGTGGCACTTCCATTCTAACCTGCCCCAATTCTCTATGTTTTTAATTACATTTATCTTGTGATTTTTTCTTAAAATCACCTGTCAAGATGCAAACATACTTTCGCATTGTTTTCACACTGCGCCCCGGATTGCAGAGTTCTTTTGTACTTCAGTTTCTACCTGGAACCGACGCAAACTGCTGTCCTTCCAATCAAGCTGGACACCACACCGCTGCCATGCCGACTTGCGGATAATCCTGTGTTTCTCCATTTACTTCAGAAAACCAGGTATAATGTCCATCCATTTATTTACATAGATGGGTTATCCAATATTGACATTTGTGACTAAAAGAAACCCCCCCACTTGACTATTGCAGGTTTTTTGGTGTATCATTTTGAACACCGTACGCTCGCCATTATGGTCCATTGTCCTCAGCCCGAGAGCGCCTAAACCACTGACTATCGGTACGTAGACATATTTTCTTTTCTATCTAGAGCTCAGCCAAATACCCACTCATTTTATCTTGTTTATACTGTTTTTAGATGATGTTCTGAACAGCACTCTACCGACCATTATCCACTCACTTCTGCGTTTTTAATAACACGTCCAGTCCTGATGATAGTATGGATTATCTCTATGAACTATGTTACCGAACAAGTCCTTTAGAGAACTATAACTTCTCGAACTTGTAACACTTAATACAGTGTCAGCAAGTCTTGCTACGAGTCATGCATTCAGTCCTGACCCATGCAATATTCTTCATGCATCTTGCACTGTGAAACGTTTTTGTATTGGTTTCCATGTTCACACGCACACATGTCGTTGATTGTTTTTCTGCCATGCTTCAATGTACAATTTTTTGTACACCAGACTGTGTTACAGTTTCATGTGCCTGCTCTGTTTTTATGTTAGTACTTCTTAACCAGAATAAATCTGATTTTTCTTATATTTTGTGATCTACTAGTGTGATCTAATGTTTTCCCACTAGGCTCTAGATACAAGTCAATCTCTGCTTAGCGCTTGAAAGGAGAGGTAACTCTGAATCACTTCATCGTTTTCATTGTTACACCCTCACGAGTCAGGCCCCCCGTTACCAAAAAAGAGGGTACCATAGCCTTTTTGGTTTTTGACACTTTTACAAAATGACTCACTTTCTAATACATCAATTCATACACATACAAGAGAAAATGGTCGCCTATGGCAAGCAACTTTAATCACACACTCTTACTATGGCAGGATGGCTGAAAGCAAAAAACGACACAGCACTGAAAGGACAATGCACAGATCATAGCCGAAAACCCACAGAGAGGCACCAACGTGGGCAAACAAAAATATGCCAATGAATGCAGACGCAGAGACGGTGCTTGATGAGCGATTCAGGCCGACACACAGAGGACAACAAGGAGACAGTCTGGTACATGCTAGATTACTCTGCATTTTGCCATGGATATCTAGTTAATCATGTTTTCATGAAGTGCTACTTTCTTCAGTCACCATTAACAATGCCTGCAAATATGAATGCAGCTTTGTGTAAAAGGTAGTCAGTAAACTGCTGTGCAGAATCACACACCTCGCCAGAATGTCTACTCATTCGAGGCAGCATGGCTGTGTAAGGAGAAATAGACTAGAAACTGATAACTTAACCAGGTGTCATCAGTTCTAATATGATAGCCTTAAATCCCACTTTTGGAGATGTCCTCCTTTGCAATGTTCATACATCACCATCCTAAAATGATGTCGCTTTAACCTCACAGTTCCCATTCCATTGCCCATAAAATAGCAGTATGCCTGAGAACCTCCGAATTGTCCTTCCTCTGCTAAATACTCAGGTACTTTCCCAAATGCTTCAGGTACATTGTCAACTGAGCTATGTAGGCATTCAAAGCTGGCTGCTCTAAAAGAGCCGTGCATCAGTAACAACTCTGCCTCTGTACTAATAGTTCCATACCTTGAACACATCTTTGAATGTTTACCAAGCACCCTTTGGGTTAACAAACAGCATTTTATTTTGTGAACACATGTTTTGAGTGCATACGTATCTTCTTGCTAAGAAAGAATCGGCTACATGTTTACTTCTATTCCAAATATAACTGTTCATTATTCATTAATGAGTGCTATTAACTTTTAAAGGTCAACTTTAACAATAGTAATGTCAGTAGTTATACACAGTACAATGTACCCCACACGATATATTATAAAGAAAGTAATGTACACCCAAATATGCACTCTATGGGATCAAGTATCCCATGTCAAAAGTTATAAGGATATTACAAGTCACCAAGAGGTTTCATTGCTAAAACGAATGAGGTCAAAGGTTGAGTTCTTTCATAAGGTCCCCGACTCTGTGGTGACTTTTAATATTCCTTCTATAGTCTGTCAGATTATTTATCCATTTGGCAACAGCCCATCTATCCAAGAAAGCTGAATAACCAACCACTGACCAAAATACCCACAATCAACTTTTTTCTTTTGAGTTTCTATTTCCGGTCTCGACAAGCCTCAGTTTCATAATTTACCATGTAACGATCCCACCCTCATGCTCTGCCACACGAAACAAGCTGGTTTGCAATATTCAATTGTTTTATCATATACAATCTCATCAAAATAATGTGGCAAACGATTACCCACTTACTTTACAATGGGACTGCTCTCATGCTGCTTGCACCTCAATCTAAACCAGAGCTAATGTTCGACTTTGCTCTGAATGTGTGCACACAAGTTTATAATGATATGCATTTTACGTGAAGCCATTACACAATTATTTTCATAGAATTATGATTACTTTACACCCACACCCCTGTTACAATTAAAAGTGAATCAGAGCTCAGAATAAAGTTAAAGCAAAGCAATCTACTGCATTTGCAAATGTTAGCCACAATCTATGACACACTATCATTCCAAGCTTGGGAATAGAGACTATTTAACTGCATGTCAATGACGTGGGGCTTGTTGCAAGCAGTTACCAGAGAATACTGGCACAGTGCGGCCTTACTCATTTTTTCAAGAACTCAGGTTCACCTTCAAAATACGGAGTTCCATTTGTTCACTAAGGAATAGAGTTTAATAACTTAATTGAGTATGGCAGATACCAATCATAGAACCCCTTACCCCATGTTCAATTTGAGAAGTCTAATGCGTCCCAAAAGGCAGTAGAAAGTCCAAATACAATGCGACTACCTAGGATTTTTAATTTTGACTATAAATCCCAAAGCACATAAACCTTGGCTATGTTCCCATTTTTTAGTAATCTATATTTAAATAAGGCTCTCAAAATAGTTTTACACACTATCTGGGCTTTCATTAATTTTCAGGAAAATGCTTAAGTCATTTTGGACATAGGTTCTCTCGTTTTTGTGTCTCTGAAAGTCCCAGATCAGGTAATGACAGGCAGTTTGTCAGGTGAGATCTCCCTTATGCCTGTTCACCTGCTCCAAAATCCCTCTCAGGTAATCTGGTCCCTCTCTTGGAAAGGACTCGCATTCATTCATGTCGGGATAATACCTGTTAAAGGTATTTCCGCAACAGCTTCATCTGGCTGGAATCCAATCTGCTTTCTCTCCTTGAGGAATCCTTTTGGACAGGCTCTCTTCCTTCTCTGTTTTCCCAAAATGTTCCCTTCTCCTTATGTGTTTGAGCTTCAATACCAACAGGCCACCCATACGCAGAAGGCGAGTACAGCTGGTTACAGTGGCCCTCATTACGGCCTTGGCGGAAAGGTGTTTACGCCAGCGTAAACCATGGCGCACCTTTCCGCCTGACTACGAGTTCCCGTAGCGCCATGGTGATTTTTACGCCTGCTTTTTGCAGGCGGAAAAATCCATGGCGCTACGGGACTTGTTGTTAATTACGCCACCGTAATTTAGGGTGGCGTTATTAACGCCTTCCCCACTCCCATTATACCCTATGGGGCAAAAATGGGAATGGGGAAGGGTAAATGGGGATTGGGGACTTACCGCCCCGCCAAGGTCGGAATGGGGCGGTAAGTCCGCCAACCCCCATGGCGGAGTTGGCAGCTTAGCGCCATGGACCATGGTGCAAATTGCACCATGGTCCTCCGCCAGGGTCGTAATGAGGGCCAGTGTATTTGATTGGACTCTAGAGCCAAGAGAAAATGACAGATGTACCACCCACTTGGTTCCTATCTGCTCTTTCACATAAGAAGGCTGAGAACAGGGTTTTATGTTATAACTTCAGGTTTCAGTTCCTATTAAGCCCTCCGCCTTACATGTGTTATCACTGAAATGAATGACAGAGTTGAAGCAGAAAAATACACAATTTTATAAATATAAGTTGGGTACATATCAGAGTTTACAGAACCACATTTTCATCTGGGTAAATTGAGCACCATTTTGTCCTTTCGCTGTACAATGTGCCTTTGCAAAGTTCTGATTATAATATTTTAGTTTCAGAACAACAATTCATTCCAGTAGTCTTTGTATGTTTGGATGTAGCATACGGTCATAATAAGACCTCTTTTTGTTTTTGTTGTAGGGCATTGGAAGGCCGAGATTGGCAGTCTTTGATGTTTTTACACTTTAAGGAGGGCTGAAAAGCTAAATTAAACCTTATTTACAAAGCAGTAAGCCATTGTCAATTTTCATTTTTTCAACCCAATGTCTATTTCCTGCCTCGGTTTTGCCTTTGATTAGCCATTTGCACTGTGGAAAGCTTTGTGATTACTTCACTTGGTGACCTTCAGGTTAGTAGAATATAGGCCATATTTTAAGGTAAATCAGTGTATTTTTAAGTCACGGGACCCCGACTGATGTTGTTTACTTTTACCCCGAAAGACAATGAGTTCAATTTAATGTTGGCCTGAATGCCACCCAAATCACCCTACGACAGATATTTATTTATTTATTTATTTATTTATTTGAATTTGTAGAGCGCGCAGCAGCCTGAAGGCATGGTGGCGCTTGTTACAGACAGTCTTCTTAGTTACAGATTTTTTCAGACAAAAGCACTTTACAGTACAGGCAAATGATAGTGAATAGTAACAGAAGGATTAGGGGAAGAGGGAGGTTTTGAGTTTTTTACGGAAGGCAAGGAGCAAGTTTTCTGCTCTGATGTCAGTGGGTAGTGCGTTCCATAGTTTGGTTGCGATGTCGGGGAAACCTAGCCCGCCAGCTTTGGATCTGTTCATGCGAGGAATGTGCAGTTGGTTCGAGTAGTGCTTCCTAGTTGGTCGAGTGGACGTTTGTTTGGATATTGTCTCTGATAGGTAGGATGGTGCTGTGAGGGTGAGGCATTTAAGGGTAAGGGTGAGGATTTTGAAAGTGATGCGCTCTTTAACCGGGAGCCAGGGAGCTACTTGTCTGGCCTGTGGGATATGTTCCCTTTTAGGGATGCTTAAAAGTGCTCCTAGCGCATTATTTTGTGTGACTTGGAGTCGGTGTACGTTTTTTCAGAGGAGGCGTCATGCTGAACAACACCTGCCTCTTGGAAATCCACCTGCGTAGCTCCTTACTTAAGTCCATTAAGTAAGTGAGAGGAAATGGGCTGGTGGGACAGGCCCAAGATCATTTATCCACATGATGCTATTCAGTTCAGGCTGACCTTACAGGACCTTCCTCGGTCTTGCTCCTGGGTGGTCTCGCTCTGGCTTTGCTCTTCGGGTTGGCACTATTGTGGTGTTGCTCCCTTGTGGTGTCCCTCTGTGTTTTGCATCTGGGTTGTGCTCCATTGCTCATATCTGCTCATCATTGTTAGGTTTCTTTTTTGAGCTGCTGCAACCATGGTGATGTTCTGTGCCCTCTGTACATTTTCTCCTGGGTGGGCAGCACTGTGATCTTGCTACTGGGTTGTGCCTCCTGTGACCCTGCTAGAGGGCGTTTCCCATTGTGGTCTTGCCCTTTGGGTTGTGCCCTCTTGTGTTTGGCTCCTGGCTTGTTTAGTACTGGATGTACCTGCTGGGATGAGGACCTGTGACCACGAGGACAAACTCAGGTCCCTGAGGGTGTAAGTCAGTGAGCCAAAGACCTGGCTTCACTGCCAATACAAGTAGAAACATACAACCAATTCACATTGAGGCTTTGTGAAAGCAAGAAATTGCACACAGTCATCTACACCAACATATTTAGTGTTGGCAGCTAATATCTTCTGCAATATTGTAATGGTCTACCTTTGGCCCACACACTGTCATGACGTTTTAGTTTAGATTCACTCATACATTCTATTTTCAAGCACTCACTGCACAGTGATGGACAGAGTCCTACACTAACCCTTTTCCACTTTCCCCTAATGTTACCCTTCCATAGTCTTCTTTTGCACAGCCTACACTTGACTTATGTAGACTTTTCGGCCAATCTGGACAACCGCTTAATCAGTACTCCAGGGTTTGTTAAGGGTCATTAGCAGCACGCCTAAACAACTAGACTACATGTTACAAGTTTCAGCATGAGCACATCTCATGCCTATCACACACCACCTCAACTACCCAATTCACATATTAACATGAATACATATTTTATGAAATATGAATTGAAGATATTCTCTTGAAAATTCTTCATTCTCTCTCTTTGGTCCCCTCGAAGTCCTGAGGTCTCCCACTATCTTTCCTGTTCAATGACTCCACCTTCTGTGCAAGGCATTAGCCCCTTTGTAGTTCAGCCACTCTGATTTGTTAGATTTTATATCGACGAGGGAAATCCACGCCCCCTCCTGGGCATAGCTTGATTTCACAATGATTATTCATTTTTAAATGCCCTTGCATTTCAAATATGCATTAAAACGGTTCTTCAGACTTTCTTATTCATCTTTCTACTAGTAGTAGTAGTCTGTCCGGTATTCTGTAATGCTCCGAGTTTGATTGACTTCTAACATGTATTGGTTTCTATTCTCTAAATAATTCCAAGTCCCCTAAATAGACTTGGAGTTTCATCAAGCATCTGGCTTTGTTATTGGAATGATTTTTAGAATAGGTTCAGATTTTCTTTTTCCAAACATGGATAAGCCTTTGCTATCATCACAATCGTTTTTGAACTGGGCTTAGACTTGGTATCTCAGCATGCTGCAGACTTGGCTTTTACAGTGATTTTTAACCTTTATTTAAATAAGAACCTTGAACTCTGCTTAGGATTCATTTACCAACATGCATTAGACATTTTGATCACAACTGCATAATAATGTAGTATTGTTAATTCTCTCTTCTTCCCTCTCTCACTCAATAACTGCCTTTCTTTCTCTCACTGTTCTCTAGTCTTGGCTTGGGATTTACATCAATGCTTTGTTTGGCTGGGGGAAATGTACTTAATTTCCCATCATGGAATTATTTTTCAAATCCTTTATATGTACTTTCTCTTATGTTTGTGCTGGGTATTGAACTATGGGTCCAAGCACGTCCCTATGCTCTCTTCATCAATGCGGACAAGACCTGAGACGATTTATATCCCTTCCTATCAAGTACTTTCTTTTTGGTTTGCATTGGATATTGAACTATGGTTTCCAGCATGCCTCATTGTTCTCTCTCTCGCTCAATCTAAAAAAAGCTTGGCATAGTCAATTGGCCTTCATCTACCATTACACACGTAGGGCCCGATTCATGAAATGGGGCGGAGAAATGGTGCAAGGTCCGCGTGCCGAGAAGGAACCTGCGTGAGCCGTGGTGCAGAAAAAGAATTGCGCACCATGCGTATTCATGGATTTCAAGATGCATTATTAGCCACCACACAAGTAAAAACAAGCTGTGCAAGGAACGCCCACAACACAATCCCACGCACACCAAAAAGAAAGCTTAAAGAACAAACACAGTGCAAGCCTCTGCGCCACCCCTGACCCAGCATCCAGTACCCCTGTGAGAAGGTGTGCCTCACTTTGCAAGTCCATGGTGTACCCCAGCAAAATCATGCGCCTCACCTTGCAAGCCCAGGCCAGACCCCAGCAAAATTGCGCACCTTACCTCGCAATCCCAGGCCGCACCCCAGAGAAAACGTGTGCCCTACTTCGCAAGACCAGGCTGCACCCCAGTGAAATTGCGTGCCTCACCTTGCAAGCCCAGGCTGCACCCCAGAGAAAACACGTGCCCTCCCTCGGAAGCCCTGGCCGCACCCCAGAGAAAACACGTGCCCTCCCTCGCAAGCCCTGGCCACACCCCAGCAAAATTATGTGCCTCACTTCACAACTCCAGGACACACCCAGGCAAAATTGCACGCCTCACTTCGCAAGCCCAGGCCGCACCCCAGAGAAAATGATTGTCCTCCCTCGCAAGCCCAGGATGCACCCTTACGTAATTGCGTGCTCTCCCTCGCAATGCCAGGCCACAGCCCAGCGATAAGGCAGACCCCCTTGTAAGTGTAGGCTACACCCCTTACCAAAAGTCCCCCCTACACCTTTGGTACCCATCCTGTCCACATACCCCCCTACTGCACATAAACCACTGTAGCTAGACACCACCCCACAGCCTCCCTCACCTGTGATACCCACCACAGGCAGCCCCCTCCAGACTGGACATCGCCCACTGGCAGCCCACTGCAGACTGGTCACCAACCCCCAGCCCGCCACACCTGTGACACACCCCACAGGCAGCCCCCTCCAGACTCAACACCACCCCGGCCCCCCACACCTGTAACACCCCCCACAGACAGTCCCTCCAAACAGGACACCACCTCCCAGCGCCCCTCGTGACATCCCCACAGGCAGACCACTCCAGACTGGGCACCACCTCCAGTCCCCCTCACCTGTGACATCCCTCACAGACAGCCCCCTCCAGACTGGACAACACCCCCAGCCCTCCTCACCTGTGACCCCCCCCCCCACAGGCAGCCCCCTTCAGACCGACCCCCCAGCCCTCCTCACCTGTGACCTCCCCCCAGGTCGACCCTCCAGTCTGGACACCATCCACAGGCAGCAGACTCCAGACTGGAGAGCACCCTCAGCCCCCCTCACCTGTGACACCCCCCACAAGCAGCCCCCTCCTGACTGGACACCACCCACAGGCAGCCCACTCCAGACTGCAAACCACCCACAGGCCCCCTCCAGACTGCACACCACCCTCCACCCCCACACCTGTGACAACCCCCACAGGCAGCCCCCTTCAGACGGGACACCAACCCAGCCCTGCTCACCTGTGACACCCCCCAAAGGCAGCCCCCTCCAGACTGGACACCACCCACAGACAGCCCTCTCTCGACTAGACACCACACCAGTCCCCCTAACCTGTGACACCAACTACAGGCAAGCCACTTGAGAATGGACACCACCCCCAGCCCCGTTCGCCTGTGACACCTCCCACGGGCAGCCCCCTCTAAACTGGACACCACCCACATGCAGCCCACTCCAGACTGGACACCACCCCCAGCCCTCCTCACCTGTGATACTACCCACAGGCAACCCACTCCAGACTGGACACCACCCCCTGCCCCCCTCACCTGTGACACCCCCCCACAGGCAGCCCCCTCCAGACTGGACACCACCCCCAGACCCCTTCACCTGTGACACCCCCACAGGCAGCCCCATGCAGACTGGACACAGCCCCTAGCCCCCCTCACCTGTGACACCCCCCACAGGCAGCCCCCTCCAGACTGGACACCACCCCCAGACCCCTTCACCTGTGACACCCCCACAGGCAGCCCACTCCAGACTGGACACCACCCTCAGACCCCTTCACTTGTGACACCTCCCACAGGCAGCCCCCTACACACTGGACACCACCCACAGGCAGACCACTCCAGACTGAACACCACGCCAGCCCCCTCACCTGTGATATCACCCACAGTCCCCCCACTCCAGACTGGACACCACCCTGAGCCCCCCTCACCTGTGACACACCCCACAGGCAGACCCCTCCAGACTGGACACAGCCCCTAGCCCCCCTCACTTGTGAAACCCCCCACAGACAGCCCCCTCCAGTCTGGACACCACGTGCAGCCCCCCACACCTGTGACACCCCCATAGGCAGCTCCCTCCAGACTGGACACCCCCCCTTCTCCCCCTCATCTGTGACACCCCCAACAGGCAGCCCCCTCCAGACTGGACACCACCCTCCGAACCCTCCTAACCTGTGACACCACACACAGGCAGCCCACTCCAGACTGAACACTACCCACAGCCCCCCTCACCTGTGATACCCCACACAGGACACCCACTCCAGACTGGACACCACCCTCAGGCCCCCTCACCTGTGACAACCCTCACAGGCAGCCCCCTCCAGACTTGACACCACCCCCAGCCCCCTCACCTGTGACACCACCCACAGGACGCCCCCTCCAGACTAGACACTACCTTCCAGTCCCTCCTCACCTGTCACACACCCCCAGACAGCCCCCTGACATTCTCACACAATACCAGTGCAATGCATGTCTGCAGCTCCCCTGAACTTCAGTGGTCTGACAGCATCATGAAGTGCAATACCAACATGTAGTCCACAAAATCTGGAAACACTGGAGGTCCATCCATGAGTGGAGAATATGCTCACACACCCTTCCGGGCCGTTATCATCCCCCACATACACATCTGACAAGTGAATGCAAAAACATGTGCATGTTGCCTTTGGCACATTGTCATGGCATCAAAGCACTGTGACAGAATGTGTGCCCACGACAGAATGAAACCTACCAAATGTTGTTGCAAGATCCACAAACAATGGCCAGACGTGTCATGGCCTGAGCATGAGTGACGTGGGTGGCAAAATACCTGTCAGGGAACAATCACATGACAGGGCCATGCATAGGTGATGGTAGGGCAGTCAGAGAGAGCATGAGTCACAGAGGCTGGAGAATTGTGCTGCCACTCTGGAAGAGCAAACATGGCCCACTACTGCATTCCAGTGGTAGAGGTTGAGCAACACATGAGAGCATGGATTGTGTGACTGTGCATGCTAGTGAATGTGTCTGCACGACATGGATTTTACACAACAATGACAAACTAATGTGCTATGTAGATGACCATGGAGCACTCCCACAGTGAGCCCACCTCAATCCACCACAACCAAACTGATGCCAACCACACAGTGATGCTGCACAGGTAAATGCTAATGAAAACATACAGTGCATACCCAGTGTCATGATCTCTGCTTCCAAAAGATCAGGACTTGCCCAACTCCCTTGGAAGCAGACCCATAACCCCGGTTCCGAGTGCCAGCCAGTCCCAATTGGGACCTTCTGGACCCTGTCCTGGCGCCAGTGGCACCAGGCTCATAAAGATGCCCAGTCCCAGCGCTGGAAGCGCCGGGCTCATAATGCTTGGGTGGACTTACCTGCAGCAGACCATGCTGCTTACTTACCTGCCAGTTGAGCCCTGATCCTCTTCTGTTTGGGACTACTTTTCCTGTTGGGTGGGGCAGGAGCCACTCCCTAGGTTCAGAACACTGGAACTCTTCTGGAAAGCAGGAACTCTTTTCTTACCTAGGCGAGGCTGTGGAAGGAGACACCTAAGCACTACAGGAGGCTATTTAAACCACACCCGATGGATGAATCTTGCTTTGCGTTATTCTGCATTCTCTGCAGCAAAATGCTCATCGTGTCTTCAGCTTCTGATCCTGGGCCTAAGGGAACAAAGGCTTATCATCCTGGAATCCAGTCTTCAGCAGCACCTGTAAAGACAAAGAAAGAACAGGTTAGCACTACGGTCTTCCGTGGCAGCGCATCTCTTACCTGGTCCATCGGCTGTCACCAACGCCTCGCGCTGCATTCCGGCATCTGAAAGACAAAGGCTTACCTACTCTTCGCATGCTCTGGAGGTCTTCGCACTGCATTCCGGCATCTGAAAGACAAAAGCTTACCAGCTCTTCGCACGCTCCGGAGGTCTTCGGCGCTGCATCCCGCATCTGAAAGACAATAGAAGGTGCGTTTAAAGACATTGGGCAACTTACTTACTCACGTGCCATTTCTCCTTCCCACGCCGAATCCAGTGGGTATTCCAGCACCCTTCAGCTTCTCTAAAGCTCCGAACTTGTATCTGCAAGATAAAAGGGACAGTTAGTGCGCATCGTGAAGCAGGCTACAAGCGCTTACTTACGTGCTTCCAGGCGCTTCTATTCCTCACGGGGGTTCGATCCTCAATTCTCTTCAGCCCGCCATCCGCCATCGCCGGAACCCTGCAAAACAAGAGATATCATTACAAAAGACTTTTAAGACATTTGAAGTGCCCAGAACTTACCGTTCGTGCAGTTAACGACGGACAGCAGTCCTCTGAGGTCAAGAGGCCTGCACCCTTATCCAGTGGAGAAACTGGTTACGGCACCCTGCCCCGAGGCAGATGGAGAGCTCGGCGTTCACTTACCTAAGGTGAGGGCGTTAACCTTTGGGGTTCTACAGGAGAAGAGAAAGGGAAGAGGAGAGAGGCACGCAATAACCCCAGTTCATTAATCCCATATTTTCTATCTGCAGACATCTTACTCTTCGAGTCAGACATACAGTGCACAGAGGTCCAGCCCAAAGAGCCAACCGTGTGTTACACATCACCTTTGAAGATACGGCATTCACCCAGTCAAGACCGGCGCCTCTGCGGGAATCAGGTGAGCGTTACAGAATGCAAAGCCGACCGCAAAACTCCCACCCAGGCGCTATGGAACCTCGGATACCGACCAGCTAGCCCAGTTACTTGGGGAACTAAGAGCAGAAGTGCATGCAGCCCGTCAGGAAACGAATGCTCTAAGAAGGGAACTGATTATTTCCAAGGAGCGAACAGACAATCTCGCTAGACAATTGCTACAGTCACAAGCCGGACAAACCCCGTTACCCGCATCAGGGGCAAATCTTCCTTCAACATCCTCTACGAACCCAGTGCAGATCAACCTACCTGGGAATGTACCTCTGGCTCCGCCCGAACGATTTTCTGGTGACCCAAAGAGGTTTGCAGTATTTATTAATCAGTGTCGGTTGCACTTCTTATGCCGGCCAGCAGCCTTTCCAACTGATCAAGCTAAGGTAGCTTTCGTGCTTTCGTACCTTAGTGGCAATGCGGCAGACTGGTCGATCCCTCTAGTTAATCAAGATGATCCTGTTCTCCATGATTTTCAAGCTTTTCAGCTCAGTATGGAAAAACTGTTTGCAAGACATTCACAGGGGCAGGCCTTGGACAATGAGCTCCTTTCAATGCGACAGGATAATCAAGACCTTTTGGCTTATATTGCGTCTTTCAACAGACTGATAGTGGAAACTCGATGGCCTGAGGACAAAAGGATTACGCTGTTTTATAGAGGTTTACGTGGAGAGCTCAAAGATGTGTTAGCCCAAGTAGTGAATCCCCCGCAAGACTGTTCGGACTATATTGACTTAGTCGTTCAAATTGACCACAGACTGCAGAACAGGAAGGCCGATCGTTCCAAGTTTGATGCTCGAGTATTTTCCAAATCACCAACTCCTACCAAAGGAGTAGACTCTGGGGAACCCATGCAAATAGGGGGCCTGAAAGGACCACTAACACAAAAGGAGCGGGAAAGGAGAAAACAGCTGCAATTATGCCTCTATTGCGGAAACTCGGGGCACTTTCTTCGAGACTGTCCGGTGAAACCAGCCAAGAAGGCAGTAGGAGCTGCAGTTACCAGGGTCACAAACTCTGAGCAGGGAAACGACCTCGCCCGACAAGAATAGAGGTCCTCTTGTCGAGCGTTAAAACCAGTTCCATGACCTCGCATTTCGTGATACCTATGGTCCTCATTAGCCCTGAACATCCAGATCGATTACATGCGATTGAAGCTTACGTCGACAGCGGTGCCATCGGCAATTATGTGGATCATGAAATGGTTTTGAGGATGAATCTGACTCTTTGTCCAAAGGCTGTAAAGGACGTCATTACTACGGTGGATGGTACGGAGATAGCCTCCGGACCAGTAACGCATACCACCCAAGAAGTGACGCTAATAAGTCAAGATGGACACCATGAGAAGATCGTGTTCGATGTGATCAAGGCCCCTCAGTTCCAGATTATTCTAGGAATTCCTTGGTTAGAAAAGCACAATCCTCAGATCGATTGGCGAGCAAGAACGGTTCAGTTTCCAGAATGTGTCTCTACTTGTCACCCTCGACCTGGTGTTGTACTGGCAGCAATTTCCTCGGAGGCTCCCCAGTTACCTCCTGAATACCTAGAATTCCAAGATGTTTTCCGGAAGGATCAGGCTAACTCTCTACCTCCTCATAGGTCTTATGACTGCCAGATAGACCTGATACCTGGATCTACTCCTCCTTGTAGTAGAATTTATGCCCTCACCGAGCCTGAGAACCTTCACCTCCGACAATACCTGGATCAATACTAGGGAATGGGTTTATTCGTCCTTCCAAGTCCCCTGCTTCCTCAGCTTTGTTCTTCGTTCCAAAAAAAGAAAGGGACCTTAGAACTTGTATAGATTATCGCGCCCTGAACCAGATCACCGTTAAGAATAGATATCCGTTACCTTTGATCCCTGAACTCCTGGACCAAGTCAGAAAAGCATGCATATATACAAAGCTGGATCTTAGAGGAGCCTACCACTTGGTACGAGTAAAAGAGGGCGATGAATGGAAGACGGCCTTCCGCACCAAGTATGGGCTATTTGAATATCAGGTCATGCCCTTCGGACTTTGCAATGCCCCGGCCGCCTTTCAATATTTTATGAACGATGTCCTCAGAGAGCTCATAGATGTGTGTGTTGTTGTTTACATTGACGACATCCTCGTTTATTCTTCATCGGAAACTGAACATCGGAAACACGTGAAAATGGTCCTCGAGAGATTGCGTCAACACAAACTTTTCGCTAAATTGGAAAAATGTGTTTTCAACGTGACTGAAGTTGAATTCTTGGGATTCATATTATCACCTAGCAGAGTGCGTATGGATTCAAAGAAGGTCGATGCAATTCTCAAATGGCCATCGCCATCCTCCGTAAAAGGTGTTCAAAGCATGTTAGGCTTCGCTAACTTTTACCGCAGGTTTATCCCTGAATTCTCTCGAATAGTCCAGCCCATCACCGCCTTGTTAAAGAAAAACAAACGTTTTGAATGGTCTACCGAGGCGGAACAAGCTTTCCAGAATTTGAAGACTAGATTTATCTCTGCACCGATCTTAAAACATCCTCGCCCAGAACTCCCCTACATCGTTGAAACTGATGCTTCGAGCCTTGCCATGGGGGCAGTTCTATCACAAAAGGACCCAGTAACCAATCAGTTGCATCCCGTGGCATTTTGGTCCCGCAAATTCTCGCCTCCTGAAATCAATTACACTATTACTGATAAGGAACTCCTAGCTATCAAGTCCGCCTTTAAGGCTTGGCGGCATTATCTTCTGGGGGCCCGACACACCGTTACTGTGATTACAGATCACCGAAACCTGCAATATTTGAAAACCGCAAAAGCTCAATCCTCTAGGCAACTCCGTTGGGCACTATTCTTTGCCGAGTTTGACTTCATAATTACCTATCGACCTGGTACAAAAAACGGTAAAGCTGATGCCCTTTCTCGGATGGGAGTGGAAGAACATTTGATCAATCCTAAATCTGTACCTATCATTCCCGAACAAAGAATTCTGGGTGTAATCGCCACACAATCCATAGAGGAAGTTAAGGATAAAGCCAGGCTACTGGTAACTCCAGCAGACATACAGAATTGGCATCTGCAGGGAAAGGACTTTACGGTGAAGGACAACCTATTATATTTCCAAGAACGGTTATACCTGCCCAGCACAGATTTACAGAAAAAGGTAATCTCTTGTTATCACGATTCTTTAATGGAAGGACATCCCGGTATTGCCAAAACCTCGGAAAAGATCAAGCGCTACTTCTGGTGGCCGTCTTGGAAAAAAGATATCAGAGACTTTATAATGTCCTGTGGAGTATGCGCCCAAAACAAGAGTCAAAAGGAAAAACCAGCCGGCCTCTTACGCCCTATTGACATCCCACCTCGCCCTTGGCATACGCTTTCTATGGACTTCATCACCGATCTACCTCCATGCTCCGGATACAATACGATCCTAGTAATCGTGGACCTATTCTCCAAGATGGCGCATTTCATTCCACTCAAAGGCTTACCAACAGCAGCAACTCTGGCCCGAGAATTTCTCGAAAACATCGTCCGACTGCATGGTTTTCCTTCAGTTCTAATCTCGGATCGAGGGAGTCAATTTATTTCTTATTTTTGGCGAAGTTGCTGTCGGTCGGCTCAAATTGATGTGAGACTTTCGACCAGCCACCACCCTCAAACCGACGGACAAACCGAGAGGACCAATCAAACTCTGGAACAGTATTTGCGCTGCATGCTACAACAAACTGAAAAAACTTGTAAAGATATCCTTTGGATAGCCGAATATGCCTACAATAATTCTGTCCACTCGGGAACTGGGAAGACCCCGTTTTTTCTTTTATACGGTAGTCACCCTCGAACCTCAGAGTTGGATCCACTCCAAGATCTTGGAACACCAGCAGTAGACCACCTGCATTCTACAATCACCCAAGCCTTTAAGGAAGCCGTTTCTCACCTTCAAAGGGCTAAAGAACAATACAAGAAAGGAGCAGACCAACATCGGAAGGAAGCCCCCCAGTATCCAGTAGGAGATCAAGTCTGGTTATCCACCAAATATTTACCTCTAAAAGGACCACGCACATTCAACCCAAGATACCTTGGTCCCTATTCCATCATTACCATAGTAAATCCAGTAGCGGTCAAGTTGGACTTGCCCCCTCACATGAAGATACATCTGGTCTTCCACGTCTCTCTATTAAAACCCGTGCAACCTCAAACCCGACTAACTAAAGCTCCAAAACCTATTCTAGTTGACGGAGAACTCGAGTTTGATGTCGAAAGCATCCTGCATTCCAAGATCTCCAAATCTAAACTATTTTACCTGATTGACTGGAAAGGCTACGGTCCCCAAGAAAGATCCTGGGAACCTGCAGAATATGTCCACGCGCCTCGTCTAATCAAAAGATTTCATCGAACATTTCCTAACAAGCCAAAACCCCCGGAGAAGCCCGGTTTGGGAGGGGCCTTGAGGGGGGGTGCTGTCATGATCTCTGCTTCCAAAAGATCAGGACTTGCCCAACTCCCTTGGAAGCAGACCCATAACCCCGGTTCCGAGTGCCAGCCAGTCCCAATTGGGACCTTTTGGACCCTGTCCTGGCGCCAGTGGCACCAGGCTCATAAAGATGCCCAGTCCCAGCGCTGGAAGCGCCGGGCTCATAATGCTTGGGTGGACTTACCTGCAGCAGACCATGCTGCTTACTTACCTGCCAGTTGAGCCCTGATCCTCTTCTGTTTGGGACTACTTTTCCTGTTGGGTGGGGCAGCAGCCACTCCCTAGGTTCAGAACACTGGAACTCTTCTGGAAAGCAGGAACTCTTTTCTTACCTAGGCGAGGCTGTGGAAGGAGACACCTAAGCACTACAGGAGGCTATTTAAACCGCACCCGATGGATGAATCTTGCTTTGCGTTATTCTGCATTCTCTGCAGCAGAACGCTCATCGTGTCTTCAGCTTCTGATCCTGGGCCTAAGGGAACAAAGGCTTATCATCCTGGAATCCAGTCTTCAGCAGCACCTGTAAAGACAAAAAAAGAACAGGTTAGCACTACGGTCTTCAGTGGCAGCGCATCTCTTACCTGGTCCATCGGCTGTCACCAACGCCTCGCGCTGCATTCCGGCATCTGAAAGACAAAGGCTTACCTACTCTTCGCATGCTCCGGAGGTCTTCGCACTGCATTCCGGCATCTGAAAGACAAAAGCTTACCAGCTCTTCGCACGCTCCGGAGGTCTTCGGCGCTGCATCCCGCATCTGAAAGACAATAGAAGGTGCGTTTAAAGACATTGGGCAACTTATTTACTCACGTGCCATTTCTCCTTCCCATGCCGAATCCAGTGGGTATTCCAGCACCCTTCAGCTTCTCTAAAGCTCCGAACTTGTACCTGCAAGATAAAAGGGACAGTTAGTGCGCATCGTGAAGCAGGCTACAAGCGCTTACTTACGTGCTTCCAGGCGCTTCTATTCCTCACGGGGGTTCGATCCTCAATTCTCTTCAGCCCGCCATCCGCCATCGCCGGAACCCTGCAAAACAAGAGATATCATTACAAAAGACTTTTAAGACATTTGAAGTGCCCAGAACTTACCGTTCGTGCAGTTAACGATGGACAGCAGTCCTCTGAGGTCAAGAGGCCTGCACCCTTATCCAGTGAAGAAACTGGTTACGGCACCCTGCCCCGAGGCAGATGGAGAGCTCGGCGTTCACTTACCTAAGGTGAGGGCGTTAACCTTTGGGGTTCTACAGGAGAAGAGAAAGGGAAGAGGAGAGAGGCACGCAATAACCCCAGTTCATTAATCCCATATTTTCTATCTGCAGACATCTTTCTCTTCGAGTCAGACATACAGTGCACAGAGGTCCAGCCCAAAGAGCCAACCGTGTGTTACACATCACCTTTGAAGATACGGCATTCACCCAGTCAAGACCGGCGCCTCTGCGGGAATCAGGTGAGCGTTACACCCAGTCATCTGATGGACCCACCCTCACATGTCAGGCACATGTGCATCCTGCCATCCACAACCATCCCAGCAACAACAACACACAAGGCATGCACACCATAAGATACATGACTTGAAAAAGATAGATGCAGTGGCTGAAAATAGAACTATCAAAGAGGATGACACACACATGCAATGCATGAAGCATGGAATGTAACAAAAAGAACAATGTATTTGACATACATATGTACAAAAATAAACTGGGAATGAAGCGCAAAGTAGTCCTGGGGAAATTTGTAATAAAATGAATATCCTATGCCTAAACAACTATATACAATGACAACAGGGAAGGAATGTCTTCAACGTCTGGGTAAAATAATAAATAAAAAAATGAAAAGTACACCTAAAGAACTATGTACACAGGCAGCAGGCTAGTCCAACTCCTCCTCTCCAATCTCACTGAGCCTTTCCACCAGGGCTAAGTCCAGAGTCACCTCCTCACCCTTCATGCGGGCCTCCATTCTTGCCTAGAGGGCTTGCAGGGTCTCCAGCATTTGTGTCTCTATCACTTCGGCCTCCCTGCAAGTGGCCTCCAGGATGGCAGCCTGCCTCCTCGCCTGACCCAGCCCAATCTCAGCCCTCGCCATCACAACCCTTGCTTCCCAAGCCTGCCGCCTCTCTGCCCTGATCTGATCTCCTTATCCTCTGAACATGGAAGACATCTTGTCCCTCAGGTCCACGTGTGCCTCCAACCTCACACTGCGCACCTGCCTCCTTTGGATGGTCTACCCTGAAAAAGATAGCCTCCTCCTTCTTGTCACCTGCTGCAACAGTGCCAGGTGCCTGCTATGTGTGTATGTTCTCCGAACTGATGATGCTGCCGGGGGAGGGGGTACAGCACATGCACTGCTTCTGGGTGCCTGCTGTCCCTCCATTGCCAGTGACCCTGTCGGTGCCTGGGTAGGCACGGTGACCACCTCAGCTGATTTGCCTTGGACTCCCAACTCGGGCAGGGATGTTGGCTACACCAGACTGGGCAATGTGGGTGTGACTGGTGCACAGGGGGCCCTGGTGGCATCTGCACCGGAAGCCACTCTGGAGGATGACTGGCACACAGAGGAGGAAGATGAGGAAGAGGGCACAGCAGTGAACATGCCATGGAGCACAACACAGAACAGGCATATTTCAAGCCAGCCGATGAGGCAGGATAGCTAACTGTGTTGATGTGCAAGCAGGCTACGAGTAGCGTGCCCATCATCACGAATAACAGCTGTCCGCTCATTCAACCCGGCCTGCAAAGGTAGCACATAATCCCGGATGGCAACACCAGATGGCAAGGGGTGGCGGTCTGGGTGGACACATCAGTCGACACCGGTTGGTGGGTGGTGGCATCCCAGCAGGTGCATACTGCTGCATCCGATGGCCCAGGGACTAGATTTTACACAGGCACCTCCACGGTGGTCTGCACAGCCTCATGCCCCTGGGACAGAACTGCAGTCAGCACGCCCACCTCAACACCCCCACATGACCAATGGGCTGGGCTGCAACGGCCACCTCCTCCCCCTACCCCTCTGCCAACCTGGATGACTCCGAGGTGTCTTCCGCTATGGATGGCCCCTATGTGGCATCACCTCTCCCCTCCGCTGCTGAGGAGTCCACTCCTACCTTCACCTTCTTGAACTTACCCCCAGCAGCCATTCCCGATGTCACCTGCACTGCCACAGCCACATCACTCCCTGAAGATGTGCTTTCATGGGGTCGTAGATAGGACCCTATGCCTTTGCCTGGTGGAGGCATCCCTGCTGCCATGCTCCACAGCACTGGTTCCATCCTCTTCTTTAGATGCAACTGTGGAAAAAGAGACACAGAACAGAAACATCAGTGTATTGCACCAATTTGTGTGTGGCAACACCAACATTCACATGAACATGACTAGTCAAGGGAACAACCATCAACCTCATTACCCACACATATGGACATGCAATTCACATCCATGCAGACACCTGCCTGGCCATCACTCCACACATTCACATCAGGTTACTTGCCACTGTCACAACCAATCAATTTGATAAGCTCCACACACACGCATCATTTGCACATGCACATGTCACCATGCCACAGCAACAATCACATACACATGTCATGCACACACATCAACTGAGAGGCCCCAAGCAGTGTGATGACTAATCACATCAGAGTCCTGTGAACTGTAATGCCTCTACGTGACTAAGCCAGACATCCAAATGCACATGTTGCATCCAGGCGTGAGTGATGACCAGTCACACATTCCCATCTTGAGGCAACACTGCCTCAAATGTCACACTTGTCACCCTGGCACGTCTCAGACACAAGTAACATTGCATGTGCACGGTCTGAAAGGCAGCACTGCAACACACAATGCAAGTGATAGCTCATTTAAAATACATATCGTCTGAATGCACACATGGAGAGCAATTTCTGGGGCATGCATGCAGACATCCGTTTCAGAAGCATACTTGCTGCAAGCCTAAGGGGGTCACTGCCAACATGCTGCAACATGCACAGAGCACATGCACCATAGGGTATTGCACCACATGGCTACTCACCAGTCGACTCCAGATGTTCACGTAACTCGCAGACCTGGTTGTGCAGTGCCGAGTAGAAATTCTTCAGGACCTACATGTTGTTAGCTGACATTCGGCACCTGCGAACACGGTGCACCTCCGCAGTGGCACCGGCCTGCATGTAGCGCAGGGCCTTGCTGTGGGACCTGGATTTCAGGTCCTCCCAGTGCTTATGCATGGTCTTGAAGGTGCGGAAGGCCACCCCCTCTGCCTGGATGGCATCCTTTATCCCGTCCCAGATCTGACGTCGTACCTTGCCATGTTGCATCACAGGGTTGAAGAGGGAATCATAATGCTCCAGGACCATCTTCACCAGGATCTCAACTTCCCTGGCAGTGAAGTCGACAGCCCTCTGCCTCGCTGCCGTGGGTTTGCCACTCTGATCTGATGATGATGGTGCAGACATGGCAACCCCTGCGGCAGGTGTGGGTGGGCAAGGTGGTCCTGGAGCTGGGCTGTGGAGCGGTGGTGGTGGTATCGCACAGTGGGAGTCTGATGAAGCATCTGAGGTGATCACAGGGCCAATGACAGGAGTATAGGCAACGGCTGGACACCAGGCCCTCCAAACCCAGAGCAGGTGGGCAGCAGGCACACACACTGGACAGGCAGCAGCAGATGGCTAAGTAGGAGGCAGCACAGGGCAGTAGGAACAAGTAAAAAGGCAGAGGCAGGAGAGTGGGTATTCCTATTACATCTAGGATGGCAGCCAGAAACAGACAATGCGCGTAAAAATTTAGCATGGGCATGTAAAATCCGAGCAAAGGCCCTTAGCGCGTAACATATATGACAGCCCCTGCGCACAGGCATTGAACCCGCCATAATCGGGGATACATTAGTATGTGTAGAAGCAACTCCAAACATGCGTGCGAAGGAGAGGAGATGGAGGAGTGGAGTACTGCATATTTTGGGGTGCCACGCAATCTGTTCACTTCAGGGACTATGCAAACTTCTTATCTACTTTTGTTTTTTGTGAGGCTAATGATGATTTGTGTATGCATTTTTCCAACTCTGGGTGCCCCTATGTATCATGTATCTCTATTCTTACCTTTCAAGTAGCTTTTTGGTGTTCGTGTATGCATTTTATTCGTTGCTGGGTGCCACTGTGTATCACATACCAATTTATTCTTTTTCCGGAAGCTATCCTGGCCTTGCGTATGCATTTCTTTCCATTTTTGGGGTGCCTGTTATGATGCTGGAAATGCATTGGAGGGACAGGGCCTCCCTGTCCTTGTCCTGTAGTCCTTTTTTCATTTGTGTTCTGTATTATTTTCTGCCCAGGAGTCCATGTGGGACTCCTGGCAGTGCAGCTCTTCCTGTTTTTGGTTTGGTGTACAGACCCATGGGATACCCTTTTGGCACCCATGGGTGGGGCTACAGCCCTGTGCCCCTAGTGTTTGTTTTTGGGCACCTGTGCGTGGCCCACAGAGCAGGGTATGGGCTGGTGGCAGCTCCATGCTGAATTTGACAGGTGTTCTGAGTATCCTCCATTTTGGGATACCCAGGCCCTACCATTGGAATCAGTTGATTCCTGATAGGAAACAAGATGGCTCCTGTGGCCTCTTGCTTTCTATTGCCTGTTACCTTGTTTTCCCAAAGTCCTGGGAAGCCCTGACTCTGTCCCTTCCCCCTGACTGACTGTTGGGTGGAAGTTCCATATATGGTGTTGTTGTGAAGGCCAGGCCAGACTGGCCAGAGCCTTCCCAGTGACTGTATGTTGTGGGTACACCCTGTGGGTGGGACCTGGGTGAATGGCGTGTGTGACCAATATGCACTTCTTGTTGTGGATGTCTGGTTTCTAGTATGAAATACAATGAATGAGACAGCCCTGCCCGAAATTAGTATGAATGAAGTGTGTAGTGTTGCATGGCTGGGTACTTGTCCCAATACACATTCCTTGTTGTGAGTGTCTGAAAGGGAGGAGAATGGCCTGAATGCGCTGTATGCCTGATTGGCTGCCTGACTGCTGAATGCCTTTCTGAGTGATTGGTTGCCTGAGTGTGACCCAGCAAAATGAATGAGAGAGCAACTAGTATATCTAGGGGCCTCTCACTGCTAGAACTCATTCAGAAGCTGAAGTTGAAACTGACGCTTGATCTTGACAACCGAGCCTGAAGAAGACGGTTGACTGCTGTCTCCCTTCGCTGAAATCTGAAAGTCGCTGAGCCGTCGAGACTGATCCAAGAGAGGACCTGGTTAGGCGCCCTCTTCCCGTGCTGCGAGGGACCATCGAGCACAGCTAACCTTTGTCGAAGCTCCCTGGCAGTCAGACCCTCGACAGGCTGCCGACCAGAGATGGGGACCGTCGAGGAGAATGAAGATAAGCACCGGACATTACATCCACTGTCATCGAGCAGGGTTCGCAGGTTTGCTATAACCGCTGGAGGCCCGCCAAAGCCGTGTTGCCCAGAAGCAGGGACAGCTTGACGCTGTGCCACCAACGACCGGAGGCGCAATGCTACTTTGCCTTATACTTTTGATTCACGGATGCGCTCGTCCGCACTGCCACCCGCCTTATCCCGCCGGACTAGGCCAGGCTTTCAACGCACCGAGGAGCATCCGCCAGTGGGTTTCCCGCCACCCAAAGACCATAGAGATGCCAGATGACTCGAGGCCCTGGCTGGCCACAGTTCTTCACATACTCTTTGCGGTCCTGAACTATCGACATTGAGATGCCCCGTACGCCTCTTCCTTACAGGACGTCTTTGCTCCATCGTTGATGAGCACCGCTCGGACCAAAGCTGACGCCTCGACGCCGAGTTCACTTTTGTCGAGGGATCTCAACGATCCGTGGCTCCTGCTTTAAAGGGAGCTGCTCAAGAAGTATCTATCGACGACCCGTCGTCAAACTCTGCTATTCCAGGTACATTCGGGTGGTAGAAACATTGTAGAAGGAAATAAGACTTATTGAACAATTTATGGACTGGGCTTGTGTATCTTTATTTTACAGGTTGCCCAGGTGTGGGGATTGTCACACAGAACTGTGTCTAATGGTAGGGGCCAGTATTCTGCCAGTTGTTCTAACCAACTGCTTTCCTCCTATGTCTATTGTTGGTTACCTTTATTAAGTGATTTGTGTGACATTTAACCAGAGTACAGTTGATGCACTTTAATGAAATCTGATGATAATTGTGGTACCACTTAGAACTGTATATATTTGCCATTGTAGATTTACTGAGCACAAAGTGAGTTATTGTGATTGTGTATATAACCTTGAACCTTAATTATATAAAGACTGTGTTTTAACTAATACAGTGTGTGGATATTCCTTTGTGGGTGTTTGGGGACTACACTGTACTTTAGAACCAGCTTGCATCACCTCCTGAGAAGATAGGCCTTGATTGCTCGTCCATTGCTACCATAATAGAGAATCTTGGCTGGTGTCCTCTATGCCTCTCCTCTACCATATAGACACCCGCCTCCAGTCTTTACACCTATGCACTACACATACCATATTTTTGACATTTGGGGTACTTTTGAGCCTTGCTGGACCACAGAAGTATGTTTTCCATCACTTACACTGCCCCCGAAATTGAATTGCCCAGGACAATTGCTTGGTGTGCCTTCCATTTTTACTTTGCACCTAGAACATGAGTGGAAAGGCCCCAAGAGGGAAAGGGACAGAGGTCGCTAGGGTCAGGGTTAGGGATGTACGTCGGATTTAGCTGTACCAGTCCCAACGGTCCAGGGATGTGCAGCAGAAGCAGCTGTCCCAGCCCAAGGGATTCAGGGAACTCCTGCGGAAGCAGCTGCTCAGCCTCAAAGGTCCAGGGACATGCAGCAGACAAAGCTGTCCCAGCCCAGAAGGGTAAGGGACGTACAGAAGTTACTGTCTCAGCCCAGAAGGGTAAGGGACATGCAGCAGAAGCAGCTGTGCCAGCCCAGAAGGGTAAGGGACATGCATCAGAAGCAGCTGCCCCAGCCCCAGGGGGTAATGCCATGCCCTAGGCCACTAGTTCTCCGGCATCTGGAGTACAGAGTGGTCCCAACCTCACAGGGGCAACACCACGTGGCAAGAAGGCAAAGCCTGCACAGCAGGAATAGGCTCAACCCCATGGCACGGCACAGAACTCTGGCACATTAAGGAAGAGGAACTTCCATGATGAAGAACTCTAGATCCTCATGGACTACATGACCATGAACCACCGTGACATGTGCCAGAAACTGGGGAGCACACAAACACCTGCTCATCATATGGTGCATCGACAGCATGTCACGGATGAGATCAATGCCTTAGGGTTTGAGAAGCGCACTGCTGCACAAGTAGTGAAGCACTGGAATGACCTCACCCATTGCACCAAGTCCAAGCTGGGTGCCAACCTTGCCTCTGCTCTGGCAACTGGAGGGGGGTCACCAGAGGAGGAGGAGCTGGCTGAGCATGAAGAGGCTATAAGCCAATTCATTCTAATGGAGCAGGTGCAAGACGTGGGAGGCCTGGAAAATTACGAGGACACGTCCGGTGAGTGACCAAGATTGTGCATCCTGAGTATGTGTAGTGAAGCATCACCAAGCTGTATGATTGTGGTCCACCTCTGTCTGCATTTGAATGACTGCCCTGGGTGAACCATGTTGTAGTCTACTAACTCCTGTCCAGTGTACACAAGAGGTTATACAACCCATGTTTTGTACATCAGTTGAACATGGCCGTGTGACAGTACTCATCCCCCATTAGCATACCCACCCAACATCTGCAACATGATACCACAATGTGTCCTCTTGTTAACTGCATTCTTGATGTCAGTGACTCTGCTCTACTAGACACGTGCTTGCAGGTCATGCGGTCCAGATGCCGCTCCCACAGGCTGTGCATTGAGACCAACATAAGGGGCCGACAGGCAGATCTGAGGTCTCTGCAGGCATCTCTTCTTGCAGAGGGTCAGGCACACAGGGAAGCCCTGACAGGTTTGTTGTTGTACAACAGAGCTGCAATCCATGAGGAAGAGGCAGCCAACAGAAGACTGTTCTGCCAGGAGTTGCTATCATTGAGGCAGTCCATTGCGGAGGAACTCTGTGCAACCCGTGAGGTTGTGCATGCTGACCTCCAAGCCCTCAGTCTGTTGGTGCATTCATCAGTGTCACATATGGCCGCTGCCACTGAGGACCAGGCCAGGGTACTGCATGGTGAGCCTCCAGCACCACTTCCACCTTCTGATTTAACGCAGGATGGTGGTGCCAGCAGAGGCATGCCTCCTGGTCCACCATAGCCGTGCTGACTGTGAGCACATGGAGGGTTTTTCTTACTTCCACCCATGTGGAAGTTGATATGCACCCTGCCCCTCCCCCTCCTGGGTGAACCCCCCACACCCTGGTTCATGATGGGCATTTTTGTATGTATCTTTTTATTTTTGATACTTTAGTTGACCCCAGGTCCGGATGTTGGCATTTTTTTTTGAGTTGTCCTTTCCAAGTTTTATTTTTATTATTTTTCCTTGAGTTGTGCTGTTAACCTCTCAAGGCCATGACATTTGCAGTGGTGGACATGCAGGCATGCATAGTGAGGTCAACTTGCATGTTTGCACGGTGGTGCACAGGATGGCATGTGCAGGTAACTATGGGTTCAGTGTTTACTCGCACATGTGTGCTGTGTAAATGGTACTTCACTATGCCTGTTGTAATGTCTTCTCCCATGATATTTCAGTAATCCGTGATTTGATGGTGACTGCTGTCCCAGGGGAGACAACCTTTGACGTCCATGCCCCTCATGCCCTCCACCAGGCACTGTCCTTCCTGTGCCTAATTTGGAGAAATAGTTCCGGGTGAAGGTGATACGGATTCACACCATGCCGATGCAGTCAGCGGGTAAGCATGAGGACTGTCTTGCATGTTGAGCATGCGTCATTTGTCACCATGTTTGCTGCATGTGCAACTTAACTTATATGTGCTTTGCATGCTACCATGCCGGTATGGTTATTTAAGTGGTACTCATGTCACTGTGTTACCTACCTTGGTCAATTCATCTATGGCCGTGTTAGTTCAAATAGGAATAATTCTCTAATGCGCCAACCTTAGAGTTTCTTAAAGAAAAAAATGTGTTTTCAGGTGAGTCAATTGTTGAAAAAACAGGCTGACACTGTGTTCTGATTGTAAATGAGCTTGTGCTCTATTTGGGATTTTATTTTTGATTTGCTGGTGTTACTTCACACCAAAGTGCAAATAGATATAAAACAATCCTTATGATATATCTAGTTCAATTATTCTCTCTTAGATTGTTCTCTCAGATATAAATCAATCCTTATGATATATCCAGTTCAGTTATTCTCTCATATAAATCAATCCTTATAATATATCCAGTTCAATTATTCTCTCAACACGTGTTTCCCCATTCAAGTGTGAATGTTTCATCAGCAGAGAAAGAGTAACTAAAGGAAAAAGTAAAATGAATGTTGAAAAAAGAATCTCTCTCCCTCTCTCTGTTGTGATACGCTGCACTCATGGGTAGATCACAATCTATGTCCTGTCACCCTCTTGCACCCTGTGGTGCTTCTGTGGTGGCTGCTCTCTGCACATTTTCTGTATAAATTCATGTGTTGTCATGGATGTTTCTATTATTACTATGCATGTCATTGCATTTAGGAAAAGTGTCTCCTGATGGTGTCCTTCATATGCATGGCAGGTGTATACCCTGTGCAGGTCAGTGAAGGGCATTTGCAGATCTTTGTGGGGTGTTAGCCTGGGAGTCTTGCACTGGGTGTGATCACTTTGGATTGACTTGTCTTGTGGGGCACCAGCACCTCTTTATGGGTGCGTGTTTCACAGGGAGTGGTTCTGGTGATCGGTCTGGGCATGGTGTTGTTTCTATAGATTAGTGGGGCCACTGGTTTCATATTCAAAATTGTGGGAGTTCAAACTGTGTGGGGCTTTCTTGGGTTGTTAAACGGGAAATCATATTGTGCCTCCTTTCTTATATATATTGGCCTAATCCCAGTCACTCTGTGAAGAAAACCGCGTTGCAAAGTTCTGATTTTGGATCGACTTTGCCACCATTTTGGGATCATCCGCCATTTTGATTTCTGTTCAAATTTAACTCTGTATTCTAAAATGGTGGACTATGTTTCCAACTTGTAACCGAGCCGTCCCGACCCTTGCACCTTAATTAATATTTAGGCTGTCCGCGGGCAGAATGTTTAGACTGGGTAAAGAGACCTTGTCCCATGCCTGACTTGTGGTCCTAGGATTGTCTGCCCCAATAAGCCTCATCCGGGAACATACATCGAAACAATGTAAAGTAAATATCGAACGTGGACACTGGCTGAACTGCATTGTGAAGGGACATGTGCTAAGACTTACTGCTAAACCTGGGAATACACTGTTGCCATTGTAACTTGTTTGTATGTAAACCGAATGTAATCCGTGCGCGTATTGTCGTATAAGCCATAAGTGAACTCAGCACGCACTCTAGACCATGGATTATTAACTTGCAGAGGGGCTGGACATTATTACTGAAGTTGTATAAAATGTAAAAATGTCCAGATGTCCAGTACCTCTCTTTTCTCACACCGAAGGGCTGGTATTCGCTGTGATGTACTGAGGGCCAGATAGCTATCTGAATTGTTTCTTTGTAAACTGTGAAGTAGATTAAAGATCTGAGAATCTTTGAAAGCCCGTGTTTGGTGTATTTCCTTTTGTGGTACTCAGCCTCCATATTTCCTCTTGCTTTTACAGGGTCTTTGGGAGTGAGTTGCAGGGCCGGCTGTTTGTGGCCTGTGACAGGGGTTTATGGTTGTTGTGGATTGTGTCACTTTGCACTTTGACCATGTGTACTGAGTGACACTTCACATCTCTTGCGATGTTTGTGGGGTTATGGGTAAATGGCACATTTGGCCTCTCTTGCTTAAGGTTCCCAATTATGGTGTGCAGCACCAGTTATATGCTTTAACCATGTGAACATTGATGCACATTATGGGGAGGCTATGTTGTGTATCAGCACATTAAATTTAGTGGTGTTGGTGCTTTCACATGCTTGTCCCATGCATGCTGGACCATGGTGTTTGCAGCTTCAAGTTGACTACAGGTGGGTGTATGGTACTGCTGCATTCAATTGAATGCAGTATTTGACCAATTGTATGCTGTCACAATGAATTCTGCATTGACCATGCACTTTTTGTTTGCATCCTACATTTAGCATGCATGTTTTCTTGCTTGCTGTATCACATTGATTTGTGTTGTCTGCTTATGTCTTCCATGTCAATTGCCACAGTGGCCAGCCTTCCGTTCTGACATCAGACTCTATGACTTGATGCCTCAAGCATGATCCTGCCAGGAGTGCAGGAGGTGAGTATTTGTGTACTTGCATTCTTGTGCTTTGCATCATGGCTGAACTCTACAAAATGTGCAGGGAACTTTCCAACCCATCCTCAGTATCTTCTGCCCCTACTCCTTCACAGTCACTTTGGACTCGCCTCTCACTTCTTTTAAAAAACCATGGAGATACTGAACATCCTTATCATGCACTCTTCCAACACAACCCTCTCCTCTCTGTCCCCCTACCACTCACCCTCCTCCTTATCCTCCTTCCCGCCTGTCTCCCCTGAAGAAGTCATCAGAGTTGTCAACTTCATGAAGGTCTCTTCCAAACAGGTTGTCCCATGCTCATTCAGAACCATCAAGGGCAACATCTCCTCTCTTGTCATTGCTCTTGCTGATCTCTGCATCCACTCCTTTGCTAATGGTTCTTTTCCATCCTCACTCAATCACTCGCTTGTGTGCCCCATACTTATAATACCATCTGTAGACCCTTTCTTGCCAGACAACTACCGCCCCATTTCCATCACCCATTTCATGGGCAAACTGCTCAAGAAGTTGGCCCTCCCCCTACACAATGAACATACTGAACTGGTTGGTGGTCTACATGACCACCTGTGTGGATTCCAAGCTTCCTGAATCATGGACGCTGCTCTCCTGAACACCTGTGAAGAACTGCTTGCATCTCTCAATTCAAAATCCCCCGCCGTCCTCATCCTCCTTGATCTCTCTTCTGCATTTGACACAGTGAACCATTTCATCCTCATAAAAAGTCTCCATGATACACTTGGTATCTCGAAGCGGGCACCCAACTGGCTTAGCTCATTCCTAACCGCCCATTCCTCCAAAACCCTTCTTGGTCCTTTCCCCTCCCCTCCCCTACTTCCACCTCCACCTGTGGCGTACATCAGTGCTCCATTCTTTTCCCCTGCCTCTATAACATATATATTTCCCTGCTGGAACACATCATTGCCTCATTCTCCCCCAAATTCCAGTGCTGTGCTGATGACACACAGCTCTTCTTTAAACTTCCTATTGACACACTTGCACCTTCCTTCATCTCTGACTGCCTCTCTGCCATCCAGGCCTTGTGCACTGCAAATGACCTGTGCTTCTACGCCAGCAAAACCAAGAGTCCCCTATTGAATCCCTTGCACCCTAATTCTTCCCTTCACTCTTGCCTTCCTTCATTGGCTCCTCTGAAGCCAGGGATCTTGGAGTCATCTTCGACTCCACCCTTTCTTTCATCCCTCATATTCAGGACATTGTCAATAGGTCCCACTTTCAGCTCTGCCTTCTCAAAGTAACTGTACCCTTCCACAGCTTTCCCCAGAGACTCAATGTTACCCATGCTCTGGTTCTCTCCAGGCTAGACTACTGCAACAGCCTCCTCCTTAATCTTCCTTTGTCCACATTGCAACCCTTTCAGCTTACCCAGAATAGGACTGCATCTCTCCTGCCCTACAAAGCCTGCACTAGCTCACGGTCTCTGCACTGATTAAATTCCTCTGTATCATCCACAAGCCTATCTGTGGTCAGAGACCACTCTATCTTCAACGCGTCCTGATCAAATACTCCCCTTCTAGACTCCTGGCTTCCTCCGGCCCCAACTCCCTGCATGTGAAGCAGATTGCTAAACAGAGAGCTGGTGGTCGATCAGTGTCCTCGGCGGGCTGCCTTTTGTGCAATAACCTCCCTCTCCCTCTATGTCTTGAGCAGGACCTCCTTAAGTTCCCAAAAAGCCTCATGACCTTTGTCTTCTCCCCTTCTTTTCCTCCTCTCTTCCCTGCTAATCATACAGTAGTGTGACTAATGTGCAGGGCCCTTATGTATCCATGGGGCCCTAACTCCCCACATCTCTCATCCAAACCACTGTCTATATGCTGCATTTGCTCAGGCTCAGCCTCACGACGTGTGGTTGCTCTTACATTTTTCATTTCGTTTCTTAGCACTTCACCCTGTGCACTTCCCCATGTGCACCTCTGCACGTTCGGAAGACTCACAAGGCATGGTATGTTTGTCTCCCCTCCCAGTTATATTCATGATTTGTTTGTACTATTAATTCAATGATTTATCTCTGTTGTAATTCATTGGGCCTCATTACGACCCTGGCGGTAAGTACCGAACATTACCGCCATGGCGTAATCAACGTTTACGCCGTGGGTCGATGGCGTAAAGTGCGGCATATTCCGACCCATCGGGCACGTGCATTACGCCATGGCGTTAATGTAAAGTACGGCATGGCGTAAATGGGCCAAAAACGGCCCTTACCGCCATCGCACGCCGCGCAAGGAGCACTACCGCCACACACACCATAGCGGCGACCGCAATTAGCGGTCACCGTAATTAGCGGTCACCGTAAATAGGCGGAACCGGAAATAGCGTCATCGCGGCGGAACGGGAAACTGCACGGCGGCCATCTTTAAAAACACAATCCATTGCCATCCTCCACAACCATACCTGATCCAACCCTGACACCTATCCACACCCATCACCCACCCAATTAGCCAAGTAAAAATGCCCAAAGTAGTTAAAAAAGCATGTGACCGGCAGCGCCAAGACCGTTTCTCAAAGGAGGAACTAACCATGCTCGCAGAGACCCTGCAAGAAAATGCTGCAGCTGTATTCTCCGCGCAGATGACAAGGCCGGCAATAGCGAAAAAGAAGGCCATATGGGCCCTAGTGGCACAGCGTGTGAGTGCAGTGGGGGCCGTACCCCGCACTGCCCAGCAGTGCAGAAAGCGCTGGGGTGACTTGAGGCTCCGTGTCCGAAGCATCCTCTCAGCTAACCGGAACCTAGCCACGTCAACTGGGGGTGGATCCGAATCGCCCATAAAGCTGCAAGCATGGGAGGAAATATGTGCATCCACCATCGGGATGGAGAGCATCCAAGGTGTCGGAGGGATGGAGAGAGGAGTGCCGACCTCAGGAGATGCAGGTAGGTGGCCAGAGCAAGCCATGCTAAACTCAACAAAGTCCTATCATGTGAAGTTCCATGTAGCCCCATAGTGCATATGCAACACATCGGCAGGTGAATGTCCACAGACACATCCAGACTCCACTCCGTACACATGCAGCATGCACACCCTAACTGCTGGCACACACATACCACCATGCTACCTCCACACAAAAGGCACAAAACCTGTATGCCCCTGCCTGAAATGTGCTGCATGTACCCACTGTATAGATGTCATCCCTCACAATGCACGGCCAATGTCCGGGGACCCATCAATAACACTATCCCTCCTTTGCTCCACCACAGGATCTGACACAGACCTCCAGGAAGAGGACAACACTGCATCCAGATCCACCAAGCGGGCCAGGCCACAGGCATCCACCTCAGCCGTCCTAAAGGAAACACACCAGCAGCCACAAACCCTGCCTGGGGAAGAGGACAGGCAAGTGCCAGCCCCCACAACAGCAAACACAGACCCAGCAGCAGCACCGCACATGTCACTAGTCGTGCCCACTGAAGGGACAGGCTCTGCTGCAAGCAGCACCCTGGGTGAAATCGCTGCCATAGCGGCAACCTCCGACAGTGAGGCAGGCAGCATCGAGGTCATCGATGAGGAAAGGCCCACTGCCCAGCCACATTCCCCCTGCACATCCCTAAGCCCCCTGCAGGCGGATGCCACACAGGGGCAGTCGGAGGCCGAGGATTGGCCAGCCACCCCATCCCCCCAGCCTGAGGTGAGCAGCCCAATGGACATGCAAATGCCACTGGGCATGGGCCAGCGGAACCAGCAGACACTTGAAGATATAGTTACCCGCCAGCAGCAGCTATCCGCCCTCCTCAACGAACATGTTGCACAGTGTGGGGTGGCAAGGGATGGCATGGAGAGGTCGGCAGACCGAGTCACAGCTGCCATAGAGTCCTCCACAAAGGACATATGCACGGAACTCGCGGCTGTGCGCAATGTCCTCACAGAACTTGTTCAGACCATCAGGGACATGCGTCCAGATGTGCAGGCCGGACCCTCCTCATCAACCAGCTCGGCACAGAGCAGCCCCATCCGCAGATCAGGGCGCAATCTACGCAGCACGGGCAGGGGTGCCCCGGGGGCCAGGGGAGGGGATTCACATTAGTGGCTTGACAGTCGAGCAGGACTACTGCACACCCTGCTGCACAGACACTACCGCACCTTCGTAGGGATTCCAGGGGGGAGGGGGGAGGGGGCGTGTTGGGGTGTGCAGGGAGGAGGGGGGAGGGGGTGTGTTGGGGTGTGCAGGGAGGAGGGGGGAGGGGGTGTGCTGGGGTGTGCAGGGGGGAGGGGGGAGGGGGTGTGTTGGGGTGTGCAGGGGGGAGGGGGGAGGGGGTGTGTCACGACATTTCATAGTTTAAATACACTTTTTTCTTTCCCAAAATGAAATGTGTGGACATTTTCATTGCATATGTGTGCTTTATTGGTGTACAGTCCACAGTGTGCATGTCCCAGAGACACACAGTGCCCCAAGTGCAGTCTCCATGTGATTCACACCAGCCGTGTGTGCTAGAAGCAGTGGTCGATGATACTTTGGCGCATTGCACGCCCCTCCTGTGCGACGCCTCCTCCATGGGGTGCCGCCCCATCTGCACCCTCCTCATCCTCATCGTCAGGTGGTTGCAGTTCTGCGTCAGGGGGCAGGGGCACATTCCGTCTGACGCACATATTGTGTAGCATGACACATGCCATGACGATCTTTGCCACCTTCTCATGGTGGTACAGGAGTGCCCCACCAGACCTGCTGAGGCTTCGGAACCGTGCCTTCAATAGGCCGAATGTCTGCTCTATGACCACACGAGTACGTGTATGTGCACGGTTGAAGTCCTCCTCATGCTAGTTCTGCGGGTTCCGGACTGGTGTTAGGAGCCACCTCTTCAGGGGATAGCCTGCATCACCTGTATGTAGGCGAGAATGTATGTGTCAGTCATGTCGTCTGATCAAGAACATGATGTGCCACCATGGCTTGCATCCAACTGTTACTTCGGCTCACTTCTACATGCACTAATTGATTCACACAATGCAACCAGTATATGCTCATGGCTCCCATGGCCTGTTTTGCATGCCATCACCCAATGTATGCAGAGGGGTTGAGTGCATTGTGAGTGCCCATCCTCTGTCTCCGTTCTCTGTGTTGCTCACAGCCAGGTGGAGTATGCATCATTCCCCCCCCCCCTTTCAGCCAGGTGGAGTATGCATCATTCCCCCCCCTTTCAGCCAGGTGGAGTATGCATCATTCCCCCCCCCCTTTCAGCCAGGTGGAGTATGCATCATTCCCCCCCTTTTCAGCCAAGTGGAGTATGCATCGGTACGTCATTCACCTGCCCACTTCCATGACATTGGACTCACCGAGTAGCCAGGATCTTGGGCCTGCATGTCGCTCCATGTAGCGTGGTATTGTGGAGTTCCTCAGGACCATAGAATCATGGGTTGATCCGGGGAATCGGGCACAACAATGTGTGATGATCTTGTTGGAGTCACAGACCATTTGCACATTGATTGAGTGGAACTGTTTCCGGTTGCGGTACGGTACCTCCATGGCACGTGGAACCACCAATTCCACATGGGTGCAGTCGATGGCACCAATGCAACCGGGTATGCCGGCTAGTGCATGGAAACCCACTTTGGTGTTTGCAATGTCCTGGGCAGTCCGTGGTAATGAGATGTGGTCGTCTGTGTGCTTGAGGAGGGCATCGAGCACTTGGATGAGTGTTCATGAGAATAATGGTTGTGAAATGCCATGCAAGTGCCCCACTGTGTGCTGGTAGGTGCCTGTGGCCAGGAAGTGGAGTACAGACACTACCTTCAGTAGGGGGGGGGATGGCGGTTGGAGTTTCTATCATGCTGATGATGTCGTTGTGTATCATGTCTACGATGGCGGTGATGGTGTCCCAGTCCAAACGGTACAGGGTGTGGATCTGCTCAGCAGTGAGGTTGAATGGATAGGCTCTGATGCGTGGGATTGGGGGCTGCCTGCGTGGTGGCACTGGCTGTGCTGGTGGGGCTTGCTGGGCCTGCCTTGCCCTCCTTCTCCTCCTGCGTCTCCTCTGTGCTGCCTGTTGTTGTTGTTGCTGTTGTAGCACATGCATTGCTATCAGGTCCTCCAGCCCCAACATTGCTAGTCGTATTGGTATCATTGTGGAGTGTGACTGGGTGTGGGAAGGGGTGGGGTGTGCTCTTTTTGTACTTCCTGAGTCTGTATTGCCTTCACCTGTGCTGTTTCTGTGCACCTGTGGCAGCTGCATTCACTTTACATGGCCCTTTACGGTTGGTTCGCGATGGCGTAATTAGCACCATGGCGGTAAGGTACTTAACGGGCTGGGTGATGGCGTTAGGTGCATGTCCGCTTGGGTCGGCATTTGCGTACCTTTCCGCCATGGCGCTAAGTACGGTGTGGCCGGTCGCGTGCGCGCACCCTTAGCGCAGTTAGCGGCAGCGTTAACTACGATGCCGCTAATGGCATCGTAGTTAACCGTCACAGGTCATGATCGGACCTGGCGGAAAACGATGGCGGTAACCATTTACCGCCATCGTTTTTCACTTAGCGCCAGGGTCGTAATGAGGCCCATTGTCTATCTTTCCCTGTCCCCACCTTGTTGCCCTTTGCGCGCTTTGAAACAGTTTTGATAACTGTATAAGCGCCTAACAAGTGAACAAGTCATAAATGAATAAATAAATGTGCTCCCATGACTGTGTTCAGTGCACTGTCCCAATACTATGCAGGTGATGGCATGCCTTGTGATGTCATTGTTAGTCTTCCTAGCGTGTGCCTGCTTTTTTGTGAGCTCAATTATCTGCATATTTATTTTATTTTATTTATTTCCATTTGTAGAGCGCGCCAAACCCGGAGGTATGTGGGCGCGTGTTACAGTACATAGGTGAAACAGTCAACTGTTATATTGTATGATATGGATGAGTAGGCATAATCCAGTATAACAATGACAGGGATGACGCAGCTTGATGAAGTGAAGCTACAGGTATTGTGTAAAGAGCCAGGTTTTCAGTTTTTTGTGGAAGGAGTATAGCGAACGGTCAGATCTGAGTGAGAGGAGTAAGGCATTCCATTGTTTGGCCGCCACTACTGGGAAGCTATGGCCACCTGCTCTAGCTCGTTTGAATTTAGGCGTGGTGAGGATGTGGGAGGTGATGGCTTGGGTGGGTCTCTCAGAGTGGGGTTTGGTCATTTTGTTGGTGAGGTATTTCTGGGCTGTGTTAGCGATGCACTTGTGTGTGATGGTGAGGGTCTTAAATTTGATGCGGTTTATGACAGGTAGCCAATGGGCAGTGCATCTAGCGTCAGAGATATTTTTTCGGGGAATATTCAGTGCTGCTTTTAGGGCGTTCTGAATGATTTGGATTTTTTGGGTGTTGTGATACGTGATGTCTTCTCATTTTCATGCAGCATGTTGACTGATGCGTGCATTGTGTATGTGTCATCGTCTAGTGAATAGGGATATGTGACACATTTGCTGCATGTCACTGAGGGGGACAGGCAGTGTACGGCATGTTGTTGTTTGTCAGTGTGTGTGTTTTGTGTGTTTGATTTGCATGCAGTGTGCAGGTGTTGCTGCATGTGTGCTGGGACACATGTTGATGGTTGTCTTGTGAGTTGTTGTTTCCATGTGTTGTATGTCACTGAGGGGTGCCCGTGGCTCTTGAAATTTTGGGTGCATGGATGTGTTAGCTGCACTCAGTTTTATTTTGTTCATTGTCTGCAGATCCTTCCATCAGGGAATGATGGCTAATTAATGGATGAAATTTAACTTGGCTACTGCATGCCAAGAGTACAGGTAATATGTGCATTTTTTTAACTGTATTTATTGGCATTTATAGGTTATACATCACTTAACGATCAATAGTAAACAGTAGTGCAGTGCCATTACATATAGTTGTGGAAAAATCCAACCTTCAACAAACGATGAACATTAACTGTCTTCATTCGTCTTAGTAAATTGTGCAGCTTATCTCAACATTTAATATCTGTTGAGGGACTTTTTGGTAGACACCTTTGATACCTTGCGACCTGTTTTAGATTAATGTTTTTGGGTTGAAATTGTATCTGTATTGAAAGTCTATTTAGAGCAGTCGTTGCATCCAAGTAAGCTTCTACGGAGACATAGAGCCCCTCTACTCCGTTTGTTAAAAATGATAATGTTTGGGTGAGCTTACAGTTGTTGTTGCGCCGTACGGTGATGTAATGAAAACGTCTTAAACAAATTGCTTGAAATTCTTTTAATTGGAGATTTTCAGTGTTAAATCCTTATTGGATGACACTTGTTTCTGCAGTGAAAAATTGCTGTTGTCAAATCCAGGCTAAGTTGGCGAGAAACATAAGACAATACAGAAAGGAAAAGAAAATAAGAAAACATGAGAAGTCACTCATGAAAATCCTTTGGAAAGGTCAGTTATCATATTGTCACTGATTGCGTGTATAATAGTTAGATCCTTGGAAATTAAATGTATACAAGTTGTGCTCACTGATTGATTGACCCAAATGAATGAAAGTGCAGAACAGAAAGAAGTGAGGGAATGTGAGGGGAGGAAAAAAGGGGCACGTTGATTATTACAGTTGGATTTCTAGAAGTCATATTATTCCAGAGAAAGATTCATAAAAAATTAGGTGGTTTAAGTGAGTGGAGATTCAGGCCATGTTATAGTGGATCATAGTAAAGTGTGTGGCTTACCCATATTCATTTTCGCAGATGACAGCATAATGCGAAGAAATTGTAAGTCATGGGTTCAATCCCACCTGTGTAGAAAGGTTATAGGTGGACCCATTATTTGTTATGCTTCAGTTTGATATATAAGCATACAATATAGCCAAATACCATAATAGATATGAACTAATGGCAATTAGTTACTTATGTTCATGCATTCTTGCCGTAGCACATTGTCAGTATCATCTCAGTTTAGTATGCAGAGATTTCTTCAATACGGAAAGGTGCACTGATAATGGTAGAAAGCCACATCCAGACTCGTCAGGTTAAAATTCCAAATTCATGTGCACGTCTTAGTTCCATTTAATATAGAAAAAGTCTATGGCAGAAAGAATCCATTAGATACCCTTGTCACTAAATTAAACATCTCGGTTCCTACATAATGCGGGCTCCACGATGCGGGGATACAGTAGAAAAGAACGTATCCATGTGCGCAACATTGTGCCACTTGTGTGAAAAAAGTATGCTAGGAAGCATCTCTGTGAGCCCCCCGTATGTGGATGGGTTGTTCGAAAGGGTTTTACCTCATGTAGAAGTGTCCTCCGATCGCCCTGTGGTTCGCGTTTGGAAATGCCGACCCGTGTAAATGCGAGAGGGATAAGTCCCTCCTCTGTGTGTCCTCCTTCTGAAACCAATTGGTGATATCATCAATATAGCGGGTCCACTTGACTACATGATTTTTTAATGTAATTAGTAGATAGATGAATTAATCAGAAGAGCTAGAACTTTAAAAATGAGTATCAGTCCGTCTCTACTACCGGATCAGGAGAAAGAAAAAACACAAATGAATTGGCTCCAACAATCACCAATTGGTTTCAGAAAATGTGGATTTTGCACCATTTGTAAACATGCTCTATCCGTCTCTATCATGCTCTATCTATTAGTATCATGCTCTATCTATTAGTCTGTTCATGAATCTGTGAAAATCTTCTGTGTTTCCTTCCCAAATGAGAAGGACACCGTCAATGTATTGCGTCCAAAGTTTTACCTTGTTCTTGTAATCTGAGTGTTTATGCACAACGTGGTCCTCAAACATACCAATGAACAGGTTGTCCAATACTGAGGTGTATCTGGTGCCCATGGCCAATACTTTGGTTTGTTGGTATATGCAATCGTTAATTGTGAAGATATTGTGGTCCAGTGTTAGTTGCAACATCAGGCTAAGTATTGTTAGCTTAGAAGTGAGTAAAACCAAGCATGGCACATGCCCATCTCAATTTGTAATTTATAACTTTCACCCCAAATACGGGGGGGGTTCCAATTGTAAGCACTAAATTACAGTGGGAATATCTATTTCCAAACACTACCACAAGACCCTCCTCGTAATGTAAACAATTCCGCGTTTGATCACTTCAAGCGACTTGAACAAATGCACACATATGCACTCATGCTCCATTCTAACATGGCGGACGTTTTCCCCTTAGTTAATGCAAACAAAGAAGGACTACGATCAGCTTGACGCGCTGCTTTGGCAAAGAGGCAGCAACATTATCGGTTGCCTAGATAACCAAACAATACATTTGTTACTATGGAACTGGAAGAGCCAACACACACAATGGAACGGACCTGAATCATGGTAAGCCCCTCTTGCAAATAGCTTGTCATTTAATCCACTTTATGATGTTAATACTATCACACCACACTAAGAAGCAAGACAACTCAACCTGAGTAAGATACGTCCTGAGGTAACAGCATACATTCAGCCGAGACACTTAGCAACCGCATTGACATTTTTGGTAAGAGAAACGCTGTTACACATACATGCAGTAAGAAATCATCACCAAGAGCGCAGAATGGTCGAATGCAAATACACGTGCATTAACAAAGCACACTACAAGTTAGTTTTAAAAAAATAGCAGATTTCTTCTCTTAACTGTTCAATATATCCCTTCCTTCACACTAACAGGCAGTTCATTATTATTCACAGGAAATGAGGGATCTAACCCTTGAAATGTCAAACTGAAAAGATTTTGGTAAGCATACTCTTTACATTCCAACAGAAAACCTGGGCAGGTGTGTTGGGGTTGCCTATGGGCATCATCATGTATGTTCTCAGAGGGTAGGCACTGCCCCCTGTAGAGGTGAGAATGGTTGTCATTGTCATTTGTTGACAGTGTCTATTGTTCTGAGTGCAACATGCATGCATGCGCATGTCCATTCATACTCACCAATGAGCCATGTGTTGCCATGGTGTAGCGGGGACATCCTGAAGATGTAACTATCATGGGTGCTGCCAGGATAGTTGGCATACACTTCATTAATGATGCCCTTGGTACCACACACACCCTGAACATTGATGGAGTGCCAATGTTTCCGTTTGCGGTAGATGTGCTCTCTTGCTCGAGGTGGATGTAGAGCAACATGTGTACAATGAATGTCGCCTAGCACTTTTGGGAAGTGTGCCACCCCTTAAAAATCCTGCACCACTGCTTGCCTTTCTCCCGGTGTTCTGGGCATATAGATATGCTGATGGACAGAAGGACCTGCAGTTATTGTTGCCAAAACCTGGTGTAAGCAGTGTGACTGTGTGGCCTGGGAGTTGCCACCTTCTATGGGGGTGTTATGCTGGAATGAGCCAGCAGCCAAAACATGCAGAACAGTGAGCATATTTTGCAAGGGGCTCAGTGCTTGGGAGCACATAGTGGGTGATGTGAGGTCACCTTACCATTCTGTAACCAGGTCTAGAATGATAATGGGGGGGAACCTATACCTGCCATAGTGCTGGTCATCAGGCATCCCCAAAAGGCTGGTCCTTGGATGGAAGGTCCGGGCCCTGGCCATCCTTCTCCTCCTGCGGTGTGCCAGGATGATTGCTGCAATAAATGGTGCATTCATCGTGGCTGTATATGTGCGTTTGTTGATCGTGCTTGCTTTTTATGCATTTGTTAGTGTGCATGTTGACGTGTATGCCTGCTATCACGTGGCGTAGGTGTTTCTGAACTTGTGCATGGTTTTTCGCGCACTGGCTTTTCCCTGTTTAATTCTATGAAAAAGTGTGTTTCGCGCGTGTATGGGCGGTGCGGCTGTTTGACGGTGGAACTTCCCTCGTAATGCCCACATTTTTGCTTGTTCTTCCTCATTCCTTGTTTTCTGCCCCCTTTTTAGGTGGCTGCGCAGGCCGGCTGGCTCTTCCCTTGGAGTCATGTGTGAGGCATTCGTCAGCTCGCAGTGACATGGTGGACTGGTGCGAATTCCTCGCAAGTCCCAGGTAAGACCTGCGCTTTGTGTTCCGTGAATCGATGAACAGGGACTTGCGCTCGATTTCCTGTGCAAGTCCCGTTTTTTCAGCGCAGATCATTCCATTAATTGGGCCTTCAATGTTCAAGTCCTTTTACTCTACTGTCTATTAGAGTTGTGTTGAGTATTGGACTACAAGTCCCAGCGTGCATTACACATATTCTCTCTATCCTCAGAATAATTGCTCTGGGTACCGGAATTTGTATCAAGGGAGCAGCTCACATTAATGCAGAAAATTCTTATCTAAGCTGCATCTAGCAGGTGCAGCCCAGGGTAGATGGGAAGGAATGGGGCTATCTAATTACTTACCTAGCTTAACCCCATATCCATACGATCAGTAGTTGAGAGTGGGCACCAGAGGAGGAGTTCCTACAGAGTCATTCCTACTGAGTCGTGTATGCCAGGAGTGGCCCGGCACTAACTGCAACTGTGAGGTGCACAGGGAGATGACACGTAACCTGGGCCACTTAGACTAATTAGCCAGGGGACTCAGTGTGGCAGGCCCACGGCAATCACATGGTCCTCCTTTTACTCACTGGGCAGCACCATGTAGTGCCAGATGCTGTCAGTCAGCGGTGGTGCTTGGCAGTGCTCCCCCTCAGCACTGGTAATGCCTAAAAAGGAAGCCAGAGCCCCTCCTCCTCATAGAGTGCTGCGTTGATGAGCAAGGCCGATGCCACAATTTAAGGAGCGGCGCTCCTCTTGGCAACATGGCAACAGACTACAACAGTCTGGGTTGTTGTGGTGCCACACAGCAATGCATGGTGCACCTCCTGATCATGGGGCACTGCGGGAAAAAGCTATGATCAACCAGATATTGGATCTATAGGTGGTGAGCGGAACACAGGCTCGGCCCTCCTTATTGAGGGTCGGACTATCTAGCAACAGTCAAAACCGCGCTCCTCTCGCTCCTTTAAAGATAATGCATTTGTTTTCTTTTGAAAATCGCCCATGCAACACATTCATAGGATGGCTCTTCAATTTAAGATGCAGCTTTAGGCAAACCCGGGCTATACCACTCCATATTTTTATATTTATAGTTTACAAAGCATGTGCCTTACCATACTCCTTAGAGGGGCAGAGGGTTACTTTATCTCCTTCTGCTTGTAAATCTCACTCAGCACCGTCTTTCAGCAATTTGGGTCTAATAGGTTCCCAGCTGGTGAAACTCGTTTTAATCACAGTGGTGGATTGTATACTATGAGGTCTGAAGCAGTGCGCCCCCAGTGGGCGTACCTCCAAATCTTAGAATACATGAATTGGTTGGGTTTCCACTTGACCGCAAGTCCTTGTAGTGCTAACTCGATTAGTCCGGCCCTACTCAAGAAACTAATAAATAGATGCCAACAAACAATTTCATTTGTTTTCATTGGATGCTAATAAGGGAAGGGGTCATTTTAAGAATGTTCAGTGAAAGATTATGGGCCTGATTCATGGAACGTTTTCCTATTTGATTTGCACCATTATAAAACACTTCCATGAATCAGGCCCTGTGTTGCGCTCACCTTTGTAAAGGAAGAAACATAAAGGAAGATCCTCTTTTTCAGTTCTGGCCTCGAAACAATGGAACACCCTAACCAAACATCTCCACCTGCAGTTGAACAATCCGACTTTCAGGAAACAGCTCAAGACTTGGATTTTCAACCAACCGCTTTGAAAGACATCAAAGATAATAGCAACCAACTAAATGCTGTGCACCAGAAACTTTGGTTACTTTATGGCAAGCAATTGCGAAACGCTTCGCACTACCAACTGTGGGTAATCAATTTGATGCATGGATCCTCTGCTGTGTGACACTGGTCCACACCTGAGTCTCAGTGAAATCTACACTCAAAAGACATGAAGCAACAACACTGTGGCCACCCTCCACTCTTCAGCCGCCCTTCTCATCCCACAACTAACTCTTCACTACTAACTACTAAAATCTTGCATCCTCACACTCCCACATCCTTTCAGATGCCCGGCCAGGTGTGGTATAATTAACAGATTCACATCATATCTGTTTTCTATCAGCTATCATTCTGTCAATTTCAGCAACCCACCAACCGGGGGCTGTCCTTACAGTTAACGTGCCAGGGTCTATACTAAGCACAAACAACATAGACATTTTCATATGGGCACACAGGTTGCAGGCACTTCTGATCTGCATCCATCAACACCACAGGTTTATGCTTTTGCCTTCCCGTTATCCAACAAACAAACCCTGCCACCTTGCTTACAAAGCCATACAATTTCCAACATTATTGGCTAAATGGCGCTACGCAAGTCCACTTTACTCTATTTTGCTTTACTTAGTCAGTACATTCTTGATTCCCAACTTTGAGCATATGAAGACAGAGCGATTCAACTTATATTTTTTCTCACCCTCCTAAACTCACAATTCAAGCATCATGCTTGTCAATGCAAATTTGCTGTAAAACCGATACACACATTATCTACCTTTAAGCAGTCTCTCTTCTATCATTTTCCAGATTATACTGAATTTCCTGTGTCTTTATATTTATTAATAGCAGGCAATTACAATGCAAAGTAGTGATCTGATGTCACATGAGGTTGTTGCTGGCATCAGGAGATGCTCCAGAGGGGCAGCTTTCAGCGGCATCATTTCCCCCAAATCCTAAGAGGAGCAGAAAATACACCACCCTTGGCCGTGCAAGAAAGTGGCACCAGGTGATCTTTGACTCCATTGGAAGTTCATTAAATGTACAATTTCACAATATTTATTGAAATCCTCATGGAGGGTGCACCAAGTAAATGAACAGTGGTTGGTAAAAGGCAAAACCACCAGATGAAGGCAGGTGTAGACAGATTTTTTACATCGCAGGGTTTTCAGAGGTCTCCAAAGGGCAAGCAGCTAATTAGGGAAGTAGTGGCAATCCATATGGCAAACCTGCATGTGTTAATTACAGCTACATGCCATATCCAGAGGGGTCCACATAAATGATGGTTTTCCCGCTGCTAGAGCAGATGCTGTATTACAGAAATTCTGCATTCAGCATTTCTAAAATATCCATGCCTGGTTCTATTATATATATATATATATATATATATATATATATATATATATATATATATATATATATATATATATAGTACCATCCACATTTGAAAGAAGAGAAGGCATATGACTTAGCAACAGTGTACATTGCTGCTCTCAAGGCGGAAACAAAATGTGCAGAACAGCCCATAATGACCTTCTATGCATTGCATAGGGTGAACATAGGGTATCAGACGATGCACAGCTCTGTGCACATTGCTGTTGCTTTTGGGTGCTACTCCCTAGAATATCTTCACCAAACCCCTGTTGGATGATCTGGACCATCTGGGTGTCACCTACACAAATGATGCAGATGACACTCAGATTCTCCTCCCGCTTACTGGGGATCATAGTAAGGACACAGAGTTGGTGAACAAGGTATATCTTATCATCCAAGCATGGATGGCCACTCATGGCCTATGTTTGAACGATGATAAGACCGAGTTGTTAATTTTGGGATCATAGGCCAACATCAAAAAACTAGGACAGGAGTTTTCCTCATTTAATATCGACTGGAATACTATTAAAGTCTCCAAGGAGTTACAAACTCTTGGTTTCTACTTGGATTCCATACTGTCTTTTGATAAACAGATAAAATCCCTAACCTCATCCATGGCTTACACTTGCAAGTTGCTAAGAGCAGGCAAACCATTCCTCTCTGATGATAGTTGTTTGATCCTGGCCAGAGCCTTAATACTCTTCTAGAATTGATTATTGTAATGCCCTATACAGCGGTGCCAACAAAACTACCACCCGGAAGCTCCAGACATTACAAAATAATGCCTTAAGAGCAGCCTTAGGCATAAACAAAAGAACTCATATCTCCTCCCTTAGACACCAACATAAATGGCTGTCTCAAGGCAATAAAATACAGCTAAAGACGTTGTCTTTGACTCATAAAGCTCTTAACAACGCTGCCCCTAGTTACCTTACAGACACATTTCAGAGAAGGATCTCTCATAGACCTACTAGAGCTGGTAATATTAATTGCCTGGCTATACCTAGATATAGGCTTACCACTATTGGTGGTAATAGCTTCCCTGTAAAGGTGGCGAAATCATGGAATTTACTGCCACAAGATTTGTGAACTGACCAACCTCACCTACTCTTTAGAAAAAAATGTTATAAAACACATCATTTCGTCTGACCCATAGCCTCCTACCTCTTTAGGCTGTGTGGAGTTACTTATTCCCTCTTACCCATTATCCCTATTTAACTTTATGCTACTACTTGAAACTTATGTGTAATCTATTCTACCTGTGAGTCCAAGCGTTCCAAGGAGTGTAAGACTCTATAATTTGTATATTTGTACATTGTATATTGGTGTAACTCATGTGTAAACTATTCTACCCGCAAGTCTAAGGGCCTCATTACACGGTAGGCGGAGGACCAAGGTGCTATTAGCACCTTGGTCCATGCTGGTAAAAAAGCGGCACCGCCTTGGTGGAAAGGGGAATTACCGCCCTATTCCAAGGTTGGCAGGGCGGTAATTCCCCCTTCCCCCATTGCCCTTCCCCATTCCCATTTTTGCCCCATAGGGCTCTATGGGAATGGGGAAGGCGCTAATTACGGTGCCGCAAATTGCGGTACCGTAATTAGCACCCTGGTCCCTTTGCGGGTTGGTTTTTAACGCCTGCTAAACAGCAGGCGTTAAAGTACCTACCCGCAAAGGGACCTCGTAGTAAGGCTGTAAGGGTTAACGGTCACCGGTACCATTACCGGTGACCGTTAACCCTTACCGCCTTCCGTGTAATGAGGCCCTAAGTGTTCTATGGAGTGTAACACTCTGTAATTTGTATATTTGTATACTGTATATTGTTGTAACCATATAGCTACTATACTCGCACATTGCATAACTTTGTAACTACAGAAGCCTCTATCATACTTGTATATATCTGTATACTGTATAACTATGTAAGCCTTGCATTCTCATACTGTCGCGCCCTATTACCTTCGGGTTTGGTGCGCGTAATAAGTAAATAAACAAACAAACAAACAAACATTCTGAGGTCTTGCTAAAGGCAGCGTGAGCTATTTTGTTAGAGGAAAACGCTAGAAAAGGACTCTTGAATGCAGAGAAGCCGTCCCCTGGTGCCACCAGAAGGTGCACTCGTTTATTTTTTTAATTAAGATATATGGTTTATTACAAACCTTTATCTATCAAAAAAATAGAAAATACATGCCAAAACAGATACATAGATGACAGTAAATTAGAAAGAAAACAAAAAACAAAATGGTTTCATTAACCCTTTCCAATTACCCTTTCTAAAAGAAATCCTAGTTGTTTAGGGGCAGGCGGGCTATAGAGAAAAGGGGTAAGAATAGAAGAAGAATAGAAATGCCTAAAAACGAGTAAAACATGAAACACTTAATAGATGGAAGCTGGTCCATTTGCCACTAGAAATGTCATTGGTTCTAAACTTCATTCAAAAATTGTATCAAGCCAAAAGTTAATGTATAGCTTTCTCCCGCTGAGATTTTCGACCACCAATCTTCAGCTGAGTGCGCTTTCTTTCCTCCAATGATGGATCCCAAGTGTCTAGTTCTTAGCCCAGTCAGCCTCGTGTATAGCAGTACAATATGTTTCAATGTTTTGAACTTCCCCAATGGCTCACAAAATGTACAAAAAGGTGATGTCCGATATCTTTTTATAGGCCTCTTGAGTTTCTTTTGTTGGGAGAATATTCAGCCCGGAATCTCACAAGTTTGTCACAGTAAACTGGGCTTGGGAATTTAGACAACTTTCGCGGCAGTGTATCATATGTTAAATGTTAAAGATATTTATATCGCGCACCGTCACCAATGGAGTTGGTCCCCAGGAGATCTGGCGGATCTGTAAACAAGAAGGCGGGTGGGCGGGGTTGGGTTAATCGCAATAAGAGTCAGTAGGAGATTGAGAATGGTGGTGTGCGGTTGGCGGCTTCAGTTTGGTACACGTGCTGAGCTTTGGTGTAAGTATTGGATCGGGGCGAGACCTTGTGTGCTGTTGGTGCTGTTTAAGTGTTGTTGGTGCGTTGTTGATGCAGTGTGGTAAAGTGCATGCGGTTTGCTGGGCGAGAGTTGGTTGTGTGAATTTTCGGGTGAGTTAGGAATGCAGAGATTTAATAGTAAGGTTAGTGGGGTGAGAATCCTGATTTGGGCACCGCTTGTTTGGTTTAATTTGGGTTACTATGTGTGGGATTAGTTGCTACTATCCTTTCTAGGCCTTCTGACTGTGGTGGGTGTTAGCGTGGCACACTCCCTACTGTATTCTAATGATCTTTGTATAATGTGATTGGAGTGTCTATTCTTCTCCTTAGGTGTCGGAGCTGGGGGTTGGGAGGCCCTTATTCCATTGCTATCTATGTGAAGTCCCCCCTCTACCCTGCTGATTCTACTCTCCCTTGGCACTATGCACCTGGCCACCCTCTTTCCTCCAGGCCCCGGTACCTGCTCCTCTTGCCACCCGCACACACTGCCTCCGGGCCACCCCTAGCACTGGGGTCTGTATCTGTACCCATACAGACCCCACCCCATTTTTGTTCTTCCTGCACTTATCAGACCTACCCAGCCTGCTGCCTTAAACCCAGCACTTGCCACTTGCTGGCTGCACTCCCTCTGTTTGTTGCCTTTTTATTTATTAATTTTATTATTATTTATGTTTTTTTTCCTCCTTGCTCCGCACTCTCCTTTTGTTTCCCCTTCCATGCACTTCTCCCTCTCCCCCTCTACCATGCACTTGCACGTTCTCAATGTCACTGGACCTCGTAAGATCTTTGTTTTTGTTTCTCCTCTGTTCCCCTTCCCTTGACTTGGCGCGCTCTGAAACACTTGTGTATGAGCGTGATAGAAATAAAATATCAATATCAATATCAATAAGTAGGTCTGTTTGAGCTTGGTGTGGTACAGGGCCAGGATGCGATAGATGAATCGTCCTGGTAGTTCCGTCTTGGTCTGCCTATGTATTCAGTCTTTAGTGTCCTCCTCTCATGGCTATCTCTCATAATGTGGTTTGGTATGTCGTGGAGTGTCTTCCTTAGATTGTGTTTGTAGTTGATTGCTTGGTGGGAACAAGGATCAGTATCTTCATTCATCATTGATTTAGCTGTGTGTGTTGCCCTGTGGTTGGTATTCTAGTTACAGAGTGAAGAGCCAGGATTTGAGCAGTTTCCTGAATAGTAGGTGGTTTCTTGTGTTCCGTATATTCTTTGGTAATTCGTTCCAAGTTTTTAGTGCCTGGTGAGAGAAGGAGGATCCTTTGAGTTTCCTTTTGTTGGAGGGTTTCGGTTCCAAGCGGATATCATTGCTTAATCTGAGCATTCTTGTTGGCTGATGTAGGCGCAATTTGTCTCTCAGGAATTCTGCACCTCGGTTGTTTATTGCTCTGTGTGTGATGCACATTGATTTGAATTTTATTTGTTGTTTTATTGATAGCCAATGTAGTGTTTTAGCGCAGGTGTGATGTGTTCCATTCAGAGTAGTTTGAGATGCAGTCTTGTAAGCGATATTCAATCAACACTATAGCTAAGTCAATGCCTAGTCTGGGATGCTGAGGAAAACCCTTATTGATGTATTTTTATGTCCAGTTCAGTACTCTGGATGACAACCCTTGTATAACACCCCCCTCTTAGAATCCCCCTGACCCCACTGAGCCAAGAAATAGGTTTGTTTTGCAAATTAAAAGGTTTATTTGAAAATTTAAACAATATATATATATGTCACACTTCTATAAATAAATTGATAATGGATATTACACTTGTGAATATGAGAAGTAATCAGCAAGAGGTAACTTATGAATAGGAACAGAAGAATAAGGTGGGAAAGAATGCTTTATATGGTTCAAGGAAACTCAATGATGAATGAAATGCAGTACAGAAAATAACTTGATATGGCTTCACAAGAGATAATACGTTCACTTTTCCCCTGGTGGCAATTCACCCCCCCCTATATGCAATGCAAGGAGATGGAAGTAACACACACAGTCTTCAGGAATACAATCAAGTACAATACGGAATTCAGTTCCCCCTAGCAAGCTTAGAGGAAACAGGTAGAAGTTTGAAACACAGGCCAAAATGCTATTAAATGTGATGGCAATGGATCGGAAAATGTGCTAACTGATTTTAATTCCCTCTAGAGATCCAGGGTGAGTGAGAGATGCTTGTCGGTATTAGTTCAGGCTCACTTTAGCAATGCTCTATGAGTTATTGCCAGGTTGCAAACAGATTTTTAACAAAGGAAAGAATGGAGCTGCTATTTTGACAAGTGGAGAAATTGAGCCAAAAACGCAAATTGCTGTAAATTTCGTGAGTGCGTAAAATGAAAGTTAAACCGCGTTCCTAGGACAAACGGTTCCGGAGATACAGACGATTTAATAAAGGTAGATTTTCGGATTTAAAGTAAAACTCAAAATGACAGGTGACAGTTTGCAGCGTTAGGATGACAGATGACAGCTCGCAGCTTTAAAAATGACAGATGACACGATTTCTAGGAGGCAGTTCTACTTAGGTTAAAATAGCTTGAATTAGATTATTTTAACTAAGAGATTGGTTCTGCACAGTTCTGCTAAGTACTCACAATATAAATTTGAAATAGGCCTCGTCACGGATCTGGTCAGCACGTCCAGCGGCGGTTCTCTCTGCTCAGCGGGTCAATCAGGCACCGGTTCTGCTCACAGCGATCCGGATCTCTGGTTCTGCTCACAGCGATCTGGGTCAGCTCTGCTCTGCTGGTCTAGCCTCTCTGTATACAGCGGCCTCTGGTTCTGGATACTTCTCTGCTTTCCGGTCCGGATCAAGTGGATTCTGGATGTAACACTGCTTTCTGGGTACTGGCAAAAGTTCTTGGCACAGAATTCAAACAGCTCGCCCGGCTGTTGAATAGTTTGCAGATGATTTTAAGGATGCTGAGGCCTGCTGAGAAGAGTTCTCAGTTTGTGGGTTTAGGACCTTGCTTTAAGCTCTGAAGTAAAGTTCTGGTCTTTGGAGATTGATGGATGTGAAGTCTGGAGTCTCCCGGCAGAGCGTCCCGCAGAAAATGGAATTGAATGTCCCTACCTGTCCCAGCAGTCTCTTTTTATGTGTTTTGGAAGTGGGTGTGTGCGTGGCATAACTGAGCCTACCCCTCTCTACTTGTTATTGGCCAAATTCTCCCCTCTCCCATGATTGGGGGAAGGAAACGGATTGTCATCATGATGAGGTCTGTTTATGGGTAAGAGGATCCTCCCCATGTCAATTTGCCCACAAATCTATATTTGATTCAAATACATATTTCCCAGATACACAATTTGTTGAAATTACATGTACACATTATATATTCCTTATGGTCCATGCTTGTCCGCCTCTGATCTTCCTGGGGGCTTGCATTCAAAAATGACAACATTTTGCGCTTTTTGACTGGTTTACCAATATTGGACATTTACCAAAATTTACAGACATGAGCGCAAGGAGTATGGACATTAATTGATGAAGTGTCAGATTTTTAACATGCAGACATTTGGAGTAAGACCCTATTTTCCGCTAGCAACCCCCCAGAATACACCACAGGGTCCTGACGCCTCTTAAAACGTGCACAGAAAAACCACAAGAATAATGATATTACTTATATAATTTTGACCAGTCCGCACTATGAGTTATCTATCTTTTTAACTTATGCCCTGGTCAAAAAGGGGTGTGGCTTCCCACATCACATGGTGGAAGAACTGGTTTATCCACTTCCCCCAAGCTCAGCTGGCTCTCACAGGCACTTCTCCTCCCACTTCTCCCAAGAAAAAGCCACTTTACGGCCCCCCCAATATAACATTTGCCTGAGTCCATTGTTCAGTTTCCTGCAGTCCCCAGGTAATTCAATCAGAGAGGTGTCACCTCCTTTTTCTGGGGGCAGCAGAATGCAGCCAGGCCTGGGAACACAGCTGTTGATCCAGCTTCAACTCCTGTCGGGGGTAGTTGTCAGGCAGAATCCTTTTTCATTAAGCCAGGTTTCAGCTAAATGTCACTTTTTGTTCCCAGTTTTCTACATTCAAATCACACTGACAATTTTTACAAATGCAGCTAGAGTGCTGATTCTAAGTTCAAAACTATGACATTTCAACAGTTACAAACTATGTGACACTCAAAAGTAGGTCCTTCATTTAATTTAAACATTTCGATTTTAGTGGTTTTCAGTTCAGTTTAACTTAAGCTGCTGACCTCCACAGCTCAGCCAGTTTTGTTATGAACATTGTTTTGGGCTCTTTTTCTTTCCAGATTTTGTATGCACACAAAACTTCATTCTGCCAAATGTCTGCTGGTGTTCAGTGAGATTTTTGAATATGCTGCAATGTTTGAAAGCTTGCATTTTGAGCTTGCATTCAGAGAAACCAAGGTGATTTCAAAGGGCTTTTTAAGCTAATAGGCATTGCTGTTTTTCCTTTGGCACACATTCCACTCATAGCACCCCTGGCCCATCACGCTCGCACTGGTGGGTGGAAGGTTAGGCGACCATTTTGGTGTGCGCACAAACTGTGCGGTTCTCCGGGATTCTGGCGCACATGTGGGCTTTTTGGCCATCTTGGATTTTCTAAGCCCACAGCACCAAATGTTGCAGTTTAATGACTCAAACATGGGTCAATACACCTGACAAAGCCCCCCCACCTGACTGCACTTTGAATTTGAGTCGAGGGGGAGTCGGGTGCGAAGAATGTTTTGACCCACGCACTTGTATGTCCGCATCATCTTCTTCCAAATCCGCAAATGGCACAGTTCAGCATCTTTTCCTCCATCCGGTTGGATCGATCAGTTCTCCTCGCCGGTCCTGATGGGAATATTGGGCGGTACCCCGGGTCCCTCTGATCTTTGCCCCTGGTCTCCGGATCGTCCTCCTTGGCTAGTCTTCAGGTTTTCTTTCTCCTAGGATGACAAAGGAAAGCGGCAATACCTATTCATAGACATTTCTTCCCCACCATTGATATAGTGGGGTGGCATATACATTTTATAGTCAAAACATCTGCCTTCTTATTTTAACAAAAAACAAGATACAATCATAAGACATTTTTTTTTTCCAAATCATAATATTTTAGAGACTATATGTGGGATATTTTAGGGTTGGAATTGAATTACTCTGGGGCGGTCCCCTCTGGTATTGCAGAGGACTCCTCCAGTTGTTGCAGCGTGTGCCTGGGATGGCAACACTTTAGCTGATTTATATGGACCCACTTATCTTCCCCCTCTGCCAAACTCCCTTTGGGGATGCAGATCTTATAGGCACAGGGGAGATCTTGTCTATAATTTCAAACTGTCCCTTCCATGTAGGCAAGAATTTTCGCTGTTTGGCCTGGTTCCTTTGGAAATTGTATAGATAGACCCGATCACCCACCTTATATTCCTTTTGGGTAGTTTTCAAATAATAGTGGGTCTTCATGCTCTCGGCTGATCTTTCTAGATTCCGCTGAGCCTAGGCAAAAGCATGTTGAAGGTGTTTCCTTAAATTCTCCACATACCCATGAGTTGTGGAGGCATTTATCAGTGTCTGCTCTTGGGTCCTGTAGAGCAAATGCTGGGGAAGCACCATCTTGCGCCCAGTCATCAACTCAAATGGTGACATTTTGGTTGCAGATGAAGGGGTAGATCTGATGGCCATTAGGACCAGAGGTAGTCGGATATCCCAACTTGGCCCAGAATCTGCCACAAACTTTTTTAATATGCTCACAATTGTCCGGTTGTAGCGTTCCACTGCACCAGAAGAAGCTGGCCGGTAAGCAATGTGTAGCTTCCTTTTGACCCCCAGTATCTCCCACATCTTTGTCATTACTTCACTGGTGAAGTGGCTACCCCTGTCTGACTCAATTCTTTGAGGTAGACCAAAACGGAAAAAGATGTGGTTAATCATCAGGGCAGCTGCTGTTTCTGCCTTGCAGTTTGGGGCCGGGAGACATTCCACCCACTTGGTAAACAAGCATGTAACGGTCAACATGTACTTGTTTCCTCTAGACGAGCGAATTACAGGGCCTACAAAGTCGATTTGCAAATCTGACCATGGCAGTGTCATCCCCCTCTTTTGGAGAGGTGTACGGTGCGTGAGGGATGATGGCTGAGATTGTGCACACACAAGACAACCCTTCAAATACTGGTTGAGGTCCTGGCCCATGTGTGGCCAGTATGCAATCTCTCTTAAGATTTCCAGTGTTGTGTGAAACCCCCTATGACCGGCGGTGGCCGCATCATGGGCGTGACTTAACATCAGGCTTCGGAATGAGGTAGGGACCACCCACTGATCATGGCCAGTTTGGGATTTCCTTACCAACAAACCATCTTGGATTCGGAACCTTTTTGGACATTTCATCAACACTCTTAGGTCCTCTTTCCCAATGTAATCGGTATCCGTCAGGGGAAAGTTCTCAGGGTCCTCAATGTGTTGGTAAAACTTACCAATTATTGGATCCCCCTTCTGAGCTGTAATCAAATCAGCATCAGGGGTCTCCTTACTCCATTGTGCAGTTGAAAGATCATTGTGAGCATTGGTCTGGGACCTAGTGATGGCAGTGACCTGGATTTCCCCCTACAGGGACTCTATTTCTATTAGATCCCCTTGGATGGCCCTGGTTTTGGCCAGCTGATCAGCTAAGTCATTTCCAGTTTTGTCTGGTCCCTCTACTTTGGAATGACCCTTGATCTTTTTCCAGTAGATGGTCATCCCATTCGATGTGACCAGATCATCAATATTTTGGATTAGCTTCCCATGTTTCAGGGGTTTGTTATTAGCACATAACATGCCTCTGGTTTTCCAATTAACCAGGTGCTCCACGAACCCGTTCCGTACATAATCCGAATCAGTGATTATGACCAGTTCGTGGAGTTGATGTTGGACAGCAGTGAGGATGGCCTGATGCACAGCCATCAACTGTGCCACCTGACTACTTCGGGGACCAATTTTGTATCCAGCGGAGGGTTCTGGAAACTCCTTCACCCAGGCATTCCCTACGCCGGCCACCAGTTATTTCTCCCCGTTGTTGTCAACATGGTACGAGCATCCATCCACATAGACAGTGGGCATTCCCTCACACTTGTCTTCTTCAAAGACTTTGTGTGGGGAATTAAGGTATGCCTCCATGTTGTCCTTGATTTTTAGACTTTCGTCCTCGAGACAGTTTTCTCTGACACAATCATGCAAGTCAGCCAGACCTTGCGCGAGGGGACTCTTCTTGTTTTGGCCATATCTGACCCCCACAGGAAAGCCTTGCATTGACAGAATCCAGGAAGTAATTCGGGAATTACTCACATTTCCGGCCCGGATTCTGTCACTTTGGAGATATTGCAGAGGCTGGTGTGGAGTCTCCACTATGATGTGTTCCCCCTGGATAAACGGGCGGTAATTCTTCAATGCCCACACCGTTGCCAGGAGTGCCTTCTCACAATCGTTGAATTTTTCCTCCACAGAGGATAAAGTTTTGCTCGCATAGGAGATTACTTTATTGACCTTGTCATGCTTTTGGTATAATACTGCCATCAAGCACGTATTAGAGAACCCTGTCTCCAGGAAGAACTCCTTGTTTCTGACAGGGTAAACTAGGCAAGGCGCTTGTGAGAGGCTTCTCTTGAGTTGTCTTACTGCCTCGGATTGTTCTGGACCCCATTCCCACTTGACCTCCCCCTTCAGGAGATGAATCAGGGGTCTAGTGATCTCTGCGTAGCCCTCAATGAACTTTCTGCTGTAATTAGTCAGTCCAAGGAGGCTCCTTAGTTCCCGCAGAGTTGTGGGATCCTTCAGTTTCTGGAGTGCTTCCACTTTCTTTTCTTGGGGACAGAGACCCTGAGGAGTAATCTCATGCCCCAAGAAATTAACACGGGTTCTACACCACTGTGCTTTCTGAAAGGAAAGTTTTGCTCCGGCGGCCCTCAACTGTGTCAGAACATAACGGATCTCCGCTATGTGTTCCTCCACAGATGAACTTTTGATGAGGACATCATCTACATAAGCCAGGTTACCCCTCGCACCCAGGTCGGGCATGGCCTTATGTAAGAAAATGTTGAATTCATTGCCGGAGTTGAGGTATCCGAAGGGAGTCCGGGTCCATGTGTACTGCTAGCCCCCAAAGGTAAAAGCCAGTTTGTATTGGTCCTCCCTACTGACAGGCACGGTCCAGTATCCATTGGTCAGGTCTATTGCTGTGAATACCTGTGACCCTTGAATCTGGGCCAGCCCTTGGTCAATGTAGGGCAGAGGCCATCGGGAAGTATGGACCCGTTTGTTGAGCTCCCTAAGGTCGGCGCAGAGTCTCCACTGGCCGTTTGGCTTCAATATTCCCAGCACCAGATTATTGAAGGTGCTGTGTACTGAACGTATTATTCCCCGGGACTCAAGGTTCTTAATTATTTCAGTAAGGGACTCCATGGATGCGAGAGGCAAACGATATTGTTTCACAAACACTGGAGTCATTCCAGGGTCCGTGGGAATTGTTGTCATGTGGATGTCGGTGCGACCACAGTCATATGAGTCTACCGCAAAGAGATCTTGGAAATCCAAGAAAACTTGTTTTAAATTTTGCTTCTGTTCCAGAATCACACAGGCATCAGCTAGGTCGACTCTCTCTTCCACCATCTGCCTGAAGCCTGGAAAGACTTTTGGTTTGGCTATCTCAGCGGCCTCCTCCAGATGGGTGGAGAAGTCCTGGTCAGAGTGCTGATTTGGACTGGAGGCTTCAGGTGGGAAAGGCAGCCCTCATGGACCTGGAAAATCACCTCATCCCTCCTGAAGTCACAAGTCACATCTTCCTTACCATAAGGGCAAGAAGTGTACACCAGGAAGTTCCCCCCATGCCGGGTGAAAATCCTGTCTGGTTTTGTATTGTCCTCACTGTCACTGTCAAAACAGTCCTTGGGGATCGGTCCTAACAGTTCATTTCCTAAATCAATGGAGAAATGTCGGTCATCAACCGCCATTCCAATAATGGTGCCTGCGGCTAGAGTAATACTCTTTAAGTCGCTTTTATCCACCTCTATTGGAATGGTGTCATGTTCTATGTTGACTAATGGTGTTGGGTTTACCCCTAACCCTTGTTGTTGGAGAGAAGCATTTAGATTGATATAAGCATCAGGGTTTTTCAATTTTTGTCCTCTTTTAACTTTCACTTCCAGGGAGAATTGTCGGGTCCTTTCTGGGATGGTGACTTCCTCTTTAATCTGAATTTCAACTGCATAAGGTAACAATTGAGCTGACCTAAATGCTTTTTCTGGATCATCAAAGCCCATGGGATTATCCGCAAATCGGGACCAAGCTTTGAAGTTTATTAGGTCCAAACTAATGGCAAAGCGATAGAGAATGTCACTGCCTAAGTAAAAGGCGGCAGTGACGTCTCACATGACCCAACAATTATGGACTATGCTCTTGTTGCCAATGGATATTTTGAGCATACACCTGCTTGGCAGGAGATGTTTGGAATGAGGTGCTTCCAGGTCCATTTCCCATTTGTCTATCAGTATGAATGTGGGAATGGCTGGATCTTTTGGGAGTTGTCGGAATATGGCTTCGCTGATGAAGGTCTTACCGTTGTTCACACACACTCGAGCGGGAACAAAGTCCTTCCCATCATTTAACTGAACAGGGATGAAGAACTGCTCTCCAATTTGCTGAATATCAGCCAGGCTCTGAGCTGATTTCACATCTTTCTGGACTATCGGAGTGGGAGTGTCTGGTTGTGGATTAGTAAAAAATTTCAGAGTGTTTCCTTCCAGTGTGGAATGCCACTTTAAACTGGAAGGAAGGTTGATTTTCAGAAATAGAGAGGACCCCCCATCACCAGTCTGTTGTCCTACTGCTATTACTGTCACATCTGGAATCTGGCTATTCTGGAAGTGAAATTCTACTTGGTCAGATTTTTGTTCAACCATGTGGCAGGTGCCGTTTAAACTAACATGGTTGACACTCTGTTTTAATTTTAATGGTCGGCTAGTCTGGGTCCAGAGGACCTTGTTTACGCAATCTATTAGGGGTGACAACCTTCTCAGGAGGTCATTCCCTAGTAAACAAGGGGTGCCCTCTGGAGTCACTACTATGACGGGGTGTTTCACCTTGTGTCGCCCAATTTTGATGTCCAAATCTGCAGTCCCCTCAACAGGAATTTCCTTCCCGTCAAAGTTCTGCAGTTGTCCAGGAAGAGAGGTGAGAGGAATACGGTAAATCTCCCCCTTCCTGCATTTAGTTCATCAAAGGCCCTTTTGGACAGAAGGGTAGCTTGGGATCCAGTGTCTACCAGTGCCAAAATTGTACCCTGCCCCTGTACTTGTACCGGCGCATAATATCGTCCCTCCTTCTCCTCAAGGGGGCACAGATAATGCACATTTTTGGACAACTGGTGGGCTAACTTTCTGGTTTTGGACATTGCTAGCGAAGAGATTTGGGTGGAATTTTGTGGAGAGCCTCGGGAATCTGAAAGAAAAAGTTGGCAACTGGAGATCAGAGCCATTGTGGGTTCCCCTGGTTCTGGTTCTGGGCTGCCCTCCCCCTTTTTGCAGGCAGTCACCAGGATGGGTTTGAACCAAGGATTTCGGTATTGTGGGTTCTGGGATGAGATGATGGGCGGCGGTAGCTCAGTCTCCATATCTCCCCAGTCTGGATTGGAATCCCTTGGGACCCATTTTTCTTTGGGAGGAGTTCCCCCATCTCTGAAGGAGAAGATCATTTTCCCAGGATCCTCTGAGGATCCCTCTCCCTCAAATTGGAAGATCTGTACCTCCTCCACAAAGTGGGTCTGTTTGGGTCCTTTGTTTCTCCTACCCCCCCTCTGCTCCGTGGGAGGCAGTCTTTCAGGGGCAGGAGATTTTGTTTCCGGTTCCTGGTTTTCCAGGGGCTGTTTACAAGTTGGGAAGGAAGCTTTCTCCAAGGCTTTACACCCCCCTTCCCCTTGTGCCTCCTCCCTGGGTACCGGTGGGTTATAGGGGTGCAGCCCCCGTCATTGTTCTGGAGCACCAGGTCCAGAGTTTGGGGCATTCTGCGGTGGCATGCTCATCTGAGGGTTCTGTTGAGCTCTCAGTATGTGACCCAGATCCCATGCCATGTTTTGGACCTGGCGCTCAAGTTGTGAAACCCGCTCAGGCTGATACGGGATTCTGTTTTCTCCCCTGGGCTGATCCCAGGAAGGGTAGTTATCCCTTCTCTGGTAATACCCCGGATTGGGAAGATTTGGGTACCCCTCCACCCTTGGCCTCCCCTCCCCTCTCCCTCTCCCGGATTAGGTTGTCTGGGCTCAGGGAATTGGGGAAAGAAGGATGGATGATTTTGGGGCTGGAAATTGGGTGGATACCTGGGGAAAAAGTTCTGGCCAGGATTTGGTGAATTTCTGCCCTCCTGGGAAGTTCCCTGGGTCAGGTGCTTGGCTGGATCCCCCACCTTGGGCTGGAGGAGTCCACACATATCCCAGGATGGGTCGGTTTCCCTTGTAGCAGGGATTTACATAATCAGGGGAGCGAGGGACCCCATTTGTGGGACTACCTCCTCGACTCCCTGTCTGTGACTGGCCCGAGGGGCTTCTGGGCTGTGAATTATTTGGTGCAGGCAGGTTTTTAGGCCCCCCCATCTCCAAATCTAAAACGGGGGCAACCTTTACCTCCGCCACCTTGGCAGCAGCAGGGGTGCTGTTGGTTTTGGAGTTTTTCTGCGCATTACTTTGATTCTCTATGGGCTTCTGCACCTCATAGATCCGGGTAGCCTGTTCAATGACCCAGTCTAGTGACCTCTTCTCGTGAAAATCTCTCACTAGCTGGGTCATGATGTATTTGGGCAAGGCATGGAAAAAAGTATTTACAAATTCTCTGCTGTCCGTGCGCACCCTTCTGGTGGTCTGCGCAAAGGCACGCTTCAATTCTTGCACAAATTCTTGCGGGACCTGATCCTCCCCACATTGCACATTGTAGGCTGCCTTGGGAGCCTCTTGAGGATTTCTGTGCACAGAAAAATGTTTCAAGATGGCCGCCCTGTATGTGGACCACCTTGAATGGTTTTGATCCTCCAGCCCTGCAAAGAAACTGGAGTATTCTGGGGAGAATGTCCATTTGACGTACTGGATGCAGCTACTGCTGTCCTTCAAATGGAAAGTCTCCATCATTTGCTCATAGAGCTCCAAGTGTTCCCAAACAGAATACTTGGCGTTCTTATGATAAGGCGTGATGACACTCCTTATTGCCTTTATTTGTTTCAATGGGTCCTTCAGCAAGGCCCTTTTTGCCTTATTGGCCTTTTTGGTTCGGGTAACCCTGGTCCATTCATCCTCTGACTCAGAAGCACTGCTCCCAGAGGTGTCCGTCTGATCTTCCAGGTTTTCCCGGATTCTGCGAGCCTGGGAATGGATGGCAGAATGTGGGGACCTGGTCTCCTGTGTCCTGTAATGCTCAGAGGAGTCTTCAGATCCCTCCTTGCTGCCAGGATTTGATGGGTACCCCCCCACTGACCTAACTGGGCAGAGGTTTTCAGGATGCCCTTAATGGGCCTACTCTCCTGGGGTTCCCCACTAAATTGCACTGTGCTTGGGTGCCCATAGCCGGATGCCCGCCCATCCATTCCTGGGAGGTACTGGCCTATGAGCCCCATACTTCTAGCTGGATAGTAATCTGCCATCCCTGTGGCCCGGGGCTCATGTGCACGAGGGGACATGGGGGTGGCAGAGTCCAGGGACTGGGAGAGATGAAGGCCTCTGGTACTAGGGCTCCTGAGGTTATGCTCAGGAGTTTCTCTTTCCCAGCGAACCTCATCTCTATCAGCCCCTGCCCCCTGTTTCAAAGAGCCTGCGCTTTCAGTTCCTCAGTTAAGGCCTTACTAGAGTCTATCAGTCTCTCCTGCATCGCTACCTGTTGCTGGAGCCTGTCATTGTGCTGGCAGAGAGCCTCATTCTCTCTCTGTGCCTCCTGATTGGTCCTGGAGTACTGGGCCAGTCTTTGCTGCAGGAGGGTTACCTCCTGAGCTGTGTCCCTATTGTCCTGCTCCTTTCTTGCCAGAGAATCCTCCACCCTCCTGGTGTGCTCTAACAAGTTCTGGTGTTCTTTTTGGAGGTCACCCAGTCCCTGGAGGGCCAGGTGATTTTCTTCCATTTTCCTTTTTAAGTGGGAGACTTCCTGGCCTAAGGTGTCCCTTTCCTGACTAAGAGTCTGCATGTGTGCCGCCAGGTCGTCCCTTTGCCTTTGGAAGGCACCAGCTTTCTGGCGCTCCTGGTCAAACTCTGCCTGGGTATCCAGGTCTTTCAAAATCAGTTTATTGCTTTCCTCTTTTTCCCTATCTAGGTGGCTTTGCAGAGTGACTACCTGCTCAGCACATGCCCTATTGAAATCTAATTGTTGCTCCAGCTTTTTCTGGCTCTGCAGTAGGGAGTCCACACCTTGTTGGTACTCCCTCTGTAAGGCCAGAAATCTGGTATCCTGGTCAGTCTTTTCCTGTTGCAGCACATCCATATCCTCCTTTATTTTAGTGATGTACTGTCTGCTGTCGTTTTCTGACTCCTGGCTCCTGAGCAGCCTCTGCTCAGAAGAGTCCAGATCAGATTGGGCCTTCTCTAACGCCATCTGTTGCCTATTTGCCAGATCTTGGCCTTCAGCACATTTGTCCTGCATGGCTCCCATATATAGGTACAAATATGCTGCTATCCTGGCATCTTATTATGTTCATCTTTGGCTTTAGGGGCCATATATAGTTCACTCAGGGCCACATGTAGGGGACCCTGATCTCTCCATGTATATGACCCTGTTTCAGTGACCTGTTGCGCGATTGCCTGCAACCAGACCGTTTGGTCCTGATAAGTCCACTCACCTCTCACAAATAGCTTATGTAAGAAGTGCTCTCTGGCTATTTTGATGTCTACCAGTGTCGTCATTCTGGAATTTGAGTTCCTTCCTGACTTACAGAAGTTTGTATTTTATTTTTGCAAAACAGACCGTTTCCTTAGAGCGTTCCTTTGAGGAGTGCTTTACAGCGTAACGCAGCGTGGTGATCCGACCGGATGTATGTCTCCTGTCAGTTAGCACACTGTATTAATCTGCACAAGTGATAGATCTAACCCAGAATCTACGGCTACGAGCCCCCACTTTGTAAGCGATATTCAATCAACACTACAGCTAAGTCAATGCCTAGTCTGGGATGCTGAGGAAAACCCTTATTGATGTATTTTTATGTCCAGTTCAGTATTCTGGATGACAACCCTTGTATAACACCCCCCTCTTAGAATCCCCCTGACCCCACTGAGCCAAGAAGTAGATTTGTTTTGCAAATTAAAAGGTTTATTTGAAAATTTAAACAATATATATATATGTCACACTTCTATAAATAAATTGATAATGGATATTACACTTGTGAATATGAGAAGTAATCAGCAAGAGGTAACTTATAAATAGGAACAGAAGAATAAGGTGGGAAAGAATGCTTTATATGGTTCAAGGAAACGCAATGATGAATGAAATGCAGTACAGAAAATAACTTGATATGGCTTCACAAGAGATAATACGTTCACTTTTCCCCTGGTGGCAATTCACTCCCCCCTATATGCAATGCAAGGAGATGGAAGTAACACACACAGTCTTCAGGAATACAATCAAGTACAATACGGAATTCAGTTCCCCCCTAGCAAGCTTAGAGGAAACAGGTAGAAGTTTGAAACACAGGCCCAAAATGCTTTTAAATGTGATGGCGATGGATGGGAAAATGTGCTAACTGATTTTAATTCCCTCTAGAGATTCAAGGTGAGTGAGAGATGCTTGTCGGTATTAGTTCAGGCTCACTTTAGCAATGCTCTATGAGTTATTACTAGGTTGCAAACAGATTTTTAACAAAGGAAAGAATGGAGCTGCTATTTTGACAAGTGGAGAAATTGAGCCAAAATCGCAAATCGCGGTAAATTTCGCGAGAGCGTAAATCGCGATTGCAGAAAAAGTATAGGGAGCTTTAAAATGAAAGTTAAACCACATTCCTAGGACAAACGGTTCCGGAGATACAGACGATTTAATAAAGGTAGATTTTCGGATTTAAAGTAAAACTCAAAATGACAGGTGACAGTTTGCAGCGTTAGGATGACAGATGACAGCTCGCAGCTTTAAAAATGACAGATGACACGATTTCTAGGAGGCAGATCTACTTAGGTTAAAATAGCTTGAATTAGATTATTTTAACTAAGAGATTGGTTCTGCACAGTTCTGCTAGGTACTCACAATATATTTGAAATAGGCCTCGTCACGGATCTGGTCAGCACGTCCAGCGGCGGTTCTCTCTGCTCAGCGGGTCAATCAGGCACCGGTTCTGCTCACAGTGATCCGGATCTCTGGTTCTGCTCACAGCAGTCTGGGTCAGCTCTGCTCTGCTGGTCTAGCCTCTCTGGATACAGCGGCCTCTGGTTCTGGATACTGCTCTGCTTTCCAGTCCTGATCAAGTGGATTCTGGATGTAACACTGCTTTCTGGGTACTGGCAAAAGTTCTTGGCATAGAATTCAAACAGCTCGCCCGGCTGTGGAATAGTTTGCAGATGATTTTAAGGATGCTGAGGCCTGCTGAGAAGAGTTCTCAGTTTGTGGGTTTAGGCCCTTGCTTTAAGTTCTGAAGTAAAGTTCTTGTCTTTGGAGATTGATGGATGTGAAGTCTGGAGTCTCCCGGCAGAGCGTCCCGCAGAAAATGGAATTGAATGTCCCTACCTGTCTCAGCAGTCTCTTTTTATGTGTTTTGGAAGTGGGTGTGTGCGTGGCATAACTGAACCTGCCCCTCTCTACTTGTCATTGGCCCAATTCTCCCCTCTCCCATGATTGGTGGAAGGAAATGGATTGTCATCATGATGATGTCTGTTTATGGGTCACAGGATCCTCCCCTGGTCAATTTGCCCACAAATCTATATTTGATTCAAATACATATTTCCCAGATACACAATTTATTGAAATTACATGTACACATTATGTATTCCTTATGGTCCATGCTTGTCCGCCTCTGATCTTCCTGGGGGCTTGCATTCAAAAATGACAACATTTTGCGCTTTTTGACTGGTTTACCAATATCGGACATTTACCAAAATGTACACACATGTGTGCAAGGAGTATGGACATTAATTGATGAAGTGTCAGATTTTTAACATGCAGACATTTGGAGTAAGACCCTATTTTCCGCTAGCAACCCCCCAGAATACACCAAAGGGTCCTAACGCCTCTTAAAACGTGCACAGAAAAATCACAAGAATAATGATATTACTTATATAATTTTGACCAGTCCGCACTATGAGTTATCTATCTTTTTAACTTATGCCCTGGTCAAAAAGGGGTGTGGCTTCCCACATCACATGGTGGAAGAACTGGTTTATCCACTTCCCCCAAGCTCAACTGGCTCTCACAGGCACTTCTCCTCCCTCTTCTCCCAAGAGGAAGCCACTTTACGGCCCCCCCCAATATAACATTTGCCTGAGTCCATTGTTCAGTTTCCTGCAGTCCTCAGGTAATTCAATCAGAGAGTTGTCACCTCATTTTTGTGGGGGCAGCAGAATGCAGCCAGGCCTGGGAACACAGCTGTTGATCCAGTTTCAACTCCTGTCGGGGGTAGTTGTCAGGCAGAATCCAGTTGCATTAAGCCAAGTTTCAGCTAAATGTCACTTTTTGTTCCCAGTTTTCTACATTCAAATCACACTGACAATTTTTCACATGCAGCTAGAGTGCTGATTCTAAATTCAAAACTATGACATTTCAACAGTTACAAACTATGTGACACTCAAAAGTAGGTCCTTCATTTAATTTAAACATTTCGATTTTAGTGGTTTTCAGTTCAGTTTAACTTAAGCTGCTGACCTCCACAGCTCAGCCAGTTTTGTTATGAACATTGTTTTGGGCTCTTTTTCATTCCAGATTGTGTATGCACACAAAACTTCATTCTGCCAAATGTCTGCTGGTGTTCAGTGAGATTTTTGAATATGCTGCAATGTTTGAAAGCTTGCATTTTGAGCTTGCATTCAGAGAAACCAAGGTTATTTCAAAGGGCTTTTTAAGCTAACAGGCACTGCTGTTTTTCCTTTGGCACACATTCCACTCATGGCACCCCTGGCCCATCACGCTCGCACTGGTGGGTGGAAGGTTAGGCAACCATTTTGGTGTGCGCACAAACTGCGCGGTTCTCCTGGATTCTGGCGCACATGTGGGCTTTTTGGCCATCTTGGATTTTCTAAGCCCACAGCACCAAATGTTGCAGCTTAATGACTCAAACGTGGGTCAATACACCTGACAGTCTGGCCCCCGGATTGTAGTTTTTTAGGATTTGTTCAAGCATATCCAAGTATAGGCTATTAGCGTAATCTACTCTGGACATGACGAGAACGATGATGGTAAGTGTTTTGTTGGTGAATGACAGGAACGGTAGGATGCTTCTTACTGCTCGTAGGAGAAAGCAGCATTTCTTGAATAGAGTGCTTTCTTGTGACTCTAGAGTGAGGTTGTTGTCCATCAGTACTCCCAGGTTTTTTACAATTTGACGATGGCGCTGGGGTTGTACCGAGTTCTCTTTGCCAAGGGATGTAGTTGTTGTCTCCTGCGTTTTTTGCGACGATCATTACCTCTGTTTTGCCTGGGTTAGTTTTAAGGTAGTTCGAGTTCATCCAGTTGAATACATCACAAAGGCAGTTCTCCAGTGTTGTGTTATCTTCTTGGGTGTCTTGTATTTTGAAGATTATTTGTGTGTCATTGGCGTAGTTGTAGCAGGTGAGGCCTTGTCTTTTCACGATTTTGATTAATAGATTTAGATAGATGTTGAATAATAGCGGGGAGAAAGATGAACCTTGTGGTACTCCACACATGGAGTCTCTTGGGTTAGACTTGAAAGGTTTCATCCATATGGTTTCCGTTCTATTTGTTAGGAAGGATTTGATTCATTATAGGGCGGTGTCTGTCATTCCCAGTCCTTCTAATCTCGATATGAGGATTTCGTGGTTGACTGTGTCGAATGCTGCGGATAGGTCTAGAAGTATCAAGGCAGTACTGTTATCTGTGTCTGCATTTGCTTTTAGGTCATCCCATATTGAGAGCAGGGCTGATTCCGTTCCTCTCATTGGTCTGAAGCCAACTTGTGCCTGGTCTAATAGGCAGTGCTCTTCTATGAATTCTTGGGTTGTTTTGTACATGTGCCTTTCAAGCGGTTTGGCTATGTACTGGATGTTGGAGATGGGTCTGTAGTTGCCCTGTCATATGCCCTGATTTCCCTGCACGTGCTCGAGTATATTTTGTGTTGCTTTCTTGATTGTTCAATCCGAATCCAATCCTGTTCCAACAGCTTAGCCTTGAGCTGGGCAGGATTCACCACTAACAGTTCAGTTGTTTCCAAATGGTCTAGAGTTTTCATGCATTTTTTCTTACACTGCTCAAGTGGAAAGTCCTCTCTTACAGCGCCTGCAGAGAGTATCTGATATGGGCAGGGTGTTTGCTGCATAATGCATTTCCTGTATAAGGAGAGGGTTTTCAACACCGTCGTAGGATACATTGAAATTAAAGCCAGTTCATGTCTGATGACTGGTGCCGGAACCCTCCACAGTATGCAGAGGATTCAGCTCCTAAATATGCCCTCTAACGAAGGTCATGTCTTCCACGAGGAGGGAAGGAACACTTCCACCCGTAAATCAAGATTGGAATGACCGTGGCTTTTTACAATTCCCGGACAGGGCAAAGTGACACTTTCCATACTTTTTGTGAATTGCCAAACCTTGAGCTGTAAGGTTCTTCATTTTCGTTCTTAATTCTAGTTGGCGAGGACTGTCATTAATACTGGAGTTGAAACATGTACCCAGGTAAGTTATTTAATTTATTTCAGGCAGTTCAGTCCGGTCTAGCAGCCATCTGATGGGACTCCTATGTCTTCCTCTTAGTGAGCGCAGGACCAGTATATTTGTCTTTCTCGTGTTAATCTCTAGGCCATTATTTGCAACACGTTCCTATAGGCTGGTTAGTCTTCTTTGGAGGCCTATCAGCGTCTGATCTATTAAGACCAAATCATCAGTGTACAGGATCATTGATTTTAGGTGGAAACGCAGAGACAAGATTCAATGTCTTGCCTAAGTCTGACAAAAAGAGATTAAATAGAGCTGGAGCCAATGGGCATCCCTGTTTCAGTCCTTTGGCGTTTGGAATGTTTTGGATAGCTGACACTGGGAGTTCAGCCTTATCTGTACTTTGGTCGCTGAGTACAGTACCTTGATTGATGACAGTAAATGTAAAGGACAATTCCATCACTCTAGTTTCGACCATAAAATATGCCTATCGACTCTGCTGAAGGCTTTCTTTAGATCAATAAAAGCCAAATAGATCTTGGTATCATTCTTTATGCCTTTTAATTTTAAGAGGTTTAGCAAAACAAAGTTTAGGTGAGTCCCCACACCTTTTACAACCCCAGTTTGACAGGGATCCTTTCTGTTCTCCATGGATGCCTTTGCCTGCAGATGTCTTAAAGTTATGGGTGCAAACAGTTTTCCCAAGATGTCAAGCAGAGCAATAGGGACTACAATCACTGTCCTCCAGGAATCTGTAACCTTTATCGATCACATCAGCTCCTTGAATATTTTTGAGATAAATGGAATCCGGGCTTCCAGAGTGGCTTTAATCATTCTGTATGTTACGCCGTCTGGGCCGGGAGCTGTAGACGAATTTGCTCAGATGATCAGGGTCCTTAAGTCGTTTTCATCAAACGGGATGAGCCACAGACCATCGTCTTTGCTTGTTAAGATGTTTTTGATTTTCTTTTCCTCAGGACCAAATCGTTTGGTACAATATTGTACCCAGCTATCCTCCATCACTGCACCTGCCAGTAGAGCAGACTGAGAGGAGGTTCCTGTGTGGAACAGCTGTCAAATTTCTCGAGAATTCTTATTTTCCATGGCTCTCAGCGTGGTTTCAGCATCAGCCTGGAGAATTTGTATTCTGGTGGATATGGTCCAGTTTTTATATTTCTGGTTTCTCTTTCTGAGTAGATCTGCCATAAAGCAAGATTTGGTAAGGCGGATTTCTCTGAGGCCAATCTGTAGCTGTTTCTTCATATTTGCAACCTCTCCATCACAGACGTGCTTGGGGTTGAAGGCCATTTTGCCTTTTTTTATTGCGCAAGACAATGAAGTCAAGCAATAATGGGGCATAATTCACTCCCTCGTGATTGTCTATTTGAAACTTGTATTTAGTCAATAGAGTAGACACTTGGGCGTATATGTATTCTTTTCCTTCCTTCCGTGATTTCTACGTTCAATGAATACTGCTCCCATTTTGAGGGTGTCTGACATATTCACAGCATGTCCTTTTACTTCCAGTTTGCCCTATTTTAGAGGCTGGAGTTGTTGGGCTTTAGGGGGGAAGTGGCAAAGGGGCACGTCATAATCTACCACCCTAACCATTGGTTTGCCGATGAAGGCGAATCTAAATTATTTCTAGAAGTATTTATGAGCTCACTGATAAATTGCAATCCAAGCTCAAATGTTTAACTCCCTTGATGTGGCAGGGAGGCAGGAATCACAGAGCTCTCAAGTTTGCGATGGCCCTGCATTAGAAGGTCATCCAGTACTGTTTTTGCTTGGAATTTTGGGGCTTGCAGTTTTCCTAAATTTCATATGGGAACGAAAAAATTACAAGTCCTGTGATCCAAACGGTAAAAAAACAGGACTGGGTGGCTGTCTCATGCATGGCCACTTAAAACTCGAGAACTCTGGAATCACAAGTTTAAAAAGTAGCGCAATAATAAGATAAAGAACTCAGGGTATGTTTCCCCAAACTTTTTTAAGTTAAGCCAATTAGGGGGCTCTAGAAGCTCTGCTTATACGCCGTAGCTATTGACACGGAAGTGAAGTTAGGCAAGAGATGAAATGTGGGGGAGACACATATGTCATGCCTAATCTAGGCCCTATGACTATTCTCAACCACTTGCTGTCCCTCTCGCACCCTTACCCAGGATGTCTTTGAGCAAGCTCTGTGTTCTAAAGGGGGGGTCCATGTTATTTCTAAGCAGTCTTCTCTAACGTAATGGCGTATTTGCAACTATTAACTTATGCCTGAGGGTGTAATAAAAATGTCTCAACCAAGGCTCCCTTTAGGCATTGATTTATAATCAATATTTATGTCCTTGCGCATGTTCCTTGCACTCAATTCCTGTTAGTAACACAGGCAGTGGCAAAGCCAATTGTTTTGACTCTTGCATAGCTTTAGAAATGTGTTTTTGAGGCACTATCATACTATACCAAGGTGCTAACACTATTTGCCAGCTGTCGTCATCTTATAGCCAGACAGTGCCATTATAGCAGTACCTTGAAAATGTGTTTACCATGCTTTTACCATGCCTACATAAAAGCCTACACTGTAGGATTTGCCAATGCTTTTTTTACCAAAGAGCGCAGTCATCTCAGTCTTCATATTCCACTCAATTTACTTATGTTGGAATGCTAGCTAGGCTGCCTCAAACGCCATACTATGCACTTACACCTTGGTCGCTCCTTGACAGATCTGGCGAATCTTTGCACTTCAGTTGTGCTGTGCACTATTCTTAATTATTGCACGCAAACTTTTCCCCATCCCCACCCACTTACGTGCTATCGAATGTATGAAGCCTGCGAAAAAGGAGTCCCTTCCCACCTCATCCTTGTTACCCTGCTTCCTTCTTCCCCTTCCACCCTTGTGCCCTCACAACACAATTGTTTTGTAGTAGGGTGCTTCAGACCTGAACAATGTATATAATAATGATAATAATAATATCTAGTTTTATATAGCGCTACAAGCCCGCAGGCATCTAAGCGCTGAGATAACAGTTGATATTATTATCCCACAGCATGGTATTGCATGGTACTCAATTTATCAATCTCGGAAAGATGAAAGGTTGAGTTGGCCCTGCCGCGATTCGAACCTGCATCAGCAGGCTGCACACAGATGTCAGAAACAGGCTCTCAGCTCGTTGTGCTATCTGACCGGCAGTATAAATAATCATATGGAAGTAGCAGTGCCTATGAGCCTGAACGGTGGCAATTAATCAAGCCAGACCTATTGCCAATGCAACTCCTTCATGCAAGTGAAGTGATGGGATAATGATTGAAGCCATTCTCTTGCTGGGGAAAAAACACTGGGTCTCATTATAAGTTTGCCGGTCCGGTATTAATGGCGCCGGTAAGCTACCAGCGGCGTTACTACCGGACCGGCAAATTACGAGTTTTGCTCACGGGTGCCTTTCTGCCGCCAGGTCTGACCTGGCAGGCAGAGCGCCACCCGCGAGCTCAGCTTGCCAGATGCACCACCACCCTTCTGAATGGTGCCAGTGCATCCGACCTCCCCATTCCGATTGAGCCCTATGGGGCTCACATGGGATGGGGAGTAATGAATACCAGCACCCGGCAATGGGGACCGACTGGGTCCGCCGCGGTCAGAATGCCCCTGTACATCCCCATTGCCGGGTGCCGGTAATGTCACCAGTTTGGCGGTAACAGTGCAGGTTTTACCGGAACTGCTGTGCCAAACTCGTAATGAGGCTCAACTCTGTTTTAGTCCTCCGTTTGCTTATGCATTTATTTATTTATTTTAATTTGTATATCGCACCACTCGCCCATAGGTCTCAGGGCCTACCCCAATACAATGATTGTTATTCAATCCTGTGAGATGGAGGTAGACATGTTTATTTATGTCTGGCAATCTGCCTTGTTATGATGCGGTATTTTGCAAACAGTGCACACAGCAATGAGGTGGACGGTATAACGCGTGCGTTATTTGAAATGCTGCTTGGTTTTCCTGAAATGGCCCATGCAGGGGGGTGTGCTGGTTCCCTCTGGGTACCCCGAAATAATGTCCAGCGCCAGCTCTAGCCAGCATGTCTACTGAGGATATGCTAAGAGCATTAATGGTTGTTTCTAGGAAAGCACATTTCATGCAGAGGGGGGCAATGGGGGGGGGGGGGTTAGACAAAGCGCCGCTGATTGCATTATGCGGCTCGAGGAGTACAAACAAAGCGGCTGGAGAAACCAAATTACACCGTACACTGAAAGCGACCAGCTCCCAATTGCAGCAACTTTTCAAACAAAAGTAATATTTCTAAGGTCACAACATACAACGCTGGCGAGTGGCAACCATGGAAACCAGCGACCCACAAAGGCAATTGTCCACTAGAATCACCAAGGCACAGCGTTGCCGAATTGAGGAAGTGGGGGGAGGCCGCAGGACATTCTAGGGTACAGAGCACGAATTTCATCCCTCTCTCGCTATCAAGTATTACACAATCTGTAACTTAAAATATAGAAGGCATACATCCGCTGAATTCAAGTGATTTCATTTGATAGTTTATTTATATAGTGCCTATACACAATGTGTTTCAAAGTGCTTCAAGACAAGGGAGGGAACAAGGGAAAATACAATGACATTATTACAGGTTATGAACAGCAAGGATGTGAAATTAACTATAGCACTTGGCCTGACGACATTTCAGATAGTGCAAGAGCTAAGACATAGAAAGGAAGGGAGGGGGAGAGTGGGAAGAAAATGGAAACAGACAGGCGACTACCGTACTAGGCCTGATGACATTTCTGGTAGAGCCAGAGAAAACAAAAGGTGAGGCAGAGGGGTGCAGAACAAAACAAGCAGCTATCTTACTAGGCCTGATGACATTTCAGATAGTGCTGGAGGGGGAGGGGGGAACAAGTAAGGGGAGGAGGGAGGAGACAGACGAGGTTGCTATCATATTAGGTCCAGGGACAATTCTGATAGTGTAAGTGCATAGAAGAAAGTAAGGGGAACAGGGGAGGAGATAGGGAAAGGGAGAAAGGGAGAGGAAGAGAGAACAGAGAGTAAGCAGTCAAAAGAGTGGACAAGAGGACAGAGCGGATACAATTGCAGAAGTCAGTAGTAACATAAAATGTTGCAAGCCTGGATACAAGATGAAGATGGGAACAGCATGATTCCGGTCCACCATGAGAAAGGTGACACACCGTGAATCAATGAAGTCCATAAAAGTCAAATCCAGCATTGGCCACACGACAGTGATGGTGAAACCAGAATGTATCAGGACAGACTCCTGCAGAAGTGGGCTGTAAGGGTTCGAGGGGGAGCAGGGTAGAAGAATCAAGCAAAATAGGCAACACCTGTGTGTGAGAACGGGGGGCACGAGGGAACATCACGGGTGGACCAGACGGGGTGGGGATGGCCTGTGGGGACAGAGGGAGTTAGCACATGTTGGTGCATGCTTACCTGCTGTCTGAGCATCGGTTCAGTCCCCGGATCCTCCTGGTCCAAACAGGTCCACACAGGAATTGCCCTTTTCTTTGTCTGCCTTTCACTTCGGACGCGCGGGTGAGAGACGCCCTTGATCTAAGAGTTAAGAGCAGGAAGGAAGAGGCAGGGCTAAGAAGGTGGGTGGGGCTTAGGCCAGGTGACCTAGAGCCACTTGCATCTGCTCCCCATCTGCAAAGGAAAAGAGACCGGAGGGCTCCTTTAGTAGGGAAAAAGAGCGGCAACCAGGAAGGCACCAGGTGGGCAGGGCTTGCTAAGTGGGAAAAAAGAGCAGCAACCTGGAAGGCACCAGGTGGGTGGGGCTTAGGCCAGGTGACCTAGATCCACTTGCACCTGCTCCCCATCTGCAAAGGAAAGAGGCTGCAGGGTTCCTTAAGTAGGGAAAAACAGCGGCAACCAGGAAGGCACCAGGTGGGCAGGGCTTGCTAAGTGGGAAAAAAGAGCAGCAACCTGGAAGGCGTCAGGTAGGCAGGGCTTAGGCCAGGCGACCTAGATCCACTTGCACATGTTGAATGCGCCCCCTCCCTCGCCCCCAACACAGCCAGCCAGAGGCGTGGCTAGGACGGCATGGGGGGGCTATAGCCCCGGTTCTTATGGTTGTAGGCCTGTATAGAAGCTCAGGATCTACAGCCAAAAGACTAGCTAGCCCCTAGTTCTGACAGTCCCAACATTAGTGTAGCCCCAGATCTTTTCCAGACCTAGCAACACCCCTGCAACCAGCAATTAAAATATAAATACAAATAATGGCCATTTAGAATCATTCCATATAAAACAAAACCTATATTTACTTGCAATACTCTGAGATATGGCCTAGAAACCTAAGGGGGCCCGTTGGCGTCTTAAAGAGACAGACGCAGCTTGGATGTCTCTTGCTAAAGGCACATCACACTCGAAACCGGAAAGAAGATGCTGATGTCCCAGGACTCGGCTTCACATCCCAATCACGTCCTGTGCATTAGCTTAAGTTTGGGGTCTCTGTAGCTCACAGGGCTCTAACTCTGTTGCGCAGCAACGAAGAGCACGATGATGACTGCCAATGAACTCACTTCAGGGACGTCATTTGGGGGTCGCCAGAGGTCGCAACTGCAACCTCTGTGATCTCCCTTGTGACCTCTGTGGTCTCCCTTGCAATCTCTAAAAAAAAAATATATATAAATATATATATTTTTTGGTAATGCAAGCTCCTGGGCTGTGGCCAGCACCATGTGGCTCTTTACTTCTTGAGTGGCTGGCTTTCTTCTTCAGGCCCCTTAAAAAAAATAAGAAAAATAAGAACACAAATGCCAAAAGTCTAACTAACACTTTCAGCACTGACCCTAAATAAAAAAGAATAGGAATACCAAATATGTGTCTTTCTTGAATTCTAGAAAATAATTGCCAGACTCATTAAAGGTTTATTTCAGGCACACTTCAGGGGGTGAGTCACTGATTTAGTCCGTTCTTAAACACCTCACTCAGCCTTTCATCCTTCTATGGTTGATGAATGAGTAGCAACACAGGTTGGGTGATAGTGGGTGTATATTTTTTCTATATAAAGCGCTTAAGCGTAAGTGCTATATAATAACACATCATTATCATTTGGTCATGGACGTCTGCTTGCATTCACTGTAATTTTGTAATATGGGCCTATACACACTGATCGTAACGATACACACGGTGATCCATTCTTGTATGAAATGTACATCACATTATAGTGATATCGTAACCATATTTTTTGTCAACCGGTGAAAGGTTGTGTTCCATCGCTTCCCGCGATATCACTTCGGGGTGGGGTCAAATACCATCACTTCCTGTGATGTCATCAGGGGTCAAGGGTCATGTGATGTCACTTCCACTACCCCTGGCATTTTGGTGAAATGACGTCCCTGACTCTCTTGAAGACGAAATGGCCCAGGCTTCCGTACTTCTGTCATCTCTGTCCCGAAACATTGCATTAGGCCCCGGAGCACTGCTCACACTTGCTTTTGGATCTGTGCAGAACCACAGAACCTGTGGCATTCGGATAAGCATTAACCTGGCCGTGAGTTGCTGCACTACTGATTTTCGGAGCTATGTAAATAAACCGTGCTTAGATGGGGTGCATATTTTCTGGCACACGAATTGCACTAGTTCAGAGGCTAGAGCTGGCATACAGGGAAATGGCAACTGCCCACAGAACAGACCCAAAATGCTGGTGCAGGCCAGCTTTTTTTTAACCAAAGTGGGCCATTGGGGCGAGTTTCTGCCCTGTGCACCTGGTATAATGCAGCAATTTTGCTGAACGCATTTGTTGGAAAGGGCATGATTTGCAACCTCAAAAACGGCCGATAGTGCGATTCTGGGCCCGCTTTTTATTGGTGCCCCGGCGTATTTGTTGCCCCATTGCAACCTTGCTAGTACATAGCATATTTTAAAAGTCCATCCTTCAAGTTGGCCAACCTACAAAAGCTTACCAATGAAAGTCCCATGGTTGCTGAATCCTTGTTCCTCAGACGGACGTTTATTGAGCAAACAGAAACACCAGCAGTATCAATACCAAGCCGTTCGCTTTTCCTGTGAGATGCTCTCTGTGATGAAGCGTGCTGTATTTACCATTAGACACAAAAGTCATACAATTGGTAAGTCTAGCCTCCTCTTGAAATGTTGGCTGCAAAGAGGACATTTGGAATAGGAACTGGGAGGATAAGCTGAGAGGAATGCAGAGATGCAAGAAAACGGGAACAGCTGAGAAGAGAGGGGAAAGTGAAAAGCAAAAAACGGGGACAACGAAAAAGGACAAAGGGAAAAGCAAAGAGAACGAACATGAAATCTCACCTAACCTAAACCCCAAGGTGATCAGGCATAGCAGTCCAAGGAGCCATTGCAGATCCTGTCAAATGTGGGTACACACATCCACGCCTTGTTTTAGTTCTATGTCATATTTCCGCACTTTAAAGAACGAACACAAAACACACACGCACATAGACACACACTGATGCACACATACACACAGCCCAACATTCACTTAACTGACACTCCTGTGTCTTTCAGCCCCTGTGCGCACTTGTGTGCGGGAGGGGCGTGACAGTTCGATTTAGAAAGAATACTATGTGCGGTCACAGAGCAGTCACCAAAATCGATCTTTTTTAAAAACTGTTTTTGTTAAAAAGGTCTATCGACCTAATATCCTTTTATATTGGATTTCTTCAAAGGACGCTGCTGTCTGATTTTTGTCATCCTACCTCCAATTGTGTCTCAGCCTGCTCCTCGAAACCCTCAAAATAATTTTTTGATTCCTACTCGACGCACCATCAAGAGACATTCTTTTCCATCCCCCGGCAGCTGCCTCAGTTGATCATTCAAAGCCACAACCAGCAGCTGGCATGACTGCCTGGCCTGATGCGCAAGTTCATGCTTGGATCTCACAAAGATCTCAACCCAAAGTTGTTTTGCCCTTGGGAGGGCATAACACGTATACAGGAAGGTTGACCTTGGATAATCACAGGACCATCATTTGTCACCAGGCCTCAATCCAACCTAAATATTTTATCTGGTGTCCAGTTTCCAATACGTGAATTCAGCATTTCATTCTAATCCTCCGTGAGCTTCTCTCTTTCCCACTCCTCGGACCGGACTCGACGTGTGATGGGCAACTCACATTTTCCAAGCGTTCCTTTGAATCACCTCTGCATGGATGAGAAGGCAAATTACATCTATACCGAAGCTTCAGCCTCTCCGGCAGCTTCACCTGTGCATCAGTGCCTTGTCTACACGGATCTTCCCAAAATCCTGTTTCTTTGTCTCCATCACAGATGGTTATATGCACACTTCAGAAAAACAAAACATAACAGAGACTCATCCCGTATGTCCACCTCAGCTTTTTCCTACCATCCGTGAACTGCAAGTAATTCCAAAGAGTGTATTCAGCGAATACTTTTGTATCTGTCCCCATAACAGGAAGCATTCACCCCCAGCACTCTAAAAGTTTCCTTAATTCTCTTGGGAATTCTCTCCCAATCTGGCTGTCCTATTATTCACAATTCAATGCCTAGAGGTCCCAAAAGATTGCTTTTGTGCTCCAACCAAGACTTGGGATATTCATAAACAAGCCCCTCTTTCAGCATCTTCAGTCTATTTGCCACATTGTGTAATTCAGTAAAGTCAGGGAATTCGAAACCAACTCTGTCCCCAGGTCTTTTCAGTATCTTCTATGATAACTAATCTCTCTTGTTTGAGCCTCGCTGCAATGTGCCTATGATATCCTGTGCACATTTAAGATCCCTTCTAGTGGGTCTGAGTCTGAAATAGCCCACCCGAAAGATAAAGGTATCTAGGGAGGATGTCCATTTTAATTAAATTTAGGGGCAGATTGCACAGTCCCCATCACTCACATTCCCTTTAACTGTGGACATGATGAATTTAAGATAATGCACCAAGATCACAGCATCGCTAGTCATTATGTCAATTCCAAAATCCATTTTCTCATTCCCACCCCACCAGATTTGGCACCTCGTTGTGGGTCTTCTGGGACAGGGCATCCCAATGGTCATAACACCTGTCTTTCGAAATTTAAGCTTGTTAGGCAGAATCATATGCAGTACCCATTGGGAACACTACACACAATTAAGACTACAAGTGTAAGTACAATTTCACCTTTGGTACAAGCCTGTACTACACAGTAAAGTGGTAGCAATGGCTAAGCAGCCAGACTTAACTCAAGAGTAAAGTGAGCAGTAGAACAAGTTACACAAAGGACCAACAACTACAGTGATTCAAACAAACACTTACTCAAGGTTTCTTGGTAAAAGAATATGCATTTATTTACACAGTCAGTTTGAAAACATTACACTAGTAAGAGCAGCTCAATATCACACACTAATAAAGCACAAATACCCAACCGATAAGTAAATTAACAAGTTTAGCTCCCCTGAAGTGGGTGCAAAATGGCACTTCAGATACTTTAAAACGGGGTAAAAAGACAAGGTTATAAGAAAAGACAGCACAAATACTTGCATAGGCAGGGCAAAAGGTTTCAGTAAACTACAGCCAGCAATTCAGTTCATAGGCTTGGGCCAAAGTCAATGGTTCAGAGTCTTTGTATAGGGTAGCACAGTTCTGGTAGTAAACGGTTAAGTCTTTGCCACAGAGTTTAGAAGAATTTAGCTAGACGAAAAGTTTGATGAATGCTTAGGGAAGGACAAGCCTTCGGAGTAGCGAGAACGTTTCCACGAACTTTCGCAATGGGCAAAAAGATTTCCGGACCGCGTTTGCACAGCATCTTTGTATTGAAGAAGAGCTGTATCTGAGGCAGTTGTTCCTGGCAATTCGAGCTGATCTCGCTGTTCCTGAGCTTCAGTCGTGGGGACAAGAAGGAGGACGTCGGGAGGTTCCTGCACTGCCCAGGGATGAGGCCAAAAGCTTATCAAGACGTCGGTTTAAGGTGTGAGTGCCTTAAAGTCCACAAGCTGGTTTCCTTCCCTCTGGCTATCCGGTTTTCAACAGCACTTTGATGAAAATTCGACCAGATGGGGACAGGTGTCCAGGTGGCTTGCGAGTTGGTTGATCCCACCAACACCCAAGGGAAGAAGTTAACCTTGAAGGGCTTCTCTGTCGATGGACGTTCAGGCAATTCGGACCTGCATCAGGGCTTCACCGGTTGTCCAGGAGTTGCAGCATTGCTCTTCCTTCAGCTCGACTTTGGTTCTTTCGTTCCCGTGGTCGACTCTGCTCTCCAAGTCCCAGAGACCTGCTTTTAAACAGTTTTTCCCCATTCATTCCAGCCTGGCTGTCACTCACACAGCAGGGTGGCTGTCCTTGCTGACCAGCCAGCCGGCCAATCACAACAGAGTGCATTCAGGTCTCCTTGGAGACTAAGCACAAAGAGTTTCGGGCACCTCCCTCACATCCTGTCCCCCCCCCCAGACACCCTGGTGCCAGAGGAGGGCTTCAGCACTGAAGCCTGCCAAAGGCCAATGAACAAAGGGACCAAACCTGGTTTGGTGCGCAGAGACAAACACAAGAAGGACCTTTCCTAAAAGAAATGGTGAAAAACGTTAACCAGAGTGCCATATTGAAAAACATGGCTGACCCGATTTTTAGCTACCGTTGTTCACGGTCAGGAAAAATCATGGTAGTTTGATCTAAACCACTGCCACCAGCCATTTAAAGTACGAAATGGTAACATTTTACTGTTACATGAGTGCTTTGACTCAGGGGATGCTAGGCAACCCCTCCAGCACTCTATAGTAAGATAGTGCGTGCTGGGTCAGTAAATTTAAAGAGACTAGTAAAGTCAATTTAACTGTCCATGCTCTGGAAGACAGTAGTCAATCCCAGAAAAGGTATTAAACCTTCGGAAGTGTGAAAGACATCCCTGTGCCACCGCACTGAAGGGTCTGTGTGACACACAGAAGAAGATGATGCCTATGGAGTTGTTTTAAAACTCCATAACCAAAGAACACAAAAGCAAAACACATTGACAATGAAAAGTTCAAAGCCCCAAAATATAGCAAAAGAGCTGGAGGGCTCTAAGGTAGAAGGAAGTTAGCACTTGTGTGAGAAATCTCCCTAACAAAACTACAGTCACAAACTCTGCTATAATCCTTAATAATTCCAATACCAGTCAAGTGAAAAATCTGTGCCCTTGAGCAATAGTAGGATGTCATCTGTATATGCTAACAATTTACATTCTCACCCCTTTATATATACTCCTTCCAAAGAGTTTACCACGCTGCTAGCTTGCAATACAGGTTTTAAAGCCATATTTGACAATACAGGTGGAAAGGGGACAACTCTGCCCTGCTCAAGACCAAACATCTTTGAGATGTCATGGTTAATGACTAACCATGCTTTGGAACCCATACAAATGGCATCTATCAAGTCATGAATCGATCTGTGAAACATAACAGAGTGACTTTGCCAGGAAGTCCTAGATCACTCCATCTAAAGCTTTCTCCCAGTCCAAACTCAAAGCCAGAGTGGCATGGCTGACCAGAGAACATGGCGGAGTCACTCTCTGCCACTCCTCTGGCCGTTAGCCTAACCCCATGACCTCCAATGAGCTTGGGATGCCAGCCGGGGGAACAGCGGTGCAGCAGCAGAAAAGATTTGTGGTGTGCTGTGTGAAAGAGAGGAGGCCTGAGACAGTGCCTGTATGGTGCCTCCCCGAGCATATAGATCCTTTGCCTTTGAGACGGATGTCCGGTCTTTGCACCGAGGTTCGTTGTGTCCGGTTCTGGAGTCAGAGAAGCTGTGGGTCTGCAGCTGACACAGACACTGGAGTGACTCGAGTCCTTGGCGTGAACAGTGTTGTCTACAGAGGTGCCCATTGGTGAGAGGAGTGAGGAGAACAGCCCAGTCGGACACGGGGGCCGGACTTCCCGGGCTTCCAACATCGCTACATTATCAGTGGAGATAAGAAGGCTGTTTGGGTGATTTTGTGACAGGTAGCTTTAACTCTCCTGACAACCCACCCCCTACTCCTTGTCTCAAATGTGTTATTTGGGGAGAGGAGCGTGGGAGCTTCCCCTTCTTCTCCTCCCATATCATACGTTCTCCTGCGGTTGAAAGCTTTCAAAATGGTTTCCCCCAAAAGCAAGGAATCCAAGCAGGGGAATATAAAGGAGATTGTCCATGCAGATATGATAAGGGAGATGCTGGGAGTGGAGGGGCTCAAGAGGACCTTTTTGGAAGATGCTGCCTCAACCCCTAGAGGGGACTTTAATCAAATGCTGCAGGAACTAAAACATGAATTTTTACCATGTAAAAAGACTTATCTGCTTCCATCAAGGATGTGGATCACAAGCTTCAAAAGTTGAGACAAAGGTATAGGAAGTAAAGAAAGGTCTATGTGGGCAGGCTGACAAGCAGGATCTCCTGGCTAAGAAAATGCAACAGTTCCAGGAGAATTACACCTGTTGGGCAGATAAGGTGGAGGGGGACAACCGATCTTGCAGAAATAGCATTTCCATCCGAGGGGTCCCAATAACTATTTAGAATGCCAACCTGAAAAGCTTAGTCAGAGAACTCGTGCAGGATCTCCAAGGGGACGAGGGACCTTCCACACTGATTTTAGAACAAACTCACTGAGTGTATTCATCGTATCAGCAGCATAAGAATTTAGTCGCTGATGTTCTCACTAGAGTCCATTATTTTCACATAAAAGAGCAAAAACAGTTGCAGTGAAGAGTAAGGATGCCTCGCACTTTCGAGGGGCTTCGATGCAGCTCTTTCAAGATTTGGCCCAGTTCATCCTCCAATGCTGAGACCATTCATACAGAACCAGAGGAAGAGTAATATTCCCTACTATTGGGAGCATCCATTTTGCTATAAAGCAGAGCAGTGGCATTGTACAACATATGAGGAGACAGCAACAATTCTGGAGCTGGTGATAGTCACTACCGTGGAAACACATCTGCAGACTGCTCTGCCTCCGGCGGAATGGTATATAGGGTCAATTTGAGGCGACACAGGCAGGAAGTGGGAACGCAAGAAAGCACAGGTGAGATGAGAGCTTAGGTTTGACTCGAACCCAACCTGATATTCTATACAAGCTTTGGGATGTGTCCAATAGGTTTCCTTAAAATTGGTTGTTGATGTGTAGCTCTTGTTTGGGGCTTGAAATAGTTCATAGCGAAGTTTAGTGTTGAGTAATGGTAAGAAATATGATAGCTTATTGCTTATGGAGATTTTGGTCACAGGGATGAATGCCTGTTCTAGTTGTTAAGTGATTTGACAAATGGCAGGGGTCGTTCACTCGCCCCTCCTACGATAGTACATATCTGGCTCTCACTAAAATCTACTACCCAAACTTAATGATAATAGCTTTCCTTTCTCAGGGAGAACTTTGCTTTGATTTTCAATACTCTTTCTTGGTCCATAGCAAGCCATGTCTTTACAGTCTATTATTGTGTTTTTTCCACAAACATATTTGGTCTGTGATGTTATTACTTAGGTAAGGATCTGGTAATAAGAGCAAAGCGAGCCCACACTACTCAGCCTATGCCCCAGGCCCCGGGCCGCATGTAAAGGGGGGCCGATGGAGGGCCTGGGAGTTTAGGCGCGGGGTGGGGGGAAACGGCGTGAAAGCAGTAGGGAGGGGCGTCCGAATGGCGCCACAAAAACAAAAGCTCAGGAAAGGGCAGGAAACAGCACCTGGGAAAGGTGTGAAATATAACAGCAGGGGGCCGGGGGAAAAGCCTGGCCCCCAGGGAAGGAACAAAAGGTCTGGGGGGTATAAGTAAGCCAGGAAAGGAGAGGCGGTACAAACCAGGTAAGTAGCTCACCTCTCTCGGGTAAGCTCTTAGTGCCTGGACAAGGGGAAGGAAAAACGTTTGCCACCCACCCCACCCTACAAGGATAACGGAAGAAGAAGGAAGCAGGCAGGAGCCGGAACGCCGGAACGCCCGGCAGCCCCATCGGCTATGGACCCCAAGGCAAAGGACAGCCCCCACAGTGACGGCTCCAGGTCGTAGCTGCAGGTATCAGCAGGAGAAGCAAGGAGAAGCAAGAAGCCACCAACAAGTAAGTGTGGCAAGGGCGGGGACAGAAGCAATTACTTCTCGCCATACTACCCTACCACTCAACACTCAACATTTTGGATGTGTGCCCAATAGCCCCTCTTCGATAGTTGAACTTAGAAGCGCATTAGAAGTTGAATTTAAAGTGTGCCCAATAACCTCTCTGTGAAAGTTGAACTTAAAAGTGCATTTGAAGTTGATTTTAGAATTGTGCCCAATAGCCCCTCTGCGATAGCTCAACTTAGAAACGCATTCGAAGTTGAATTTAAAGTGTGCCCAATAACCTCTCTGTGAAAGTTGAATTTAAAAGTGTGCCCAATAGCCTATCTATGAAAGCTGAATTTAAAGTGCTTTAGAAGTTTAATTTAAAAGTGTGTCCAATAAGCCTCTCTGTGAAAGTTGATTTTAAAAGTGCATTTGAAGTTGAATTTAAAGTGTGCCCAATAGCACCTCTGCGATAGTTGAACTTAGAAGCGCATTAGAAGTTGAATTTAAAGTGTGCCCAATAACCTCTCTGTGAAAGTTGAATTTAAAAGTTTACCCAATAGCCTCTCTGTGAAAGTTGAATTTAAAAGTGCATTTGAAGTTGAATTTAGAAGTTGAATTCAGAATTGTGCCCAATAGCCTCTCTGTGATAGTTCAACTTAGAAGTACACTAGAAGTTGAATTTAGAATTGTGCCCAATAGCCTCTCTGTGAAAGTTGAATTTAAAGTGCATTTGAAGCGGAATTTAAAAGTGTGCCTCTCTGTGAAAGTTGAATTTAAAGTGCATTTGAAGCGGAATTTAAAAGTGTGCCCAATCTAGGATAGTTGTACTTAGAAGGCCATTAGAAGTTGAATTTAAAGTGTGTCCAATAGCCTCTCTGTGAAAGTAGAATTTAAAAGTGCATTTGAAAGTTGATTTTAAAGTTTTTCTCAATAGCCCCTCTGTGATAGTTAAAACTTAGAAGTACATTAGAAGTTGAATTTAGAATTGTGCCCAATAGCCTCTCTGTAAATGTTGAATTTAGAAATACATTAGAAGTTGAATTTAAAGTGTGCCCAGTAACCTCTCTGTGAAAGTTGAACTTAAAAGTGCATTTGAAGTTTTTTTTAGAATTGTGCCCAATAGCCCCTCTGCAATAGTTGAACTTAGAAGTGCATTTGAAGCTGAATTTAAAGTGTGCCCAATAACCTGTCTGTGAAAGTTGAATTTTAAAGTGCGCCCAATAGCCCCCCTGCGATTGCTCAACTTAGAAACGCATTCGAAGTTGAATTTAAAGTGTGCCCAATAACCTCTCTGTGAAAGTTGAATTTAAAAGTGTGCCCAATAGCCTATCTATGAAAGCTGAATTTAAAGTGCTTTAGAAGTTTAATTTAAAAGTGTGCCCAATAAGCCTCTCTGTGAAAGTTGATTTTAAAAGTGCATTTGAAGTTGAATTTAAAGTGTGCCCAATAGCACCTCTGCGAAAGTTGAACTTAGAAGCGCATTAGAAGTTGAATTTAAAGTGTGCCCAATAACCTCTCTGTGAAAGTTGAATTTAGAAGTTGAATTCAGAATTGTGCCCAATAGCCTCTCTGTGATAGTTCAACTTAGAAGTACACTAGAAGTTGAATTTAGAATTGTGCCCAATAGCCTCTCTGTGAAAGTTGAATTTAAAGTGCATTTGAAGCGGAATTTAAAAGTGTGCCTCCCTGTGAAAGTTGAATTTAAAGTGCATTTGAATCGGAATTTAAAAGTGTGCCCAATAGCCCCTCTAGGATAGCTGTACTTAGAAGGCCATTAAAAGTTGAATTTAGAATTGTGCCCAATAGACTCTCTGTGAAAGTTGATCTTAGAAGTACATTAGAAGTTGAATTTAGAATTGTGCCCAATAGCCTCTCTGTAAATGTTGAATTTAGAAATACATTAGAAGTTGAATTTAGAAGTTGAATTCAGAAAGGTGCCCAATAGCCTCTCTGTGAAAGTTGAATTTAAAGTGCATTTGAAGTTGAGTTTAAAAGTGTGCCCATTAGCCCCCCTGTGATAGTTGAACTTAGAAGTGCATTAGAAGTTGAATTTAGAGTGTGCCCAATAGCCTCTCTGTGAAAGTTGAATTTAAAAGTGCATTTGAAGTTGAATTTAAAAGTGTGCCCAATGGCCCCTCTGTGATAGTTGAACTTAGAAGTGCATTAGAAGCTAAATTTAGAAGTGTGCCTAATAGACTCTCTGTGAAAGTTGAATTTAAAAAGTGTGCCCAATAGCCTTTCCGTGAAAGAAACTATAACACCCCTGTGGAAAGTTGAATTCAGAAGTGTTCCCAATAGCCTCTGTGAAAGTTGAATTTAAAAGTGCATTTGAAGCTGATTTTAAAGTGTGCTCAATAGCCCCTCTGTGATAGTTAAACTTAGAAGCACATTAGAAGTTGAATTTAGAATTGTGCCCAATAGCCTCTCTGTAAATGTTGAATTTAGAAGTACATTACAAGTTGAATTTAGAAGTTGAATTCAGAAAGGTGCCCAATAGCCTCTCTGTGAAAGTTGAATTTAAAGTGCATTTGAAGTTGAGTTTAAAAGTGTGCCCATTAGCCCCCCTGTGATAGTTGAACTTAGAAGTGCATTAGAAGTTGAATTTAGAGTGTGCCCAATAGCCTCTCTGTGAAAGTTGAATTTAAAAGTGCATTTGAAGTTGAATTTAAAAGTGTGCCCAATAGCCCCTCTGTGATAGTTGAATTTAGAAGTGCATTAGAAGCTGAATTTAGAAGTTGAATTTTGAAGTGCCCAACAGCCTCTCTGTGAAAGTTGAATTTAAAGTGTGCCCAATAGACTCTCTGTGGTAGTTCAATTTAGAAATGCATTAGAAGTTGAATTTAGAAGTATGCCCTATAACACTCCCGTGCAAAGTTGATTTTATAGTGTGCCCAATAGCCTCTCAGTAAAAGTTGAATTTAGAAGTGCATTACAAGTTGAATTTAGAAGTGTGCCCTATAACAACCCTGGGCAAAGTTGAATTTAGAAGTGCCCAATAGCCTCGCTGTGAAAGTCGAATTTAAAGTGTGCCCAATAGACTCTCTGCGATAGTTGAATTTAGAAGTGTGCCCTATAACACCCCAGGGCAAAGTTGAATTTAGAAGTGCCCAATAGCCTCGCTGTGAAAGTCGAATTTAAAAAGTGTGCCCAATAGCCTTTCCGTGAAAGAAACTATAACACCCCTGTGGAAAGTTGAATTCAGAAGTGTTCCCAATAGCCTCTGTGAAAGTTGAATTTAAAAGTGCATTTGAAGCTGATTTTAAAGTGTGCTCAATAGCCCCTCTGTGATAGTTAAACTTAGAAGCACATTAGAAGTTGAATTTAGAATTGTGCCCAATAGCTTCTCTGTAAATGTTGAATTTAGAAGTACATTACAAGTTGAATTTAGAAGTTGAATTCAGAAAGGTGCCCAATAGCCTCTCTGTGAAAGTTGAATTTAAAGTGCATTTGAAGTTGAGTTTAAAAGTGTGCCCATTAGCCCCCTGTGATAGTTGAACTTAGAAGTGCATTAGAAGTTGAATTTAGAGTGTGCCCAATAGCCTCTCTGTGAAAGTTGAATTTAAAAGTGCATTTGAAGTTGAATTTAAAAGTGTGCCCAATGGCCCCTCTGTGATAGTTGAACTTAGAAGTGCATTAGAAGCTGAATTTAGAAGTGTGCCAAATAGACTCTCTGTGAAAGTTGAATTTAAAAAGTGTGCCCAATAGCCTTTCCGTGAAAGAAACTATAACACCCCTGTGGAAAGTTGAATTCAGAAGTGTTCCCAATAGCCTCTGTGAAAGTTGAATTTAAAAGTGCATTTGAAGCTGATTTTAAAGTGTGCTCAATAGCCCCTCTGTGATAGTTAAACTTAGAAGCACATTAGAAGTTGAATTTAGAATTGTGCCCAATAGCCTCTCTGTAAATGTTGAATTTAGAAGTACATTACAAGTTGAATTTAGAAGTTGAATTCAGAAAGGTGCCCAATAGCCTCTCTGTGAAAGTTGAATTTAAAGTACATTAGAAGTTGAATTTAAAGTGTGCCCAATAGACTCTCTGTGGTAGTTCAATTTAGAAATGCATTAGAAGTTGAATTTAGAAGTATGCCCTATAACACTCCCGTGCAAAGTTGTTTTTATAGTGTGCCCAATAGCCTCTCTGTAAAAGTTGAATTTAGAAGTGCATTACAAGTTGAATTTAGAAGTGTGCCCTATAACAACCCTGGGCAAAGTTGAATTTAGAAGTGCCCAATAGCCTCGCTGTGAAAGTCGAATTTAAAGTGTGCCCAATAGACTCTCTGCGATAGTTGAATCAAGAAGTGCATTAGAAGCTGAACTTACCAGTGCGCCCAACAAAATCTCTGTGAAAGTTGAATTTAAAATGTGCCCAATAGACTCACTGTGAAAGTTGAATTTAGAACTGCATCTAGTTGTCTAATAGCTCAAATATCACACCGTACAAAAATTGAATCTAGAGGTAAACCTAATAACATCTCTGTATACAGTTGAATGTAGAAGTGTTCCTAATGGTACCTAGTAGCTAGCCTAATATAATCTCTGTGCACAGTTATATCTAGAAGTCTACCTAATAGTACCTAACAGCCTAATTTCACCTCTATGTGCAATCAAACCTAGATGTGCACCTAATAATCTAATATCATCCCTGTGCAAATCGAACTTGGAAGTGAGCCTAAAAGTGTGCCCCCACTAAATCTAAAACCACAATTAGAAAACCCTCCTAAATTATACCTTAAAGCTTGTACTAATCTTCAGTACACCGACTCCACCAGAGTTTATCGGATATGACCACCGTGGACTACTGCCCCCTATCCCCGATCAGCCCCCCCCGCCCGTCACACCCTGCTCCAATCATTTCTCCCCCTTTCGCATTCCCTGCCATTCCCCTCTCCAAACACCAAGCCAGAGGGGCACGATGGCGAACCACCCACCCTAAGACCACCCACCCGAACCCCACCACCGACCAGCCAATGTTAACCATGCCAGCTCCCCTCAAAATCATAACAGGCACACCCCGCCCCGCAATCATCCACCCCCCGCCTTGCCCACAAACCTCCGCCACTTTTCCCCAACCGCACCCCTTCCCCTCCCTAAAAACTGCACGCCTAGCCCTAGCAAGAACCAAAGCTGCATCCCTCTCCCCCTCGGACCCCCTCACCCTCTCTCACACCCCAATCACAACAAAGAAACTAAAGAGGAAACGTACCTGGTCCCCCTCAATCCACCAGCACTCATCGCCTCCCCTGTCTCGACCCACCACCTCATTCCCGCAATCACCTCCTTCCCCCGCGACTTCACCCTTCCTGAAACCCCTCTCCCTTGATTTCTCATCAACTACAACTGAAACTCCTAACCGCCCACACGCCACCCCCAAATCACCCGATCCAAACCCGATCATCCTAACACACGCTGCCACCCAATCCTGCCCGAAGCCCGCCAATTTTTCTGCTCGCCTACTATTCCCATCGAGCATCACCCAGCCTACCCCTCTCCCTCCCCAGTCCCCACTCTCTCCGCCACCATCCCCTTCCGCTCCAGCTCCGAGACCAACCTCGCCTGCCGATGTGAACTGCATCCTATTTAATGCCCGATCCGTAGCAAAAAACAGACACTGCATCTTTGACCTCATCGCCTCTGACAAACCAGACCTAGTCTTCATCACTGAAACTTGGTTCTCTGATGACTTTGAATCTCTCCTTGTTAAACTATCCCTCTCCCCGTCGCTCTCACACAGCTTCCTAATAATCTACAGGCCCCCTGGCTATGATAGAGAATTCGCAAACAACCTTTGCAACACTATTGCCACCCTTCAACTAAACCACCCCAACCTCACACTTCTTGGAGACTTCAACATATGGCTCGACATTCCCTCCAACCATATGACACACTCTCTGGTTGACGGTTTAGACGCAATTAACCTCCAACCCCACATAAATGGCCCGACTCACTATAAAGGACACACTCTTGATGCCATCTTCAGCTCCAACACCCGGATTCATTTAAACCCCCCTACCCCCATCATCTGGTCTGATCATTTCATTCTCTCGTTCACCATTAGCTCACCCGACCCCCCTCCCTGACTTGAATCCGAACCTCCAAATCTACGCAAATGCTGGAAAAAACTAACTATCGTCCCGGACCTAGCCGACGTGCTCCTCCAATCTCCACCACCCTCCTGCCAACTCAATAAACAACTAACTCCAGACGCCTTTGACTCATGGCTCAACGCATCTCTTATGTGGCTCACGCCCCCTTGCAAACCCTCAAAGCGTCGTGGACTCTTCCCCAAATGGTTCACTCCCGAATTGAAGACTACCAACAACTATATAAATACCTAGAACGCAGATGGCAGAAAGACAAAAGCCAGGAGAGCAGGGCCACCTTGGCCCAACACCTTTGTCAGTACAAGGCCGAAATCCGGAAAGCAAAAAAAGCCCACTACAACTCCCGAATCCTAAACTGCAAAAACCTGAGCAAAGAACTCCACAAAATCATCTCTGAATTCACCAACCCGGCCTGCACCATGACTGCCCAACCCCCTCACAATCACTATGCGACTCGCTCTCCCTCCACTTTTACAACACAGCTCTCGAAAGAACAAATACTCTAGCCACCAAAGTTGCTCTCCTACATCCGCCAGGCAATACTCCCCCCAATCCGACCTTCTGACCAGCTGCAACCACTATGCAACCAACGTTTGAATCCTTTAGTCCAATATCACCAGAACAATTTCTCAAACTTCTATCTGCCCGCAATCCATCTGGCTCTCCCCTACACCCTTTCCCCAGCCACAACCCTGAAAGAAATGTTCGCTTCAACCTGTGCAGGAAAACATACAAGATCCATCATAAATGCCTCCCTTTCCTCCGGTATCTTTCCAGAGGCATTCAAAACGGTTCATGTCAAACCTCTAATTAAAAAACCTTCCCTCGACCCTCTCGAGCCCAAAAACTACTGCCCCATCTCAAACACCAGGTTCCTTGCCAAATTCATTGACCGAACCGCCTACTCCCAACTAAATGCCTTTGTCAAAGCCAACAATCTCCTAGACCCCGCACAATCAGGTTTCAGAGCCTGTCACGCAACTGAAACCCCCCTAACCTCAATCTGGGATGACCTTAAGATGACAGCAGACTCAGCGGGATGCGCCGCACTAATCCTTCTGGACCTATCCGCCGCCTTTGACACAATCAATCACTCAATCCTCCTATACCGCCTCCACTCCCTAGGAATTCGTGGAACCGCTCTTAAATGGATAGCTTCATTCCTCAAAGATAGGCACCAAATAACAATACTCTCGACCTATACTTCCCAAGCCCGACCGGTCGCCATGGGAGTCCCACAAGGAGCATGCCTATCCGCCCTCCTGTTCAATCTCTACCTGATCACCCTCCCACCAATAATTAGTTCACACAACATCCTATGTTACAACTACGCCGATGACACTCAACTAATTCTAAAACTCCTGAACTCGAAACCCAACTCCCAACCTGACCTGGCATCCTGCCTCCTTGACATAGAACTCTGGATGACCCAAAGTCACCTCCTGTTAAACCCCTCCAAAACTGAAATCATGGTTTGCGGCAACCACAAACTTCTTCCGCACCCCCTACCCTGGCCACCCACCATGGGCAACTCACCGACCCCCTCCAACTCAGTGAAAAATCTTGGATGCACCTTTGAATCTGACCTAACACTCTCGCGCCAAGTCAACAATGTCTCAAAGTCCTGCCACTACCACTTTAAAACCCTTAGGCGCATCTTTCCATATCTCTCATTTCCCAACAGACTCTCCACAGTCCAATCAATCGTTATATCAAGACTAGACTACGCAAACCCCCTATACCTTGGAATCCACGCCTACCAACTGAATAAACACCAAAGGGCACAAAACGCGGTGGCCAAAATGCTACTTGCGCTCTGTCCAAGAGACCACATCTCCCCAGCCCTTAAGACACTGCACTGGCTTCCTGTAGCCCATAGGGTGGCTTTCAAATCCTTATGCCTCTCCCATCGAGCACCTCATAAAACTGGACCTCAATATCTTCAAGACAAACTAAAACCTTATCATCCCACTTGCACCCTAAGATCAAGCTCAGCCGGCCTCCTAGTAATTCCTAAGACAAACTCAGTCAGGCTAGGCGGATCGTCATTCTCAGCCCTGGCCCCAACCCTGTGGAACTCGCTCCCACCCCACATCCGCCTAACTGAGGATTTAGAATCCTTCCGCAAACTACTGAAAACCTGGCGCTTCCCCTAAAACCAACCAGTTTTCCAAACTAACAGCATCACAATGAGGATTTAGCGTCCTTCCGCAAACTACTGGAAATCTGGCTCTCCCCCTAAAATCAACCGGTTTTCCAAACTAACAGCATCACAATGACACCGACCCAACAAACTACCTGATGCGAGAAATTGACAGCTAATAAACTCGAATGTAAACTGGAAAGACAAACAGAAATAAATGAGTAAAGTTGATCAAAACAGTGAAGTGGATAATATGAATAAATCATTGGGAAAATAAACAGATCTAAACTGCTGAAATGTACATACTGAATGAGGAAGAACGAAGTGAATGGCGTGGATGAAACAGTTAGAATGGAAGAAGCGTATAGAACTGATGAATGCACTGAGTGGAAGAGTGCATGAGTGGAAGAACAGACGACTAGATAGATCAAATGAATATAGAGATCGGATGAGTATACAGAATAGATGAACATACAAAACAGGATGAGTGTGTAGAGCGGCTAGGTGTATAGAGCGGACAAGCGTGTAGAGCCGATGAGTGCGTGAATACAGAGAAGCGAATAGAACGCAGGAGTGCATAGAACTGATGACTATACAGAACGGACGAACATATAGACCAGACGAACGTTGGAATCCGGATGAGCGTGTAGAGTGGATGAGTGTGCAGAACGGATGAGTATGCAGAGCGGATGAGTGTGCAGAACGGATGAGTGAGGAGAGAGGATGAGTGTGGAGAGCGGATGAGTGTGGAGAGCGGATGACGGTAGAGAGCGGATGAGTGTGGAGAGCAGATGAGTGTGGAGAACGGGTGCGTGTGGAGAGCGGATGAGCGTGGTGAGCAGATGACTGTAGAGAGCGGATGAGTGTGGAGAGTGGATGAGTGTAGAGAGCGGATGAGTGTAGAGAGTGGATGAGAGTAGAGAGCGGAAGAGCGTGAGAACGGATGAGTGTGAGAGCGGATGAGTGTGAGAGCGGATGAGTGTGAGAGCAGATGAGTGTGAGGGCGGAAGAGTGTGAGCCTGGATGAGTGTGGAGCGTGGATGAGTGTGGAGCGTGGATGAGTGTGGAGAGCGGATGAGTGTGGAGAGCGGATGAGTGTGGAGTGGATGAGCGTGTAGAGCGGATGAGCGTGTAGAGAGGATGAGTGTATAGTACGGATGAATGTGTAGTACGGATGAGTGTGTAGTACGGATGAGTGTGCAGTATGGATGATTGTGGAGCATGGATGAGTGTGTAGTACGGATGAGTGTGTAGTACGGATGAGTGTGGAGTACGGATGAGTGTGGAGCACGGATGAATGTGGAGTACGGATGAGTATGGAGTATGGGTGAGTGTGTGGAGCGGATGAGTGTGTGGAATGGATGTGTGTGGAGCGGATGTGTGTGGTGGGGATGTGTGTGTGGAGCGGATGCGTGTGTGGAACGGATGCGTGTGTCGAGCGGATGAGTGTGTGGAGCGGATGAGTGTGTGGAGCGGATGAGTGTGTAGAGTTGATGAGCGTGTAGACTTGATGAGCGTATAGACTCGATGAGCGTGTAGACTGGATGAGCGTGTAGATTGGATGAGCGTGTAGAGTGGATGAGCGTGTAGATTGGATGAGCGTGTAGATTGGTTGAGCGTGTAGACTGGATGAGCGTGTAAACTAGATGAGCGTGTAGACCGGATGAGCGTGTAGATTGGAAGTGCGTGTAGATTGGAAAAGCGTTTAGATTGCATGGGCGTACAGAGCAGACGAGTGTACAGAGCGGATGAGTGAAACGCCTGATCTCGAACACCTGAAACGAATAAAAGTGCATAGAACGGACTTGATCGCATAGAATTGCGTGACGTATGTGATTTGCCTTGGAATGCAGGGAACATTTGAAAGAGCATACATCCCATCATACCACACCCCACGCTTACTCTCCTCTTTACACCACCACTCAACTAGAACACAGAGATACTATGACACCATTCGGTATAACTGTTCTCATATCAACATCTCGCGCTCACTCCCCATTACGCTATGTAAACACCGCTGGTTACACCCCCCCCAGCCAGGCGTTCTCCTCAGGCCTAACGCAGGCCTAACGCAGCCACACTCGGTCTGGATTAATCCTGCCAGAGCGAACACATACTCCTGATCTCAACCAACATAGGCTTCGTTCATGAATGGCCAATTTTCTGCATCCATGCCCAAAAGTCAATAGTGTTAAAAGACAAGATTGCTGGTGTCTCCCATGGTCTTGGCCCATTGCATCGAGCCATTTGCTCGAAGGTCAGGCATGAGGAGCACGCGAAGGCACTTGCAGTGGGTGCAACTCATAACTTGCTGCTCTTTGCGAATTATACTTGATATTTTGCAGCAAACTATATCTTCAACCGCAGTAAAGTTTTATCTGGCAGCCCAAAAAGATTAAATATTTGGGGATTTATCTGACAACGATTCATTCTACGTTGTCTAACCATAATATCCCAGATATATTCGCATTGTTAATAGACATTTGGCTAGATGGGCCCCAGTGCAGATGATTTTGTCACAACTGTTATATTTATTTTAAGCACTCCCTATCTACTTTTCTCCCCAATTTCTTTTGGAGATAGGAAATAGGATCTCTGCATTTGTTTGGGCAGGTAATCCACTCAGGGTAGTCCATACTACATGTGTGGCTCCTAATTAAAGAGGTGGTCTTGTCTCCCCGACATCAGTCGTTATTTGTTAGCGTGGCAAGTTCAGGTGGTTCCAGTTTGGCAGGATGGGGAATCAATTTCGAAATGAAGGCAGATTAAAGAGAACAAAGTTCAACCTTTCTTCCCATGGTTGATAAAACTTTGGCCATGAACTCAACATGCCCTAGTAAATTGGTAACAATCGACATCACACTCCCCTACTGTGAACACGCCCGCCATAATTTTGAACTGTCTACCTAGCCATCGCTGTTGACTTTGATGTACAGAAACCCTGCTTTCCCCCAGGTTTATCTCCACTAAGGTTCCAGCAAAGAGTACAGTACGTTTTAACTCATCTTTACCTGTTCAACGACCTGGGAACCAACCTAATGTGTGAGCAATGTAAGAACCAGTTTCAGACTCCAGAATCAGACATTTTTAGTTATGGGAAACTACGTCAATGGTTGATGTTGTGAGGAATTCGACCATCCAAATGGGAAGAGTGCGCTCACCTGGGCTTTTTTGATTTTTTAATAATGAAAGGAAATGATGGGAGACCAACCTCCGAGGACTGTGTGAAGCCATTCCATACTCAATTCCTCAGGTTCCTGCACACAACGCGTACTCCAGGAAGATACAGCCTACAGGCACTGTCTTCCCCTGTCATATTCAGCTGGAATGTGACAGCTCAGGTACATCAACTCATCTCATGGAGGGGGAAGGCACACCTTCCTCCAGCATGGGCAGCCTAATTTAAATATCAATGGCCCCATGGGTCTGCTTTCCTTTGTCCTCCAGCTGGTGGCAGCGCATACTAATGAGAGATAATTGAAGCAAGCCTGAAGGGGCTTTGTTGCTGGAATAGACAACAGGAAAGGTGGGGCTATCACCCCTTTGGTATGCAATGTGTCAACCTGAAGCTTGTTCTCACCCCTCTGTATGAAAGGCAGTGAAATGCATGTCTGGGTCCACTATTTACCATAGGCAAACCCCTGCAGAGCTGACCCCTTTCAGAGGGGAGGAGTATGTGGTTTGGGGAGACAGGCAATCTGCTTCCAGCACAAACTTCAAGGAAGCTCTGTGCTTTAATCAAGAGTCATAGAGGTCTCAGTTAACCAGAGAGATCCTTTGATCTACAAGACAGGGAGATGGGTGGGACTTAGGTATATGTTGTCACCCCCTTGTCTGTCCTGTTGCAGAACACTATGGACCTGACCTTATGCCTACAGGAGATTGTTGGTGGGTACCCAAGACTGGTTCATTAAGGTAGGCTTAGCCTGCACCAATCACTGGGTTCCATTTGGCTTTAAAAGAGGGCTGAACCCCTCACTAGACAGATCATCTGAAGACTTTGAAAGGAGTGATAAGAAGGACTAATTTGGAACAGAGCTGAAGGTACAGTCTACCTTACATCTTCTGCCAGTCAAGGAAGGCCAGGAGCTCCAAGAAGGAAGCAAGATCTCTCCCCTAAACATCTCCTAGGGAACAGAGGGAGATACCAGACTCATAGGACCCATCCACCAGCCCCAGAACCGGTGCCCAGCCAGCACACAGCATGCCCTGCTAGATTTTGCCAGCAAGCTTCCTAGGTGGAAAGTGCCAGAGAGTATCTGAACTAAGGACAATGCTGTTGTCTGCAAACACGCTCCTGAGCTTTGGGACGACTGCCTTGAAAGACACAAGCCCTGCGAAGAAGCTAGGAGGAGTGCCACACAAGTATCATCCACCGTCCATCGCTTAAGGATATTTTTGAGACAATCAAGTCCTTGAACCACATCTTGCTGCACCACTGACTGTTGTCACACCGCAGTCCCAAGAGCAATCCGAGCCACCTCGACCAGCACTCTATATCCGCCATCCAGCATAAAGGCAACGATTCTTGGCCCGAGCCGTCGCCCTGGACAGCCTGTAGATGTCTGTGCAGCCTCACTTGCCAAACTGCCTGCCACCTGGTAGCCGCAGCTGTCTTCCACCATTAACTCTGTCTCAAGGGCTGCGAAGCAAACTGGAACTGCATCGACGCTGTCAAGCACCAAGAACTTCTTCAGCACCAGGTACATTGTGGTTCTGCCCCTGTGATCCTTCTCTGAAGTTGTCTAGAGACAGTTACGACCCTTTGCCCCCTTGGTCCTGGAACCGAATAACCTTGCACAGTAAGACTGATTACTTTACCAACTACCCTCCTGTCAGTATCCAGAGTGCATTCCTTTCGTCTGTGAAACTGTCTGTCTTTTGTGTTCCTGTACAGGGTTGGTTGTGTTTTGTAGTGTGCTACAAGTGTCTGTTTTAGTAATAATAAAGTAGATATTTTTATACAACCTTGACTGGACAGTCCCTTTTATCATTGGGTAATAATTGTACCTTTGCTGTGTTGCAACTAACCAATGATCCACAACCTTGCGGAGATAAGCCTGCCGTTCCATCCATGTTACCAAAATTGGACAACTAATTCACTTGTAATCCAATGTGTTCAGATCCCTTCTGGTGTACTAGAGGACTTGATTGATGGTTTAGAAACCGATATTCATCCCTGGACCACTTGTACCCCGGAAGTTGATTCGTCATAGATGCATCCTTAAAATATGCTTAGGGATCCTAGAGAAACAACTACAATTAAATATCTTCTATTGCCTGGAGGTTCAACTAGAAGGGCTTCTTCCCTCTACAAAACCTATGAGGCACCTCTTGAGGGTGTCCAACTCATAGGTGCAGGCATGCCCAGCCAGAGGGCATTCAGACATTCAGACTGACATGGATTTGGTGTCATTGGCAGATATCTGGGAAAAGGAGTCCAAATCCTCCTTGTCTAGGTAGAATACATCCTCGGGCATTTAAAGGCTCAATTCTTGATTAATTACTCACTGTGACCTATTCCATTTAGCATAGTTAAAACATAGAGCCACTAACAAGCCAAACAAATGCTCAGCTCGTCCCTGTTACACTCTTTAATAGGACTAGTGAGCCATCAAAATGTTCCTCTTTTGCTAACACCATGTTCTTCGCTGAGGAAACCCCAAACGCCTATCATCCTTAAGCAGTTCAAATGAGTATGTTCCCTTCTTCTCCAACCTGAAGCACACCCCCACAAGATGAAGACGCACACATTGTCGCCAGCAAATCTGCTGTTTAGCGCAAACTGTTCATACAATAGTACTGCCTACACATGAGGATGGTTTCTATGCGATTGTGTGTGATCTTGCACAAAGTATTGCTCAACATACTGAACACTGCTATGCTTTAAAAATCTTTCCACAATTTCGTTGTTAATTAAACTATTTACTTTTTCAAGGATGAGACTAGAAAACATTGTTAAGAGATGGAATTCTACCAAAGGATCCAAAAAAAAAAAAAGAAGGTTTGCCCAGCTACTGGCTTCCATTCAACAAAATACATAGATCATTAATTGTGGAGACTGAGTAGTGTAAACATTTGCCTGCAGGTTAGGTTCATTTAATATCAGAGTCTCTAATGCTAATCTTTAAGAGCAGACTTTGCTTTCATTTTTAAAAATCTTTTTCTCACGTTTCGACAATTCCATAATAGCACTGCAGCCATTCTCGGGGAGTCTGCTGAGAAGCCAAGCAATCTTGTCAGATTCATTTACCTCATTAGTGTTAGGGAATAGGTTGGTAATAGCTGTACTTTAATTGCGGCTTTGCCAGGGGTGCACGCCATTTTACTGCATTAATATCCCAGTGTACCTTTTAGGTAGCCATGTGTACACCAATCTATTTTTGTTTATCCTACTCTCGACCATTTTGTATTTTATGGTTCTTTGTTCAGAGCAACCCCGAGGCGGCCCTAAAATGGCCGTTGTATGTGCACTCTTTGTGAACTCACATGGCACCCTACATATTGGTCTTACTCTTTTAGACCATTCTAAGTCCCTGAGCTCTCCCTCTCACTTGGTCTAGGATAAGTGGCAGTCCTGTACCTTGGGTCCGATCCTACGCCAAATAATAAACAAATGTTTGGCAAATTAAAATTGTGTTTTCTTAAATAACCAGGTTGACTGCAATTTTCAAAGAAAGCCTGCCTATATCACGTTTTACCATCAATTCAAGCATGACTACCACAAACGGGGTCCATCGAGTGGGATCAATAAGTCACTGATGATACCCAAATACAGTGAGAAAAGCATACTTCTAATATGAGCTACATGCTTTTCCCCAAAGGGAACACCTAGAAATAAAGAGACAGACACCAAGGTAATAAATGTATTTTATTTAATGTGTAGTGTGTTTTATGTATGTGTGTGCTGTGTATGTGGATTGGACTAAACCATCCAGCCCACCATGGGGCTGTATCTAATGTTTAATAAAGAAGGAAAAAGAAAAGAACAATAGAACAGAACTCCCCTGCCCACAAATGCAATGGAGAAAAGAATCTGAGGAGGATTTGAAAACGAACATTTGAAAAAAGATAGCTGAGCGTTGAGAGAGAGCAGAGAGGTTAGAAACAGAGAGAGAAAAAGAAAAGAGAAAATACTTATTACGTGGGGGGGGGGCTGTCGCTGCCTTGTGAGGCCCCTCTAGGCCTAATCCATAAATGGCACCAGGTGGCACATGGGGGAGCCCCCCCAGAGAGTGATACAGGGGACCGAGGCAGATGTTGGCCCCATGGAGGATAGACCAGACAGGCCCAGCAGTATTCATTGCCCAGGCAGCATGCCAGGTGCTCTCAGGGCGAAGAAAGAACAGCACAGCCCGGACCAGATAGGTAGGCCCTTCATAAATGTCCTCATGGGCTGTGCATGTCAGGCGCAGTCCGGAAGATGAAGAGCGGAGAAGCCTGCTCCACCCAGAAGGTTGGAGTAGTGAAGAAAAAGTCCCGGTTTGGCCTCCCTGGCTACCTGTGTGAGGAGGAGGGCAGCTGGGTGAAGAAAGCAACTGGCTGCCCAGCAGAGCAGGCCAGGTGAAGGCCAGCAGCCCGCCCCCTGCGTCTTGCAATGCATTTCTCAGGGGGTGGGCCAGAAGCCCCATCAAGGCCGTGGGAGTGTGGCAGTGAGCGTGGCGGCATGGCCATGACAATGGGGCCACCGCCCGAAGACAAGATGCCGGCTGAGGGCGCGGTGGTGATGTGGGGCGGCCCCTATGCTAACAGGGGCAACCCTTAGATGCTCCTAATGCCATGGATGTGGTGGTGAGTGCAGGTGGGCACCCAGCTAAAAAGGCACACCCTGAAGACAAAAAAAGGCAAAGGGGTGCGGCTGTGATAACGGGCAAACCGTCACTCGCGCATGGGCCACCCAGGAAGATTGAAAGAGCACAGGGAGTATGGTGAACGTGGGTGGGCTCATGTGGTGGACAGGGCTACGATGAAGAATGTACAGTCGGGACGGGCCCCAGCCGTTATTGCTACCAGGTACAGCCAGAACCAGCTAGCCTCAAACCATCCCTACACTCTAGCCAGAATGAATGCAGCCCTGCAACAGCCAGCTCTTCCATTAGCTCTGTGGCCCGCCATTACTGTGCCAGCGCCACCAAGGACAGTCCCATGGAAGGTACTGTAAAGATGGTTGCTGACTGCAGCAGTCACCCCATTCCCATTGTGCCTTAGTGTTTTTTGTGTGTTATATGTTTTATGTAAGTGTACATATGTATGTATAGTTAAATGCATATATTTAATTACTGTTATGCAGGATAATAAGTAAGGGGAAGCGTAAAGTTTGTGGTTCATGTAAGGGGGAATGCTCAGTATTGTTAAGAGTTAAGTAGGGGTAGGATATTAATTATATATAGGAAGGGAGGTAGAGGGGAGGTACCGTGGCATGAGACAGTGGGATAGTGTGACGGCCTGCCTGAGGCCGCCTAGCGAGATGGTACCACCCACAGAGGCCATCATCTGGCCTCACACTCCATGTGGGTGGTACCTGAGTTTAGGTAGGGGGTCTGTTGCAGTAGACTCTCCCTAAGGGTCCCGAGATCCCTCCAAGGAAGGGTGAGCTGACAGAGCAGGTCCCCAGTCAGTTGATGCTCATGCCAGGGGAATCCTAGGGACAGTAAAAGGAAAAAAGGTTTAAAGGATAAGTGTGTTTCATAAATGAAGAGGGATCCTCTTTGGGATCCCTATACAAATCACTCTGGTGTCTGTGTCGCTTAGTGATGTAAGGACTCAGGGTGCAGACCACCTCCCCTTTATTTAGCAGGGCGAGTGCCCCTCCCTATTAATCAGGCTGAGAGGGGGGTGGTCTCCAAGGGAACTGTCCCTACTAGGCAGGAATGGATGCTCCCTGGCTTGGGTTAGGGCTAGGAAACAGGGGGTGCACTAGGACGTTGAGCTTGTCAGAGAAGGGTTTCTTGAAAAGATGGTGGCAATGCAAGAGAACAGTTTTAACTCAGGTATTACCTGAGAGGGATGTCTGTAATATTCTGGTACGGGTCTATCAAACTACACAGTTTAAAACCAACAGCACTCCCTTGTGCACCCCCTTCTTAAGAATCCCTCTGCCAATCCTTCCTCTCCGGCAAACTTTTGCTGATCTCCATCACTTCTTTCATGGGCAAACTCTTGGAAACACTGGCCATCTCCCAGCTTAATCTACATACTAAATCTGTTGGCTGTCTCCATGACCACCAGTCCGGCTTCAGAGCAGCCAGAAGCATGGAAACTGCTCTACTGAACACCCTTGAAGACTTGCTCTCCAATCTTGACTCTAACCTCCCTTCTTTCCTCATTCTCCTTGATCTATCCTCTGCTTTCGACATGGTCAACCACGCCATTATGCTCAATCGTCTCCCTGACAACCTGGATATCTCTAGTCAGGCTCTTGCCTGGTTGACCTCCTTTCTCACTGATTGATCCTTGCAGGTACAACTTGGGTCTTTCCTCTCTTCTCACTCTCTCTCTACTTGTGCTGTTCCCCAGGGGCCTAGCCTCTCTCCATGCCTCTTTAATCACTACCTGGCATCTCTGGCCCACCGCATCTCTACTTTCTGCTCAAACTTTCAGTGTTATGTGGATGACACCCAGATCTCCTTCAGGCTCTCATCAGCCTCTTCTGCTCCTTCTCCCATACCAAACTCTCTGTCCACAATTCAGGAATGGGGTGCCTCTAACAATCTATGACTTTATGCCAGTAAAACTGAGATCCTCCTCATTGGAACACCTGCACCCGTCTTCCCTCTTCCACTCTGGCTGCCCACCCTTGGCCCTCTACCTGCTTCTTCTTGTCAAGCTAAGAACCTTGGTGTCATCTTCGACTCCACCCTTCATTCTCTCCTCACATCTCTGACACCTCTAAGAAGCCACACTATCAGCTGCACCTCCTCAGAGGTATTTCTCCTTTTCTCACTTTCCCCCAGAAGCTCACTGTCTCCAGAGCCCTGGTCCTCTCTAGGCTGGACTAATGCAACAGCTTCTTTCTAAATCTGCCTTCCTCTACTCTTCAACCTTTACAACCGAACCAAAACAGGATTGCGAGACTTGTCCTTGGTCTCAAGCCCAGGGATTGTATTTCTCCAGCCCTGAAATCTCTCTGTATCGTCCGCAAGGCCTTCTGGGGCTGGGGACCACACTACATCCAACCTTCTTTTCCTAAGCATCTTCCTTCTCGAGCCATCCACTCATCCACCTCCAACTCTCTGAGGATCAGATGCTTCTCCAGGCAAAGGGTGGGGGTAGATCTCTGTCTTCGGCTGGGGCCTCCCTCTTGAATAGCCTCCCTGCCTCTCTCATACTTGAGCAGGACCACCTAAGGTACGGAAGCAACGCAAGACCTTCCTTTTCGCTTCCGCTTTATCTCTACCTCTACCTTGCTTATGTCCCTGTCTGCTCTGCATACTGGTTACCTGGCCACCCACTGAACATACTGCAGGGCCAGTTGCCCTTGCACTACTCCTGGTCCTCCCAATGACTTAAAGTCCTTTATTTGCAACCCTACAGTCCCCTGACTCTCTGCAGCCAGGGCCATGGGAAGTGCACCTGGGCACCTGTCCACCAAATTACAGTTAGAAACATGAATCCCTGACAGCTCTTCCAGTAAGCATGCAACATGAACCGGCAAACATTTCTGAGGAACAAGTGCTTGTGCTGTTTGCCCCAGCACATATATGTAGCATGATCAAACATCAACTCGCCCTTCACATGCAGTGGAATGACACATCACATCCCCATCCCTGATCGGTCAATGCACCAATATGACATTCACAGACATCCATGCACATGTGTCACTCTCAGTGGATGTGTGTGGATGGACACACTTGCAGATGTGCAACACATGGAGGTGCCTTGCATGCATGTCCCCTCGCATGGCCACAACACTGTAAACTGGCATCTTGTTCTCATGATCTCACCAAGGACAAACAGTGCATATACCAGTGCATGTCCCATAAATATATGTCTGCTACAACATACAGCTAGCACTGGCAGGAAGCTGCATGCCACTGCGACTCACTGCAACACACATGCTGTATACAGAAGGGGGTAACTGCAATCATGTATGTCCATGCATGACACATATACACTGTAGAGCAGTTCACCCATTGGTACTCACCAGCAGCATCCAGACATTGTTTACACTCATAGATCTGGGAGTGAAGTCATGGTTAGAACCTCTGAAAGACCCGCAGCTGGTTTGGTGACAACTGGGGGCAGCCTGCATGGTGCACCTCCATGGTGGGCTCTGTTGCAAGGGCTGGCCCCGCCTTTATATGGCTCTGGGTCTTGAGGTCTACCCATTGTTTCTTCACAGTCTTCAGTGAGCGGACTGCCCCACACCTCCATGTTGATGGCAGCCGTGATCTCTTCCCAGATCGGTAGACGTCTGTCAAGTCCCGATTGCGGTGCAGGGTGGAAGAGGGCATCATAACCACCCACAACCCAATCCCCAACGATGCCAACTTCCATGCTGGTGAAGTTGCCAGCCCTCTGCCTGCTGACATGGTGGTGCCACTCTCTCCAGGTGAGGTAGATGGTGCCGGCATGGCAACCCCTGAGGCAGGTGTGGCTAAGCTGAGTCCGGGTTATGCGCTGTGGAGCTGTGGTGGAGGTGGTAGGGACAGGTGGAAGTCCCACATTTCTAGATTAGGTGGTCATAGCGCTGACACAGGCAATGGCAGAATAGCTGGCACTTCAAGGCAGTGCTGGTTGGCAGCAGGCACTTACACTCAATCAGGCAGCAGCAGATGTGGAGTAATGGAGTCAATGCAGGGCAGGAGGAGGCAAAATCAATGGCACAGAGGCAGGAGAGGAGGAACCTTGGTGCGTGTCTCGCATCTGAGGCAGCAGATAACAGTAAAGGCCCGTAGCACATACGTTACATGCTACACACTGCACACAGCATGCCTACATGGCTTACAGAGTATGCAGCAATGAACAGGATATTTAAGAGGTGTGACGCACATCATTGGTTGTGCGTTAGAAGTTACAAAGACGGACAATTGAGTGTCACTGACACAGATTCGGGGCTGCTAGGCAAGCTGTTTACTTCAAGTAACACGTACCACATTTTTCTTTTTGGGGGTTGCCTCTGTGCATATGTGCATGTATTTTTGTTGAATATGAGGATTTCTGTGTAGCGCATATGCACTTTTTCTCTTTTAGGGTGCCACTTTATATCACGTACAGATTCTTTACTGTTTTTGAAAGCTTTTGGTGTATCGCAAACATATTTTTTCTGCTTTGGGGTACAACTGCGTATTGCATACCACTCCTTTACTGTTTTCTGAAGCTTTCAGGTTATTGTGTATGCATTTTCCTCTTTTGGTGTGCCACTGCGTAGCGGGTAGAGCTTTATTTCTTGTTTTGAAGCTTTTTGAGTGTTGCACATGCAATTTCTGATTTTGGGGTGCATCTGCATATTGCGTACTGCATTTCTTTTAGTTTTGAGGTGCCTTGGAACCTTGCTGGACCTCTCTTCTACATAGTCCACCACGTAGACTGCTCCAATTGATATTATATTGTTAGACATATTAGGGGGTGCTTTTCATATACTCATTTTGCCTGCACCATGAGTGGGAAGGCCCCAAATGAGAAAGGCAGAAGACAGGGATGCGGTAAGGACACATGTGGCTCAGCCCCAGGAGGATGTGGTGTACCTCAACCCATAGGTGACCCCGGAACCTGTACGTGGACCTGGTGGAAGTCTGAGAGGTTTAGCAGCACCACCAAGGGCCACTATGTCCAAGAGGGGAAGCCCTGCAGAGCAAGAGGAGGCTCCACCCCAAGATCAGGCACAGGAGAAGGGTCTGCTGAGGAAGAAGCGCTTCACTGATGAGAAGCTTGAGATTCTCATGAATGATGTGACGGATCACATTGTTAAGAAGTCCCCCTCAGCAGGCAACACCCATGCCTCCCGCCCAGTGATTGGCACAGTGGCAGCATGTCACACAACTCATCAACGCCTGTGGTGTGGAGAGGCGCACTGATAAAGAGGTCCAGAAGCGGATGAATGACCTTATGCGAAGGACTACGCAGAAGCTGAGTGACAACCTGACTCCATTTGAATAGGCTGCATCTTTACTGATTAGCAGTGAGCAGTTGCAAGGTGTGGAAGGCATGGACGCCTATCTGGACGCATCTGGTGAGTGACGTTTGGGAGTATCATATGTGTAGACAATAATGGTTGACCTGCCCATATATGTGTTGGAGTGCAGTTGTTAGCCATCCATGTTCAATGCATGTTTGCTACCGGGTACGCTTCTGTCACATGGTCTGGGTTCTGGGAAGTGGCTATGTGGTTTTCATGCGTGGCACATGTTTCTATCACAGTACCCATCATTGCCTGCTGGTCTTCACAGCAGTGTCAGTCCTTGTATGCAGGGTTTTTTCTATCCACATTTGTGCTCAGTGCAAGACCCTTTAATGTGCCTCCCTGACTGGCACACGTTACCCCCAAGCCGCACCTCTGTATAATGCAAATAAACACCCTCCACATCAATGAATCATTCTTAAACTAATGGAGCTAGTCTCTTTGCATTGCACATCAAGTTCAAATGATATATGATATTGAAACAGCCGTTGCTGCTGAGGTGCATGTTTGTTCTGTCACCTGCTATGTTTTTTAATTGTGATATGGTTTACTGCAAACCTTACACAAAACATTTTCAAATAACAATAATTTCATAAATGGTCAAATTACATTTGGACAAAAACTGAGTTAAAAATCATGTCACTTGATTTAAAACAACCTTTAAAAAGTGATAAAGTGCAATAATGAATTAAACATTTTTGCCCCACATCAATCGAGACCAAAAAAAGTTCATCGGAAATTTTGGGTCTGAACATTCAAGATCTTTAAAAAACATCATTCTAGAGGAACGAAAATGGGTACAAACAGTTACCCAATGCTGCAAAGTTTTCAAAGAGTCTGTCACAGTGCATAAACAACAGTTCGTCAAGGTGCCTAGTGCCTTGCAAGAGTTCCAGTGTTTTGTCCGTTCCCTAGTGGACAGCTGATTCAGCCTAAAGCACATGTATAATGCACACACTTTGTTACACGGAAAACATGTTAAATAAAATGGAAGATGTTCTCTTTTATGTAGAAATTGCACATATTCCGTATATAGGAAATATGTTTTGATTAAATCAATTGTCAACATCCAATCATGTCAAAAGAGTTTGAGTTTAGTACCACCCGGTCAATTGAGTAATTCTTCTTCAGATGAGCCTATCTCATTTAGAAGGACCTGAATCTTAAATTTGAATAAATTAATCAATTGAATAGATCATCCTTCCCAATTTTACTTAAATTGCAATAGAGCGAGTTCACCAGTGGCTGTATGAATTTAGCATAATTTTGTAACCGCATAATTCAATAGCTGTCTCCACAAAGTATATACTTCATCCATCAGGAGTTTGGTACACCTAAGACCAATTCTATATTTTCCATCTGAGAGTTAGTCCGCCCCTATCTAAAGACAAACAAGAAGGGGCTGGCTTCAACTCATGTGCAGGAAGGGGAAAGAGAAGAGAAAAATGCCAAATTAGATGGTTCCAAAGGCATGGATCATAAAAAAACATTAGCCCACTTTTTACCTTCAAGTCTACAGATGTTAAAATATAGTCAATCCTTGAAGATGAAGTTTGCCTTTACCACGTATGAATGGGAAAATCATTAGAGGCCTTGCCTTCCAGTTGTGTGAGTTCCCATTCTGCTAAGAAATAATCCCAAGCCATGCCTCTACACACACTAATATGAGAGGAATGGTGAATGATACTAGATGCATTCCATTCAGAACCCTCTGCACAATTTGAATTGAAATTAGCCCCAGCAATTATAAAATGATCCTGACCCTTTGCATACAGGTCCTCAAAAAGCTCAGATAAGGTCCAAAAGTACCTCCACTAACGATACATTTGATGTAATATTGACGTCTGACAGCCCCTCAGAAGAATTAATTACTTCCGAGGTAATGTTTAAGTTGCTATCAATCCGTATAGCCAGCCCCCCACTCGGCTTGGGTGGCAAGGCGAGTTTAGGTCCGATAGCCCTTCAAATCAAAATGTGCAATCAACATGGTTTCCTGAAACATAAGAATATTGAATCTTCCGACAAATTCTGAATTCTGAAAGAATCTTTTGAAATTAACCAAACCACAAATGTTCTATGAAGGTAGATCACTCTAAAAAGACTAGGGTTGCCCTAGGCCCTGTCTAATGATATTGGAAATTTGAGCTGCAGTAGTAACTTGAAAGGGAGCTAGCCTGTTAGTAGAATTGGAGTCTACCCCATCACATTCACCCCTTGCAGATGGAAAGCTAAGAATGCCTTAGCCTCATCTGAAGTTTTCATGATTTTGATGAGATGTCGGCCGAAAACCCAATGTTTGCAAGATAGCCCGCTGCTCCCATACCAGGTTGGAAACTATCTCCGAGTGGAAATAACATGCCATACGATTGCTGCTAAGCATTGGCAATGTTATCAGATCTATATCTTTGGAATGCAAGGATCTCAGAGAGGGAATCTGTTGGAAAATATCGAACAGTTTGGTCCTATTTACCCATGTCAAACCATTAATTTGGCTGTTGGATTCCCACCCCACAATCTTTGAAGTGTACCTTTGTGAAATAGCATGCGTCAACTCATTAGAGTGACGAATTGCCCCATCCCTAGAGGCCAATTTGTTGCTGATAAATTAATCTGTTACCCTGAGTGCCCGCATGTCCGGGATAACAGCGGGAATACTAAGAGAGCAAGGACCTCTGTTACCCTCATTAAGCAAGGTTTGATTTGTCACCACAATTACACGGTTAGATTTTTTTGCAGAATTGAGAAAGGACATAATTTTAGTTTGTGTAGTTTGTTGGCGTCCTCTATGCTTTAAGACAGGAACTGGCATCAAGTGCGACTAGTCTGGCAAAGGAATTACTGTAGGTTACGACTCAGCCCTATATTCCATCAAAGGGGGATCGAAACACAGATCCGTTCCCATATTTTGCATGGAAGCAGAGATTGTAGGAGTCAATTCCTCAGTCAACATTGTAGGATTGGATATTACCTGTTCACTCTCACAAATCACTTGCATACAACCAAGGTCTTGCCTTTGCCGTGAAGACCCAGTTTCATGATTTAATACCACCATCAGAGTTACCCTGTGAATTAAGATCTATAATGTCATCAACCTTCGGTAACTGTCGTAACCATTTTAGTGAGGAGTTACACCCTAATATTACGCTTTACTGCCAGCATGTTTGTTTTTAAATTATTCCTAAGAGCGTACTTCTTTTGCATTTGTTTTCTAGTGTTGGGACCAATATTTTCTTGGGTAAGGGTCCTTCTCAATAATTATAGATCTTGTAAGTTGTGGTGAATGAAATAACTCAGACGAGGTACTTAGCCTAGATGCACATTCTAGCAGAGGAGTAGTACTAGTCAGGGTTTTGCTCATAACCATCGGAGCCAAATGTATATACACCCCTTGTCCAGAAGCTGAGTTGATAATCTCCAATGATAGATACAATTGGTTGGGCAACATTCTTTGTTTTTAGCAAGTCATACACTTTCTGAAAATTCTCCTCCATCGTAGTGAGTTTTAGAGCATTTCCCATTACTGTGCCTTTGATATTAACATACAATCTCAGTAACGACTCCAAAACCAAATGCCATGTAGAGATGGAGACAGGCCCCAAATAACTTTTGGCTAGATCTCTGATTGTCTCCTAAGATTAATATTTTTTAGTGTAAAGAAGTTGGGATTAAGATGGTTAGGCAAATGTGGGGCCTACCTGACAACCCCTTGTTCGAGGGATGAACCAAATTAGAAACACCATCCAGCTTTGGAAACACATTAACCATGTCCAAGACATCCAATGCCTTACAAAGGCTAGCAAACGATTCAGCCAGAATAATAGAATTATCCAGGGTTAAAGGGGATGTCACCGGACGGGGAACCGAGTACCCCATTACATTAACCGTGAGCTCATCAGCATCCACATTGGGAGTAAATTTGTTCCACTTATGGGGAAGATTGGACGTTTATAGCCTAACACCCACAAGAGCAAGTTCAGTGGCCTCAGGGAAAGGCGATGACTGTGCATTGATTGTCAATTCGGATAGCAGAGCCGCAAACTCGCCTTTATTTTGGTCAGAACATTTAGAGTCCAAACATTTTGAAGGTGACAGAGGAGGAATAGCAGGATTAGGGCGTGCCATAAAAGAGGGTCAGCAGCCCGAGACTTACTGCAGAGAGCAGCCGCATGGTGTGGAGGTAGAGCCTGAGGTGCAGCTGAACTTAATCACACTGTAGTCTGTCTTGGCTGCCGATGCCACGAGAACACAGAACACTCTGCTCACTCCGCTTGCTCTGCTCTCAGAGTAAGAATACGTGTCCAAGGCACCTCTTCCAAACAGTTAACACCAAAGAAAGACTCTCCCTTCATGAACACTGGATACAAAATAATGCAATATGACCAGACAGAACACTGGCAGAGTAAGAATGTGTCTGTCACCTGCCTTTATGGAACGCCTTGTCAGAATGCATTTCGAAGCTGTCTGTCCTGACACACTGTGGTGTGACCAGCCTGCCGGGGTCTGAGTGCCCACAAGTTGCAGACGCTATGTTGAAATTACTTTGCTGGTATATTGCAATGGGCGACACTAGACCAAACATAGGTAACATTTGCTGATAGAGGGTCATCATTCCAAGTTGGACAGTCTGGTACACTTCCATTGTGCTCTCTGAGGATGAGTCATGAGAAAGTGGATAAGGCAATGAATACTACCAATGAGTGTACCTGGCTGCTTTGCATATAATGAATGTACATCTTGTGATTGAAAGAATACTCATAGAGCTCGAGGTTCCATTCACCAGTCTGTGATGAAAAGGTTGTATGTGGAAATCAGTGAATACATGACAGACACATGGCTTGGTGCTCGCATCACTGTTCACAACACTCAGCCTAAAATTTTAATGTCTGTAACCATGAAACATACATACTTGTCCAGACATGTAAATTAATTGGGATATGGAATGACATGGCAACAAAATTGCAAGAACAAACACAGAATGTTGCCACCCGATAGCCCTGTAGTGCACTCCTCAGGGGATATACAATTCCTAAAAACAAATACTCAAGATAACTGTGGGCACAGTTTATCTAGAAACATTTTTTTTAGACAGTTCATTATTTCAAAAATTCACATTCACTTTTAAAGATACTGATCCATTTCACACTTGCATAGTTACCAATACCAACAGGGCTGTTTGCTTCAGTAATTGAATTTTATATAAAGAGCTTTAAGCAAAAAGAAATAGAATAAAAACCACAGCAGGCACAACGCATGTGATGGTAAAAGGAAGTTCCCTTCAATTCAGAAAACAACAGTTGTTTTTATGTTGGGGCCAGTATGCAAATCATTGACCCAAAGGCACATAATACAAACAATTCAATCATATATACAGGTTCAGATAAATGAATAAACAGTGTTAGATCATCCAAGAACATTTCTTTCAGAAACATCAGTGCCAACGTGTTTCGAATTTAACAAAATCCATCTTCAGGGCTAGAAGTGTTAAATTCCAAATAATGTTCAAGTCTGAATTCTCATGTTTTATCCTAAAAAAAATTGAGGTATACCTATTTTAGTCCTATTAAGGTAAGTATGATGCAAAGTCATTGTGTACATTGTCATAGTACTGATATAGTACTGACCTTATATCCAGGTGATAAGCAGGATAAAGGGCTCCTCCCTGCATGTTAAATGGATTGTATTACTAAAATGAAGACAGAAGAGTCTAATTCTGAAAGATACAGAAGGTAGTTAGAATGTATCGAGGCTTACCCGGTTGAAGACGTGAGTCCAACTCCTGGGTGGAGAAAATAGGCAAAGGGCGACTCTCACACTGTAGACACTGGTAAATGAAGAAATAAAAAACTGTTCAAGAGCCCTCTAAGGTCTGTCATATAACAACATCTAAATTAGCCCGGGAGTGTTTAAATAAAATCTTCTCACATACGTAATATTGCGCACATAAGGAGTGTCATTGCTAGTGCAAAATGGATAATTTGGATGCGTGTGGCTCTAGACATCTACCTGTCCAGACATGTCACTTGTTAAACTCTGCGTTAATGTGCCACAATGACTGTTATCGCTAGTACACAAAGGATAATTCAGATGCATGTGACTCTAGACATCTACCTGTCCAGCCATGTCGCTTGTAAAACAGGGTGGTGATTTGGCCAGAGCATTAATCATTGCTGCACACATATCACAGCATTGATTGTACATAGACTACAGTCTGCACAGTGACACAATGGACTGTGGTGTCCTAATTTATTTATTTATTTTTGTATAGCACCGGGCGGCCGTTGGGCATCGTAGCGCTTGTTACAGAGTGGTTACAGAGTGCTTAGATGCTTGCATATTTAGATTGCATACAGAGTTAAATGCGTGAGGGCAAGTTTACAGGTTCCTTACAAAGTTACAGTGGAACAGTGGCTTGGTTTGGCAAGAGTAGTGCAGAGTATTAGCTAAACAGTTTAGTTTTGAGTTTTTTTCTGAATACAGTGTATGATTTTTCATTTCTCAGGGAAGTAGGGAGGGCGTTCCAGTTTTTTGGTGCTAAGTGGTGGAAGCTGTTGCCACCAGCCTTGGCTCTTTTGAAAGAGGGTACATAGATCTGGTTGGTGAGGTGAGATCTGGTGGGTCTGGAGGATGTGCAGGGTGTAATCCTTTCCGAGAGGTAGGGAGGAGCATTGAGTGAAAGACACTTGTGTGTAATGGCCAGTGTTTTGAAGAGAATGCGCTCTTTAACTGGGAGCCAGTGTGCGTCTTTTCTTGCTTGAGATATGTGTTCCTTTTTGGGGATACTTAGTGCAGCTCTCAGGGCGTTGTTCTGTATCACTTGTAATTTGTGTACGTTTTTTGAAGAGGTGCCCAGGAAGAGGGCATTGCAGTAATCAAGTTTGGTACCGTCAGTGGCTCTAGCAATAGATAGGCAGTTTTGCGTAGATAAGAAAGGTCTGACTGCGTTGATGATTTTTGTGGTGAGTGCTGTAGAGTAGGTTATGGCATTAACCTGTCGGGTCATAGAAAGTGAGGAGTCGAGGTATACCCCTAGTGTTTTTACTGCTGAGGATACTGTAATTGTGGTGTTATCGATATTAAAGGTGTTGTATTGTTGAGAGAGTTTGTTTAGTGTTTCTTTGGTGCCTACAACAAGGATCTCAGTTTTATCTCCATTGTGACAAAGTCTGTTTGCTGCCATCAATGTTTGGATTGCAGTGTAGATGTTTGTAAGGGTTGCTGCATCTTGTTCATAGATGCCAGTGAGAGGGATTAGGACTTGTGTGTCGTCAGCATAGTTGGGGTAGGCTATGTTGCGACTATCCAGATCATTAAACAGTGGAAGAGTGAAAATGTTGTAAAGAGTGGGGGCCGTGCAGGAGCCTTGAGGCACTCCGCAGCGTATGGTGGTAGGTGGGGCAGAGGCAGAGTCAGAGAACACTCTCATGAGTCTACCACGAAGGAACGAGTCAATGCAGGCTGTGGCTTCTGGTGAGAAGTGGGCAGCGTTTTTTAGTTGCTTGCCTAGAATATCATGGTCGACGAGGTCAAAGGCAGCGGACAGGTCTAATAGAAGGAGAAGTGCTGGTTTGCCTTTGTGCATGATATCTCTAAGTTGTATTTTTAAATCTAGTAGAGCGGATTCTGTTCCATGGCCGGGCCGGAATCCAGATTGCCTTTTGCCTAGTATTTTCTTTTCTTCTAGGAAGTGTTGTATTTGTGTGTAAGCCACCTTATCCAGAATCTTTAGCAGAAACGGTACGGTGGTGATGGGCCTGTAGTTGGTAGCTAATTCAGGATCTAGTGTGGGTGTCAGGGTTTGTTGAAGCTTCCCTCCCTTCCTCCTCACCTGAATTGTCCTTAGAGCTATCCTGAGGCTCCGGCTTCTTTTCTTGACATCTTCGGGACTGTTCTTTACTGTTCTTCTTTGTTTCTTTCTTTTCGCGTAAGTAGGGGCGAGCTCCCCGGGATGTCACACTGTCTGGTGATTGCGGAACCGAACAGCGGGGACTCCCGGGAGCTGGCTCCTGAGCAGGGAAAAAGCCCCAATGGCAGAAAAAACCCTGCAATGGGATGTTCTGGCAACATGATCTCATATAACGATGTGGACTGAATGATAAAGCTCCTAGGCTGAGGAGTGCCGGCAACAATCAGAGGTAAGAACGCGTTAACTGGAAGCCTTCTAATGGAGCAGGATCATCAGAAGAATGGAGGTTCGCAGGAGCAGGTAAGGTATGGAGCACAAGCACAGAGGATGCCAACAAGTAATTCCCAGGTAAGAGGGAGGCGAGGTATGGCTCCAAAGGCAGAGTAGCGAAGGCGTCTGCAAAAGGGTCAGAATAGGGAGCAGAGAAAACAAGAGATGGCTAGGCAGGGTTGACGAGCGAAGAGAGCTGAAGAGAGGAAGCCGAGAGTAGGGACCGGTAAAGAGAAATACCGGAGGGCAAGCAAAACAGCAAGGAAAACAGAAGAGAAATTACACAGAGTCCAAACGGGGGAAATAGCGGGCAGACAACTCAGCGTTACCTTCGGAAGGGGAGCGCAGTGAAGGTGCAACGCTGCACTGAGCCGACACAAAAGGACGTAGGCGGCCATCTTGGAAAAACACTAGAACGGTGATTCCAGACGGCCGTCGAAGTAGTGGAACATGTCAACGGCGTCTCCACAAATCAAAAAAGCGCCGCCCGACAGAAGTCATGACAGTATGTCCTCTTCTACTTGGGGGGCCTCCTGGTTTGCCCGGATACAATCTGTGAAACTTCATAATGAGCCGAGGGGCATGAATGTGACTCTTGGGCTCCCATGTACGTTCCTCGATAGGATAATCCTTCCAATGAACCAAATATTGTAGAACTCCATGATGGTAGTGGGAATCTACTAGATATGAAACTTCGTATTCTGCCGGTTCTGATGGAATGTTACTAAGCAGTCTTTTAGATCTTCTTTTGTAGGGATCAGGTAGGTAAGGTTTCAGAAGAGAGGAATGGAACACGGGATGTACATGTTTGAGAGAAGATGGTAACTTAAGGTGAAATGCCACAGGGTTCACCTTCTTAGTAATCCGAAAGGGTCTGATATATCTTGGTGCGAATTTCCCTATGTGTGTCCAGCGGGGTAAGAATTTTGTGGCTAACCAAACCTTATTTCCTTCCGCCCAAGGGGGTGTTGACTTTGTCTTCTTGTCGGCCCATACCTTATATGAACGTCGACTAGCGTTCAGGGTCTCATTGGCTAACACATGGTTGTCTTTGGGTTCTTTCAGGAGATGTTCAATTGCGGGTAATCTTGACGGACGAATCTCTGCCAAAGGCATATGTTTCAGATGGTAGCCAAAGGTGCAAAAAAAAGGAGACATATTGATGGCTGTATGTCTGGTGTTATTGTAAGTGAACTCAGCCATGGGTAGGAAAGCATTCCAGTCATCTTGCTTTCTACTACAGAAACAGCGGAGATATTGTTCCAGTGTGTGATTAAGCCTTTCAGTCTGCCCATTGCTCTGTGGGTGAAACCCAGACGACAGGGTTCGTTGAATCCCTAATTGTTTGCAGAGAGATCCCCAAAACTGGGAGGTGAATTGAGGGCCTCGATCAGACACCACAGTTTCCGGAAGGCCATGAAGTTGCACTATCTCTTTCAAGAATACTTTGGCCATCTCAGAGCTGTTGGTAATCCCTTCAAGGGTATAAAGTGGGCCAACGTTACCATGATGGCTGTGTTCCCTTCAGAATTAGCCAGCTCCACAATGAAATCTGTAGAGATGTGGGTCCACGGCTGTTTGGGAGCTGGTTCCTGCTGCAATAAACCTACAGGCTTGGAGGGATGGTACTTATTAGCTGCACAGATGGAGCAGGTAGGTACATGAGAATGCACATCTCAATTCCAGCCCTGCCACCAGAACAGTCTGGACAAGAGATCCTTGGTGGCCCGTATGCCCTTATGTCCAGCCATAGGTGAATCATGACACCATGAGAGGGCCAGTCTTTGATGCTTCTTGTCGGGTAGGTACAAAGCTCGATCCTTAAAGTAAAGCCCCTCTCTTTCTTCTAATCCTGCTACTATATATGACCTAATTGGTGAGCTGTGTTGTTTGATCTGGACTTCACGCAGGAAAGTATTGGCCACTGTCCGGATCTCCTTCCCCGCCAACAATAAATCATGGTTAAGTTCTGCCTCACAGTCTGAACTTTGACTACGGGAAAGGGCATCGGCTAAGATATTCTGTCTGCCAGGTAGGTAGGTAACTTCAAAATCAAACTGAGAGAAGAAATACGCCCAACTGGCGTGTCTGGCATTGCGACATTCCATCTGTTGGAGAATGTGAAGATTACTGTGGTCGGTGCGTACAGTGAACCTATGCATGGCTCCCTGAAGGAGATGACGCCATTCACAACAGGCATGTTTGATAGCCAACAATTCCCTTTCGATGACGGAGTAATTCCTTTCACTAGGGGACAAGGTTCTGGAATAGTACGCCACAGGATGTTCAAGACCATCTTTACCTTTCTGCAAGAGGGCTGCACCAAATGCTCCTCCTGAGGCATCGGTTTCTACTATAAAGGGTAAGGTTTGATCTGGCTGCACAAGGATGGGTGCCGAGGTGAATGCCTCTTTCAGAGCTTGAAACGCAGTATCCGCTTCTTGCGTCCAAGAGAAGGTAACTCCTTTTTTCAACAGCGAGGTGATAGGAAGGACCATATTGGAGAACCCAGGAATGAATTGGCGGTAAAAATTTGCCAGTCCGAGGAAGCGTTGTACTTCCTTAACGCTCCCAGGAGCAGGCCAGTGGATAACTGCTTGTATCTTACCGGGATCCATGCAGATACCTTCTCGTGAAAGGATAAACCCCAAATAGGACACCGAAGGTGCTTTGAAAACCCATTTTTCCGGATTTACCACAAGCTTGTTTTCTAGCAGGCATTCCAACAACAGATGAACATGTCTTCTGTGTTCAGGAAGAGACGATGAGTATATCAAGATGTCTTCTAAATACACCACCACTGTAGAGAATAGAAGCTCAGCAAACAACTTGTCCATGAATCGTCGTAAAATTGTGGGTGCGTTCACTAATCCAAAGGGTATAACTCGGTGTTCGAAATGTCCTAGTGGTGTCCTAAAGGCAGTCTTCCATTCATCCCTCTGTCTGATACGGAGCAGATGATAGGCACCCCTGAGATCCAGCTTCGTGAAGATAGGTGCACCTTGTACAGCCTCCAGTATCTCTTTAATTAGAGGCATCGGATATCAGTCTTTAATGGTAAGGCGATTTAAGCCTCGGTAATCAATACAAGGGCGGAGTTCAGACATTCCCTTCTTTGGTATGAAAAATAGTGATGCTCCTGCTGGAGATTTGGATTCTTGGATGAGTCCGTTTTGCAGATTACAGTCCAAGCATTCCTTAAGAGCTTTACGCTCTGGTAACGATACTGGAAACATCCTTCCAAAAGGGATAGACGCATTAGGTTGGATCTCAATGGTGCAGTATTCTCTTCTGCGAGGAGGAAGGGATTGTGGCTGCTTGTCAATGAAGACTTCTAGGTAGTCCTGATAGTGTTCTGGTACCACATGGAGAGAGGCTGTCAACACGGAATCTCTCTTGTTCGGGGAACCAAGGGGGTGACCACTGTTTAGACATTCATGAAGACAAAGAGTCGACCGAAACTGTATGGTAGTGTTTGACCAGTCAATCATCGGGTTGTGTCTGCGCAACCAAGGGATCCCTAAAATCACAGGGAAATGTGCTGCCCTGATAATATCAAACACCATTTCTTCCTGATGCTGAAACAATTGGACTTGAAGAGGAAGAGTCTCTTGAGTAATGGGTCCTGAGGACAAGGGTTGGCCATCCACCCCTTCCACGGGAATGTGCAGATTCTTTGGAAGGATAGGCACATTGTTCTCTTGGGCCCAGGATACATCGATGAAGTTCCCTGCTGCCCCACAGTCCAGCATGGCTAATGCTTCCCAGACGGTGGAGAAATCCCGGAACAACTTAACCTGAAACACCATCAAACGATTATCTTCTCTGGATAAAGGAGTCAAAGTGTTAGTACAGGGATTTCCTCCAACTCCCCCGGACCTACCCCTGACTAGGTTCGGGGAGAATCGTTTCCCTGGAGGCATGGGGGAACCTCTGGGCAGTTGCGGAGTAGATGTTTACTGGAGCCGCAGTACATACAGAGACCCAACTCCCTTCTTCTTTTCTTCTCTTCGGCTGTTAAAGGTCCTCTTGTGGTACCGATTTGCATAGGTTCCTCCCCAGAAGATGGAGCGGAATGTTCCCTAGAGAGATGTGGGGAGAAAGGTAAGGGAGAGGGTCGAGGTTGCCTTCTTTCCTGCCTTCTTTCTCCCAATCTAAATTCGATCTGTAGTGCGAGTGACACAAGTTCTTGAAACGTCTGAGGTCTTGCAATACGTGCCAGTTCGTCCTTTATGTCCTCATGCAACCCGCGATGAAACAAAGTCTGCTGGGCAGAATCAGGCCATTCAGCATTTGTGGCAAGCTGCATGAAAGATGAAACATAAGTTTGTACATCATGGGGGCCCTGCCTGATGTCAAGGATTGCTTCGTAGGAGGCATACTGTACCTCGGGTCGGTCAAAGCGGGTCTTTAGGAGTTGTACGAACTGATCGTAATCGTTAGTAGATGGATCCGACTGTAGGACTAAAAGCGAGGCCCATGCCAAGGCGTTCCCCGTAAGATTAGAGACCAAGAAACCCACCTTGGCCTTGGTTGTCTCATAAGTGCGAGGGCGGAAAGTGAAATATAACTAGGGTTTCCTGTTTTAGGGGTTTATTTTTTTTTACTTCCGGGGGTGTTTTTCCAGTGTTTTCAAAAAATTCCGGAATCTGTGTTTATCAGTGTTTTCCCATTTGCCCCTTTCAAAAAATCGCGGACAACTGTTTTTCCAGGTGTCAACACAGAAATTTTATTTTATTGCTTCATTGCATGCAAATGTAGGGTAATCTCTCGTTGTGAGATGTTCTGAGGTCCTGCCCCGTTCTGCTCCTTTGCCACGGCCTTGTTTTTTTATTTATTTGGACAATGTTTTTCGGGTCAACATTGTGGAAATAAATAATTAATCAGGTCCACGGACCTGAAGAACATTGTCCAAATAAATTTTAAAAAAACAAGGCCGTGGCTGAGGCCTGTAACTGCCGCTGGGCACGAGTGGCAGTAACCGCCCTCCCCACATCCCGTTCCTCTGCTGGTGGGGGCCAAGGGCATGACTTGCCTCTGGCCACGGCATGGTTTATTTATTAATTTGGACAACGTTTGTCGGGTCCACAGACCCGTCCAAATAAATAAATAAACCAGGCCGTGGCAAAGGCCTGTAACTTAGGGTGACCAGATTTCCAAAACGAAAACCGGGAAAACCAACAACATAAAAGAGGGACTACCACATTGCAGCCCACAAATGACCACCCCTCCCCCAATACATCCCCACAACCACCACCCAATCATATTTCCAGCTCTTCTCCTTTTTATAAACTGTATATGATCTCATTAGTGCAGTTTTGTCTCTGAATCTTGGCATGTTAATTCAAAACAAGCGTTTGCTATACCTGATATTACATGGCCTGCTGTACAATTATTTCCAAGCCAGTCTCTGTAGCACAGTTAGCAAGTGTTGCGACTTGCACCTGAAAGGTTGGGGGTTCGAGTCAATCCTCCAACTCCAACATTGTGAAAAATAATTACAATTTTAATTACCATAGTCACCAACCATGCAAACCCCGGACAGGGTTTCTAAAATGAAAAAAAATCTCCCGGGTCGCGGAACGGAGGGCGATTTCCCCGGGAAAACCAGGACGTCTGGTCACCCTACTGTAACTGCCTCTGGTGCCCTCTTGCAGGGGGCACCAGAGGCAGTAACAGTCCTTCTCTCGTCCTGCTTCTCGGCCACGGCCGTGTTTATTTATTTATTTGGACAACGTTTTTCGGGTCTGTGGACCCGATTAATTTATTTATTTCCGCAATGTTGGTCCCACCAACATTGCGGAAATAAATTAATTAATCGGGTCCACAGACCTGAAGAACATTGTCCAAATAAATAAAAAAACAAGGCCGTGGCTGAAGCCTGTAAATGTAGGTCCCACCAACATTGCGGAAATACATTAATTAATCGGGTCCACGGACCCGAAGAACATTGTCAAAATAAATAAAAAAACAAGGCCGTGGCTGAAGCCTGTAACTGCCACTGGTGCCCCCTTGAAGGGGGCACCAGTGGCAGTAACCGCCCTCCCCACATCCCGCTCCTCTGCTGGTGGGGGAGCTACTCGGGGGCCAAGGGCATGACTTGCCTCCCGCCATTGCCGTGTTTATTTATTTATTTGGACAACATTTTTCGGGTCCGTGGACCCGATTAATTTATTTATTTCTGCAGTGTTGGTCCCCACCACCATTGCGGAAATAAATTATTTATCGGGTCCACGGACCCGAAGAACATTGTCCAAATAAATAAAAAAACACGGCTGTGGCGAAGGCCTGTAACTGCCTCTGGTGCCCCCTTACAGGGGGCACCAGAGGCAGTAACAGTCCTGCCCCCGTCCTGCTTCTCGGCCACGGCCGTGTTTATTTATTTATTTGGACACATTTTTCGGGTCTGTGGACCCGATTAATTTATTTATTTCCGCAATGTTGGTCCCACCAACATTACGGAAATAAATTAATTAATCGGGTCCACGGACCCGAAGAACATGTCCAAATAAATAAAAAAACAAGGCAGTGGCTGAAGCCTGTAAATGTTGGTCCCACCAACATTGCGGAAATAAATTAATTAATCGGGTCCACGGACCCGAAGAACATTGTCCAAATAAATAAAAAAACAAGGCCGTGGCTGAAGCTTGTAACTGCCACTGGTGCCCCCATGTAAGGGGCACCAGTGGCAGTAACCGCCCTCCCCACATCCCGCTCCTCTGCTGGTGGGGGAGCTACTCGGGGGCCAAGGGCATGACTTGCCTCTGGCCATTGCCGTGTTTATTTATTTATTTATTTGGACAATGTTTTTTTCGGGTCGGTGGACCCGATTTATTTATTCATTTCCGCAATGTTGGTCCCACCAACATTGCGGAAATAAATTAATTAATCAGGTCCACGGACCCGAAGAACATTGTCCAAATAAATAAAAAAACACGGCCGTGGCGAAGGTCTGTAACTGCCTCTGGTGTCCCCTTGCAGGGGGCACCAGAGGCAGTAACAGTCCTGCCCCTGTACTGCTTTTCGGCCACGGCCGTGTTTATTTATTTATTTGGGCAACGTTCTTCAGGTCCGTGGAGCCGATTAATTTATTTATTTCTGCAGTGTTGATCCCCACCAACATTGCGGAAATAAATTAATTAATCGGGTCCACGGACCCGAAGAACATTGTCCAAATAAATAAAAAAACACGGCCGTGGCGAAGGCCTGTAGCTGCCTCTGGCAGAGGCAGTGACCGCCGTCCACACATCTGGCTCCTCTGCTCGTGGGGGAGCTACTTGGGAGCCAAGGGCATGACTTACCTCAGATACTGAAGGCAGGTTGCAAAATGCAATTCACCATTCAGCCACAAGGTGACAATGGTGCATAATCATTTAAGGCACTAAATCCAAGTCTTTCATAGAGCTGCCATGATAGCTCACTGGCAATGCTTCTGTCTTGAATACAAGACATCACAGCTTCAAATCCCGCTCCGTGCATATGATTTACTGGGGTTGGACTTCCCAGAGTAATAAATAAATAATAATGCGGTCTAGATATGGGAAAAATCAGTAATCACCGAAAACTGGACTCCCTAAATATAACCTGCAAGCATCCAAAAATCCTTTCAGTGTCTTAGGATTTCCATCATATTTCCTGCAAGGTAAGGGAAGAGGAGGTAGGTCTCCACGGGCTGCCAGTGATTGGTTCTTGGATCGAAGTGATTGCACTTCTACTGTAAGGCCCTGAATGGCTGCCACCAATTCTTGATACTGTTCAAGAGAAGCCATTGGGCTCTTTTGGCATTGCACTCTGCCAGGGTTTGTTGAAGCTTCCCTCCCTTCCTCCTCACCTGAATTGTCCGTAGAGCTATCCTGAGGCTCCGGCTTCTTTTCTTGACGTCTTCGGGACTGTTCTTTACTGTTCTTCTTGGTTTCTTTCTTTTCGCATAAGTAGGGGCGAGCTCCCCGGGATGCCACACTGTAGGGTGATTGGGGAACCGAACAGCGGGGACTCCCGGGAGCCGGCTCCTGAGCAGGGAAAAAGCTCCAATGGCAGAAAAAACCCTGCAATGGGATGTTCTGGCAAGATGATCTCATATAACGACGTGGACTGAATGATAAAGCTCCTAGGCTGAGGAGTGCCGGCAACAATCAGAGGTAAGAACGTGTTAACTGGAAGCCTTCTAATGGAGCAGGATCATCAGAAGAATGGAGGTTCGCAGGAGCAGGTAAGGTATGGGGCACAAGCACAGAGGATGCCAACAAGTAATTCCCAGGTAAGAGGGAGGCGAGGTATGGCTCCAAAGGCAGAGTAGCAAAGGCGTCTGCAAAAGGGTGAGAATAGGGAGCAGAGAAAACAAGAGATAGCAAGGCAGGGTTGACGAGCGAAGAGAGCTGAAGGGAGGAAGCCGAGAGTAGGGACCGGTAAAGAGAAATACCGGAGGGTAAGCAAAACAGCAAGGAAAACAGAAGAGAAATTACACAGAGTCCAAACGGGGGAAATAGCGGGCAGACAACTCAGCGCTACCTTTTGAAGGGGAGCGCAGTGAAGGTGCAACGCGGGAACGCTGCACTGAGCCGATACTAAAGGACGTCGGCGGCCATCTTGGAAAAACATTAGAACAGTGATTCCAGACGGCCGTTGACATAGTGGAACATGTCAATGGCGTCTCCACAAATCAAAAAAGAGCCGCCGACAGAAGTCATGACAGTGGGTTTTTTCAGTAGCGGACGTGCCCAGGCTTCTTTTAGGCAGTCAGGGACTGTGTTCGAGTTGAAGGAAGCATTGATGAAGGTTTTGAGAAATGTGGCTAATGTTTTGGAGCATTCTTTGACTAGTTTAGCCGGACAGGCATCGCCTTTGCAGTTGGAAGGTTTGATTCTTTTGACTATTTCTATTACTTCTGGTAAAGTGACTTCCCTGAAGGAAAATGGTTTTATTTTGTGTTTCTGGTTGATCTTGCTTTCCAGGCAGGATGTGAGAGTGATGTGTTTGGAGAGGTTTTTATGATGTTCAATGATCTTGCCCTGCAGGAGCTCGATTTTGCCTATTAATGCTGTTTGCACACTGGTGCACCATGCAGCATCTTTGGTGATTTCTAAGGATTTGGTTGACTGAGCTGGAAAGTTCTCTATAGATGGCGAAGAGTTCTTTGGCTTCGGATGTGGCGTTGGAAATTCTGTTGTTGTAGGAGGAGGATTTGGCGGTTAATTTAGCTTTTTTATACCTAGCGGCAATGGCTTTGTAGGCTAATAGCGTGGTGTCTTGTGGGGATGCTTGCCAAGTCTTTAGAGCTCTCCGTTTTTGGGTTCGGAGTTCCTTGAGTTCAGTGGTGAACCAGGTGTTGTTGTGTTTTATTTTTTTAGCTATTTTGTTCTGGAGGGGTGCGATGGCTTCAATGGCAGATTCCATAATGGAGTTGTATGTAGCTGCGAGTACAGTGGGGTCTGAGGAGGTGGGGCGATGGATGGACAGTATCTCTAGGAAAGGGAGGATGTTCTCTTTAGTTAGGTTTCAGGCACTTCTGGCTAGTGCCCGTGGTATGATTGAAGAATTTTTGGGCGTGTTAGTGCAAGTGGGATGAAGAAATGGATGAGGTGGTGGTCAGACCAGGGGATAGGAGTGTTGGAGCTGACATCTATTTTGCAGTTGTGCTCAGCTACCCAATCAAGGGTGCAGCTACCCAATAATGAAGGTGCAAAGCCACACTCAGGTGACATCTGGCAGTGGTTGGCATTTTGAGAGGATGGAGAGTATATTGATGGCGAGGGGATGCATGTTCACCATGTCGATATGCATCCACTATGGCATTGTACCAAGGATACCACAGTTAACCTTCACATGCATGTGCCATATGTAGCAATGAAGTGATATTAATGAACAGTTTACATGTATGAATTGACAAGGCATGGAAATTAAGTGCATTCATAATTAAGTGTTTCTGTATCCCTACGGCCCCCACTAGCACTTGACACTTGATGTCTGCACTCACCCTTGCATTTGCCACCAGCTGGCTGCATTCTTATTTATTATCCTTATTTTTTACTGTTATCATATGTATTGCACTGCCCCCTCCCATTTTCCCCTGCACTTTTCCCCTTACCCCCTCCCCTGCACTTGCACAATCTCAATGTCACCTGGCTTAGTAGGATCATTGTCATGCTGCCACTGTAATTTAGCTGAGCTCACGTTTCTGTTACATGCGCCACAATGCCTAAAGGCTGCTGTGCGCTCTACAAATGTGAATAAATAAATAAATAAATACATTGGGCCTCATTACGAGAATGGAGGTAATGAAAAAAGGAAGGCGGAATGGTAATAGCGACATCGTTAACGGGTCTGGGGCATTCCGACCCGACAACCCACCAATACCGGCACTGCCCGTACGGTGCCCCCTCATACCGGCATGGGCGCGTACATGTGCCCCTTCGGGGAGTAAATACCGGCATGCCAGTAATAGGAATACATTGGCCCTCATCAGGAGGTTGGAGGTAACCATGCCGCTTTTAGCGGCATGGTTGCCTCCTTACCGCAATCTGGATCCGGGTCCCTCGAATGAGGATTTACCGGGCCATCGCAACCTTGGCGGACCCGGTAATTCCCCGTCCGAGGAACCCGGACCCGGTCCATCCCCATTCCCATTCGAGCCCTCATAGGGCTCAATGGGAATGGGGATGGAGCTAACAACGGGCCCGTTAATGACGGGCCCGTTGTTAGCTCCCTGGTGTACTCGCGAGACCCGGTATGGATGCGTGGTTTTTCCAGGCACCCATTGCAGGTCCCGCGAGGAGACCTCGTGGTAGGGCGGAATGGGTTTACCGGCACCGGCACTTTTACCGGTGCCGGTAACCTCATTCCGCCAACCTTATGATGAGGGCCATTACAACCCACGCGGGCATGCAAATACCGGCATCCCAAAGGCGATAATCAGGGCCTGCACGATGGCGGCCATACAGGCATCGCGGACCACCCGTAAAACAGCAATCAGCAATCAAGCCAACTGCCACAGGTGCACACAATCACCACAGGTGGACTCAATGGAGTCTGGGCCAGTATAAAAGGAGTACACCGACACACCACACCCCTTCCTACACCAAAATGCTACCACTAGCTGTTGCAATCATGGCACTGGAGGCCATGCGTATACTGCTACAACTAAAGCAACAACAGCAAATACAACAACAACTACAGCAGCAATAACAGGCAGCACAGAGAAGACGCAGGAGGAGAAGGAGGGTGAGACAGGCCCAGCAATTACCACCCCTGCAGCCAGTAGTACCTCGTAGGCAGTCACCAATCCCTCGCATCAGACCCATCCCATTCAATCTAACCCCTGACCAGATCCGCACCCTGTACCGGTTGGATCTGGACACCATCACCACCATAGTGGACATGATAGGCAATTACATTTCCAGACTCATAGAAATACACACTGCCATCCTCCCGCTACTAAAGGTGGTGTCTGTGCTCCACTTCCTGGCCACAGGCACCTACCAGCACACAATGGGCAAGCTGCATGTCATTTCACAACCACTATTTTCACGCATGCTAACCCAAGTGCTGGATGCCCTCCTGAAGCACGCTAGCACCCACATATCCCTACCACGGACTGGCCAGGAGATAGCCGACACCAAAGTAGGCTTCCATGCACTAGCAGGCATGCCCAATTGTGTTGGTGCCCTGTACTGCACCCATGTAGAATTGGTAGTCCCCCATGCCGTAGAGGCGGTGTACCGCAATCGCAAGCTATACCACTCCATCAATTTGCAGATGGTATGTGACTCCCGCAAGATCATCACACATTGCTGCGCGCGATTTCCCAGATCAACACATAATGCCATGGTGCTGCGTAACTCCACGCTACCCTGTCACATGGAGCGACATGCTGGACCATGTGCCTGGCTGCTTGGTGAATTGCCACACCGGCCCATGGCAGTGCATCGGGTAGTGATGTGTGGGGATGCATACTCCACCTGGGTGGGCATGGGGGGGGATGCATACTCCACCTGGGTGGGAAGGGGGGATACATACTCCACCGGGGTGGGAATGGGGGGGATGCATACTCCACGTGGGTGGCAATGGGGGGATGCATACTCCACCTGGGTGGGAAGGGGGGATGCATACTCCACCTGGGTGGAATGGGGGGGATGCATACTCCACCTGGGTTGGAATGGACGGTGAGTGGAGAATGCACGCAGAGCTAATGACTCCTGACCTTAACCCCCCAACCTCAACATGACACATCATTGCCACACATCTGACCATTAACGTATATAAATGACCACCTGTAAAATGCACAACCTGGCCACAATGTGTATGACAAGCAATGCATAACTAAACAGGATCGCAACTGTGCCAACGTGGCTAGTGTGACCATGCACAGTGTAGTATGTACAGCAAAAATGGGAAACATTGTCGTACTACCACAGTACATCCGCCTCAGCATGCATTATTTCACCCTGCATCATCTATTCAACACCATCCAGACTACCTCACCATATTGCAGTATCGAATGCATCCAAACAATATTGGTGCATACGTACAGGGACATGTGCAGGTCCAGCAAATAGCTGTGCCCATGACTGTGTGTCCTGAAGGTGGCAGCTCAGAGTGACTCACATAGGCCTATCTGTATTCTCTTGCAGGTGATGGAGGATATCCCTTGAAGCCGTGGCTACTTACCCCTGTGCGGGACCCGTGGAACAGCCATGAAGAGGAGTACAATAGGGTACATACCCGTACCCGTGTTGTGATTGAGCAGACCTTTGGCCTTTTGAAGGCGCGGTTCCACTGCCTAAGCAGCTCTGGTGGAGCACTCCTTTATGGCCCTTCGAAGGTGGCAAAGATAACCATGGCCTGTGTCATGCTGCACAACATGTGCGTCCGGAGAAATGTACCACTGCCACCTGACATTGACATGCATGCACCGGGTGAGGATGATGAGGATGAAAATAGAGGAGAAGCAGCACCCCTGCCAGTACGTGATGCACAGGATGGCCGTGCAGTACGCCAATCACTGATTCACGAATACTTCTGACACACAGGGACCTTGATAGATTTGTGTCAGTGACACATTTACACTGTGTCCATGTGGACATGCACACAGGGAATGTGGGGAGTTGGCCACTGTACACCGTCATACATTAAATTGATACACACAAAAAGCTGAATGTCAAGCCATTGAATTTTTTTACCACAACGGGTGTATTTATATCAACTGAAGAAAGTGCAACCCCACCACCCCCTACCCCCAGTGAACTCCCCAAATCCCCCAGTGAACTCCCGAAACACCCAAATTACTACCCCTAATACTCCCAATCACCACCAACACCATTTTACCCACTCCCATAGTTCTCCCACACTATTTGCGGGACTTCTTGCTGTCCGGGGGCACCATTTCAGTGTGCCTCGCACACCGCCCTGTTTGACGGACAGGGCTGGATGGTCCAGAGAAAGCGGGGGCAGAGGAAGCGGGTGTGGTGGATGGGGAGGATGCTGTGCTCAATTGCACGCCTGGTGCAGGTTGTGGCTGCTGCATGTGCAGCAGGATGGATGTGAGGACCTGCGTGATGGCCCCCAGACAGTCTCTCATCAACAAAGCTGAGGTGTTGACAGATGCTGTGTCGGCAGCTATGGCGGCTGTGTTGGCAGCTATAGCGGCTGTGGTCCCCGCTATGGCCTGGGGTATCCCACGCCTGGTGTACTCCCCATCCGCATTATATTGCCGGAGCAGGTCCAACATAGACTCCTGTCTTGTCTCCACCCTCGCCAGCCGTGCCTCAAGGCTGATGGTGGGAGCAGCAGTGGTTGAGGGTGCTGTGATGGGGGCTGCAATGGCAGTGCTGTCCTCGTGGATGCTGCTCAGGTCGGAATCATGCAGGCAGGGATGGCACTGCTGCAGGTGGGTGAGGGCTGAATGTGGGGTGGGGGGTGGGCACGGGACTTGGGGAGTGTGGACATGCCACATGCGTCTGTCCTTCCTGGTCAACATGCTCCTCCACTGCTTCATCGGTGTTGGTGTGTGGTTCGATGGCCTCGCCTTCCACTGATGTAGATGTAGGCAGCTCAGTGTCCATGGTGTCAGGTGTACTGGGTGTCGGAGTGGGCTGCGAGGCTGTCCCAGAGGTAGTGTTGTCACTGGCCGTTGTCATTGGCCGGGGCGTCAATGTCCTTGTGGTCGGATCGTGGCTGCCATCTTCTCCATCTGTGCCTGGGGGGTAGAAGAGATGCAGGGCATCAGTGATGGAGTTACATGCTAGATGCATTATAGGGTGCTGTGGAGTACTTCATTTATCATTCATTCATATCTTACAGGTGTATCACATGAGGTAGTATGAAGGGGGCATTTTGGCATTTGCTGTATTGCCGGCGGCATGCCGTTGCATTGGGGTTTGTGTGATGTGTTACATGGGCACGGTCCGTGTGTGTTGGCTGTGTGTTGGTAATGGGATTGGCACTCAGCATGCATTTCAGTGTGGCAGGGTTTGGCCTTCCATCTGGACAAGTATATGTTGATGTGTGTGTTGGGACATGCATTGCCTTGCCTAGACTCTCTTCCACATCACTTGTGCGACGTCATGGTTTCCCTTACAGGGATCTGCAGGGTCGCTCACCTCCATCTGCGGATGTTGCAGCACCCTTCTCCATCTCCCCAAATCCCTCGATGAACTCCATATTGATAAACGTGCTTGCCGTCTCCTCCCAGGTGGTCAGTTTGGCAGGTGAGTGGGGACCCCGCCTGTAGCCATGGCCTCCTTCCTGTTGCTTGACAGGATATTACAGACCCTGAGGCAGAGGTCATCCCACCGCTTCTTGCAATCCTTCACTGTCCGTGGGGTTGTTCCAACAGCGGAGTCCTTGCGGGCTACCTCCTGCCAGATCTCCTTCTTGCGCTGCTGCACCTCACGCTTCAGGTTCTGCTCATTTATCACATCAGCATGTGTGGCAAGGGTGTCTGCCAGCATGTTCAATTCTGCATCAGAAAAGTGCTTTTGCGCAGGCGGGGGGTACTTTTCCGGGTTGTCTTCGACATGGTGTATGGATTGCCACTGGTCTCTCCTGGAAACAACTGTTGGTTTGGGAGGATTGCAATGGATTGTGTTTTTAAAGATGGCCGCCGGCCCATTTCCCTTTCAGACGCAATGATGTTACTTCCGCGTGCGGTGTTAGCATGTTGTTATTACCGGGTCGGTATTAAGAGGTTCCTCCTAGGCGGAGGCGGTATCGGCGGGTCCCTTGATGGTGCTAATGGGGGGGTTGGAGGGCCTTTAGCGGCATGCTGGTATGGCCATTACTGGCATGGGGGACCCGCTTGTACCTGCATGCCGGTAATGACCCGTTTTTTACCGCGCTACTCGTAGTGAGGCCCATTGTCTCTGTCTTCCCTCTGTTTCTGCTCCCTTGCCTCGTCGCGCCTTGAAACACTTGTCTATAGGCACATTATAAATGGCATATTATTTCACATCATATAATATATCATATCATATCATATCATATCATATCATATCATATCATATCATATCATATCATTGTTTCTTCTTATGTGTGTCATGTTTTTATCTTGAAGGAATGTGTAGATTTGGTCAGCTAACTGATGCTTTGTACTGGCCTTCAGATTTACAATGCCACATGTGCAGTACTTATCCCTGGGTTTTGAAAAAAAAACGCTTGTTGCGTGAGCCATCAGTCATGAGTAGTCCACAATTGTATGGCTCTGTCTACACTAAAGGCATGAGCTGGACACGGGGGTGGAGGGCAGTCTAGAGGGTGTGTGCATCAAGAGCATCTCAGTGGCTGTGTTCTCAATCTGCACTCCATTATTGAATACATGAGTATGCATGTTTCTTTTATAAGCGGTGTACTCAGAGTCAGATGTCTGAGTCTGTACCTTCATGTTTCCACCAGTGTGTACCATGAGGTCTACTCTCCAGGAAGTTGCAACCTCTGCATGGACCATGAAGTGGTGCAGCTTGTACGTGTGGCAATACGATGCAGCACACATGTGACTGTATATATTAACAGCGTCTTGCATGTGTATTGTCCAGTTGGTGAGACTATCATGACTCACGCGGTGTCACAAAATGATGTGCATGTTTACACAGTCTTCCATTACTTTGCCCTGGTGGCCGGTTGACAAGAATAAGCACCAATGGCTGTGCATCGACGCATTAGGGCCTCTTCCCGATGGGACAACCTGTGGATGGCCAATAGTTGTCTCTGTGTAGAGCATTACACATATGGAGTGCCGATGAAGCAGTGGCCGTGCATCCGTGCCTTTGTCGGTTCCACATCACAGTCTCCACACACATGTATACAAGGCATGTGACTGTGACCAGCCATGTAGCTTGTGGGGGCCAATGTTGCAATTGTGGTTGGGGATATCATGGCATCACAAATGCCTGCATGCAATTACTGGCATCAGACATACAGGTCACACTTCCACATGTTGCCACATGAAAATTTCTGCGTTGTGCATGGAATCACTGATGATGCATAGACCTTCATCCTTCCACTGATGTGTTTCACTGCAACTCATGTCCGGGTGTATGTATGCACCCTCACACATGCAGATCATGCCATGTTGCACTGCCTGATATGTCTGGCCATGACTACGCATGACAGTGAATGCCATTCATCTGTGACGTACAGCTCTAAGTGTGCCAAGTCATGACTTGTGATGTCTGTGTGTCCGGCCTTTGTGTGTCTGTATGCATTTTAATGCACATATGCATGTTTGGCAAGGTACTCGTGTCTCAAAATGTTGTTGTCTGATTATGTGTAGCTGATGATGCAGCGGATGCAGAAGAGGAGGAAGAACAGGAGGTGGTCGTACATCAGTCCACCAGTGGAGGCCCTGGTGTTGTATACCATGAACATCCACAGGTGCTACAGACAATCCTCAGTCGTGTTTCTGACTCTTCTGACTCTGCAAGTGAGGATGCAGAACCAGTTGTGAATGACACATTGAGGGAGATGGAGGGTGCCTCAATGAGCAGGCCGGAAGGGGCTGTTGAGTCTGGGGAGGTGAGCCAGGCTTCACAGGTCCTGTCAGTGGTAAGCCCCAAGTCTGTGGTGGTTACAGATGCAAGATCACCCTCAGCTGAGTTTGGTTCAGATTCAGGGACTGATGTCCAATGGAGGGTTGTAGACCTGTAGACCTGCAGCCAAGGACAGGGGTCCCACTGCAATGGGCCCTTAGCCTGGCATCCCACTGCCATCGGCCCTGCACATGTGGTGGACGTGTGTATGCCGGAGAGACAGTGTGGAAGCAGCAGATGTTGCGTGCAGACATCTGGCATGGCAACATGTTGCATGAGATTTCCAAGGGCATGGATTGCCTGGCCGAGATCAACTCTGCACCATCTGCCCAGGATACATAACATCTGGACTCAGCAGCAACTGTTGTCCAGCCTGGAGAACAAACTGCATGCTGAGATGCAGTACTCAAGGCTCTCCCACAAACTAGGAGTGGAGGCCAACATCAGGCTGATCTGAAGTGTCTGCAGGACTCACTGCATGCAGATACAATGGCACATAGAGAAGCCCCGAAGCAGGAGATGTTGGCATCTATAGACTCCAATCGCTATCAGATGGAGAGCTTGAGGGCTTCACTGCATAAGGAACTTTCAGCCACAAAGTCCCTGCTCCATGAGGATATGGACGCCTTGAGGAAGACACTGTCCCAGCAAATTGATGCATTATCAGTGAGTGTACATGCAGACTCTGTTGCCACTCGGAAGGAAGTTCATTGTGACGTCCCAGCCATTGAGAAGCTGGTGCATCCATCTGTATCGTGGGTGGCCTAGTCAATGAAGACAGGGCTTTGGCCCTGCATGGACAGGATGCACTTCTACCCCTGCCACCTGTTGATCCACTGCAGGACGGCAGGCCCAGTCCATCCATGCCACCTCAATCATATGTGCCCTGATGTCCAAGAGCACATGGATTTTTTTGTTTGTTTGGGTGCTGATTTTTTTTCTATCCACTCATGTGGACATGGACACACACCCTCTCCCTCCTCCCTCCAGGGTGGAAATTTGTTTTCCCCCAGCCCAAGATGGACATTTTATTTATTTTGTAAACCTGTCCGGGATGGTCTGATTTTTAATTTTTTACACCCCTGTTTGCGATGGATGCATTGAACTCATTTTTTGTACCCTTGTCCAGCATGGATGAATTTTGTTTTTTTAACCCCTGTACGGGATGGACATATATATATTTTTTCTTTTCAGCCTTGAGAAATGATATGATATGATATGATAGTTTATTTATATAGCGCCTATACACAATGTGTTTCAAAGCGCTTCAAGGCAAGGGAGGCAACAAGGGAAAATACAATGACATTCTTACAGGCCATGAACAACAAGAATGTGAAATTAACTATGTGTTGTTGCCCTCTCAAGGCCTTTATGAGTGAAGGCCTGGATATGCAGCCATGCACTGAGGTGAGCAGGTCCCGCTGCATGTGTACGGGGGAGACATGGTAATGGAAGGCTGGTGAGTCATTGCTTGCAGTTGTTGCATGGCACTCAGGAGGGTACAGGGTGTGGTGTCATTGGGTTTATGGATGTGTTACCTGCCCTGACCTTGTGTTATTTTTCTCTACTGAGCCATTCTACAGGGGGAGATAGTTGCTGCTATTCAAGGAGACAGTCCTGTGGGATGCCAGCATGCAACACTATGGCAGTGTAGACTGGTTTGAACACCTAAGTAGGGGAACATGGATACATTCTTGGGTACAGCTGGAGCAGGCTCGCAAGGGGAAAGATGTGAGGTGAGATGTGCATCTTTCTTGATGCAAGCTTGCAATTTTCTCAGTCTTTTTAACTATTTAGATGTAGATGTGTATTGTGTGCATAACTGTTGTCAGGGAATGTGGTGGCCACTCCACCTGTTTATTGTTGTGATGCACACATAGGGTGGCCAGGGCAGTCGTTGCAAGTGTTAGTTACTGCTTACATGTTGTACTGTGTATTCCTACTTGTGTTCTCCTGGGTGTTGTTGTGGGTCTGTGTGCACAAAAGTTGGTGGGTTATATGTGATAGTGGTAGGGGATTTTGTTTATTGTGTTGTGTGCTATGGTGTGAGTGACATGTATACTGTCGTTTCCACTTGCTATCACTGTGTCAGTGTTTGGTGTAGTTGATTTGATGGCCCCTGCCAGACACACATTCTAAGGGTGTTGTTATGGGCAAGGTGGATTGTGCCTGATTCATCTTTGAATGGCACCAGGGATGTGGCTTCACTGGTTGTGCTCCACAGGGGCTGGCATTCATGTGAAGCAGGTTTGCACGAGCTGATTGTGTGCAGCCTCTCTCTGTGCCCTTTGACCGATCAAGGGCATGAGTGGTATCTGTGGCTGCTGGCGATGTCCCTCCTGCATCTCTACTGGTATGCCACGCTGTGTGGCAACATTCTGCAGGACACAAGCTGCCACAATTATTTTGCATACTACTGGTGGGGCATATAGTAATACACCGCCAGAGTGGTCAAGTCAGTGAAAATGTGACTTGAGCACCGCAAATGTGCGCTTCATTATGCCCTTAGTGGCTATGTGTGCTGTGTTGTATCTTACCTCGGCTGGTGTGGCAGGATACCTGAATTGGCATGAGCAGGAATGCTGCAAATGTGTAAATGGTTGTTATTGACATTGATTGTCATGGTCTATTGTTCAGTGTGTCACGTAACTGCATGCATATGCATGACAGTTGATACTCATCAATGAGCCAGGTATTGCCAAAGGTTCCCGATGCCAGGGCCCGGTACAGTGGTGACTATGGGTAAATGAAGATGTCATGTGTACTTCCATAGAAATTGGCATTGAAATGCATGATGACTCTGTTAGAGCCACAGATGACCTGCACATTGATTGAATGCCAATGCTTCCGGTTGAGGTAAATGTTCTCTTTCATTCGGGGGGGCTGTAACATGACATGCATGCAATCTATGTCTCAGAGTACACGTGGGAAGTGTGCTATGGCATACAACTCCTGGCACACTCTCTGCCTTGCCTGCAGTGTGTGTGGCATGTATATGTGCCTTTGCACATATGCACGTGATGCAGCCCAATACCTGGCGTGGACATCTGGATTGCTTGGCCAACAATATGCCCCCTACAATGGCAGTGGTGTGCTTGAAAAAGCATGTGGCTAGGAAATGTAGGGCTGTCAGCACCTTCTCCAGCGGTGTGAGGGCATGGGAGCAGATGGTGGGTGATGCAATGTCTTCCTCCCACTTCCAACCAGGTCTAGGAGGACATGGGGTGGGAACCTGTACCTTGCATACACCTGGTTGTCTGGCATCCCAAAGAGCGTCGTACATGGTGGGAAAATCCTGTCCCTCACCATCCTCCTCCTTCCCCTTCTCCTTCCAGGGACATGTACGATTGCTCTCAGCATTCATCCTGGCTGAGCGACGTTTGAATGGTGTGCATTGCATGCTTTATATGCGCTTCCTTGGTGTGTTGTACTTTGAGTCTCCTATCATGTGGCAGTAAGATCATGAAGTTTGCGTGTGACTTTTCCTGATGTGAAGTTGCGCGTTGGAATCCATGAATTTGGCGGGTTTGCCCTTGACTGGGCGTGTGCTTTCGTTGCGTGGCACGTCCCTCAACACTCCCACGCTATTCTTTGTTCTTTCTCATTTTGCAGGGAGAATGGGGGAATACGCATGTTCTGCCCCCTATTTTTTACTTTGCGTAGGCTTGTCCCGCAATTTGCCGGGTGTGGCATGCAAAGCGCTCAACTGCACGCAAAGTCATGACAGACCGTCGCAAAGTCGCGCAAAGTACGATCCATGAATCAGTAAAAGGAGTTTTGCACACTGAAAAGGGCGCAAAGTCACTTATTAGCGCATACAACATTCTATGAATCAGGACCATAGTGTGGAAATTGCAACCCTCATGGAATACAAACAGAGCCAGAGTAAGGACAACATTTAGGTAAGAATAAGGATTTATAGGCCAATCTGATAATATAACTTAATTTGACTTGCAGATAAATTCCTCCTTCGTGGAAGTGCTATCTCTACATTTCCTTTTTTATATCTGGCCTTGATTGCAGTCTATGATGACTGATAAAGAGAGCGGCCGAGGTGTCAGTCAGCTGCCTCATCAGGCATTGACATTCTGTCGAAAGCCCCTTTACAGCAGTGACTATTTTATAAGGGCCAGTGGGGCTGTTTAATCTGAGGAGAGATGTGCCAAATGGATTTTAAAGATCTTGTTCTGTTTCCCTGCTGTTTGTTCATTGATTGTGTTTTTCACTTTAATGCAGCATTTCAATGTGGTTTAATAATAAAATAGCTATACTCCAAATCTTTAACATTCAATTAAAGCAGCATTTCCCATGGGCTCCCCAACAGCCAGCTGGTATATCTAGCAGCTGATTTGTGTAGAAAAGGTAAAGCTGCACTCAATAATTAAATGCCCATTGAAGGTTGTTATTCACTAAACAACTCACAGATGTAATCACAATTAAAGCAGTGGTGTGTTTATTGTGGCGTTAATCCTTCATTCCAAGGGCCATCACCCCCTGTTCCAGCCCTTGTAACAGGGGATTAAAACCATTAGCACCCCGGGTTACCAAAGAGATAACCTGGGGTGCTAAAAAAAGTATTTTCCTTCATTCATCGGGGTGCTACACGTGCCTGTTGAATAAAGGAAAATACTTTACCAAGATGGCGACATGGTTATATTTATTTATTTATTTATTTTATTTTTTACATTTGTATAGTGCACAGGGCAGCCTCTAGGCATCCCAGCACTGTTACTTGAAGTTACACTTAGTTACAGAAGCAGTACATTACATTCATGCATTTAGGTGAAGCAGTACATTACATTATGCATTTAGGCATTTAGGCAGGTGTGTATTAGGGTGGATGGTGTGTGGCGTGGTTAGGTAAAAAGTAGAGTTTTGGCAGCTTTTCTGAAGGCTAGGTGTGAGCTTTCACCTCGAAGTGTAGGTGGCAGGGCATTCCATTGCGTGGCTGCTAGGTATGGGAAGCTGGTGCCACCAGCTCGAGCTCTCTTAAATTTGGGCACTGAGAGCATGTTCACATAGGGCGTTATAGTAGGCCTGGTTGTGGAGATGGGGTGGACTCTTTCAGAGAGGTAGGTGGGAGCCGTTTGGTGAATACATTTGTGTGTCAGTGCAAGGGCTCCGTACAGAGCCCCCTTCAATGCCCATGACGGCCGGAAAGGGAAGCTGTGGCGGCAGGCGGTACTGCCGCAACAGTCAGGTGAGTCGGGTGGGGGTAGGGGAATAAAACAATATTTATAAATAAAGATGGGAGGGAGGGCAGGGAGAAAAATGGCAGCCCACGGTGGGGGAGGCAGCCTGCAGGATCTGTGGAACGTGGGTTGAGATTATCGTTTTCAGCACTCGATCCGAGGAACCTGATTGGCTGTGTCCCCTGTCAAACATGTGTGTGAGTTTCAATAAGTTCAAAGGTATTTCAATTAAATGAGTTTATCAAAATGTATCCGTTCTTCTCTGAGGCAAATCAATGAGACAAACCCAGAAAAACTGCCTTGTTGCTTGCAGAACATTTATTATGTATGTGTGCAGCATTGCTTGACTATGGGCAAGTACAAGATCCAGGACTAGGGCAAAAGTTGGCCTATAGATCCCAGCTCAATGCTACTAACGCCTCTTTCACCCTTTGCCCGTTCTATATTTTAGCATTGTGTTTCTAGGTACATTGTTTACTGAGGCCTAGAAGGACGTTGTGTAGAAAGTTGAGTTTTGTTGTGGTTTAGCTCAAGTCACCAGAGTCACAGTAAGCTTCAGCAGAAGGATGAGTCTTTAACTGGTTACGAATGGCTGTTAGGCGTCTGCCTTCAGTCCATATATATTTTTTTTTTTTATAAATCTTTTTTTATTGGTTTGTTAAACTGAGAACAAAAGAAGAAAAAGAAAGGTAGCACATTCAGCATGAGTACACAAAAGACATTAGGAGACCTATCATCGAGGTCACAATAGATAGCAGTACATAACATATCTCCTGACAATTGTGTAGTATGGCGGGGGGGGATTGGGGGTCGAGAATCAGCACCACCCACCCGGCAGCTGCGCAGGGCGTCGCCGCTGTTCCTTGTTTTGGCCTTAGCATTTCATAGTTCCCATTTTCCCCATATTTTCTGAAACTTACGGGGAGAACCCCGCGCATTATAAATTCGCCTCTCCAGGGAGGCGCATCTGTCCATTTCATTGGACCATCTGTCAATGGTTATCCTGTCCCCCGAGCCCCATATGGCTGCCGTGAGTCTCTTTCCTGCACCAAGTGCTACTCCTAGAAACATTCTTTCATGCTTGTTAAGGTCAGTTTCGCCTCCTATACCCAGCAGGATAAGCTTAGGGTCTCTCGGGATTGTGGTGCCAAGTATTCTGGAGAGGCGGAGTAAACACGCAGTCCAAAACTCCTGCAGCACCCCACATTCCCACAACAAGTGGTAGAAGGTGCCCTCCGCCCTTTTGCATCGACTGCATTCTGCGTTGCCATCCCCACCCCAACTGGCCATTTGTGTTCTGGAGTAGTAGGACCTGTGTAGGATTCGGAGCTGAATCAGCCGGAGTTTGGCATCAATCCCTATTTCCCTCGGGGACATCAGAACTTCCACCCACTCCTTCGCCTCTAGTGGCCCCAGGTCCTGTTCCCATTTAGCCCTGAGGTTGTCAAGCTCCCTGGATCCAAAGGAGTTAATTACCTGATAGAGGGTGGAGATTACCTTGTAGGGGTTGGGATGTGGGAGTATGTTTGTTTCCAAGGGAGAGCAGGCGGGTATATCGGCCAGGTTCGGGAGTTGGGTATTAATGGCGTGTGTGAGCTGGAGGTATCTGAAGCGGTCCATGGGTGACAGCCCGTGTCTCGTTCGCAGGGTTTCAAAGTCTATCATTCGCCCCTCCTGGACAATGTCCGACAGTGTTGAAATCCCTTTCCTCTCCCAGGTTTCAAAGTGGCCCATTTTATGTATTTCGGGAAGGTGTGCATTACGCCAGAGGGGTTGGATCAGGGTTGGTCTGTCTTCCCAGCCTAAGTATCTATGTATCTCCCTCCAAACTCGCTGTATGTGACGGGACCCGGTCGGCGCTGCTCTTAGGTTCCTTAGGCTATCGTATAGTATGTGCAAGGGGGATGGCAGGCCAGTGTCCCCTGTCTCCACACGGATATGTGGTAGCAGCGGGTCTCCGTGTAGCCATTCATTTGCCACTCCCGCTTGTGCCGCCCAATAGTATGTGCGAATGTTGGGCAGTCCTATACCCCCATCCCACACAGAGCGATAGAGCGTTTTTAGGGCAATGCGCGGCTGTTTTCCTCCCCAGAGAAGTGTGCGGAGGGTCCGGTTTATATCTGCAAATATTGTGGCCGGGATGGGGAGCGGGGCATTTTGGAGGACGTACAGAAATCTCGGGAGTGCCAGCATCTTAAAAAGTGCCGCCCTCCCGAGTAATGAAAGTGGGAGGGAGTGCCAGTGGGCGACATCGTTCTCCAGTTTTTCCATTATCGGGTACAGGTTCAGTTTGGGGAAGTCCCCCTTTGTCTTGTTAATTCGTATGCCTAGGTAGGTGAAGCCCAGAATTGAAGCGGAGTATGGACAGGAATCTGGGATTGTTTCCTCCCCTCCCTGTACCGGGAAGTAGATTGTTTTCTGTGTGTTGACCCGGAGTCCCATGAAGTGTTGGTATTCCTCCAGGGTTCTGGTCACAATCGGGCAGGAGATTATTGGGTTGCTCAAATATATCAAAAGGTCATCCGCGTACAGCGAGACCCGTTCCTCCCCGCCCCGTGGCCAGGCAAATCCTGTCCATCGTGTATCAGTTCCTAACCGGATTGCCAAAGGCTCAATGGCGAGGATAAACAGCAGGGGAGAGAAGGGGCATCCCTGCCTGGTCCCCCTACTCAGCTGGAATGTGGCGGATGATTTCCCATTGACTCTTACAGAGGCCTCGGGGAGGGAGTAGAGGAGTTTAACCCATGACATGAAGTATTGTCCAAAGCCCATGCGTTCCATTATGGCCCACAGGGCATCCCATCCCACTGTATCGAAAGCCTTCTCAAAGTCCACCGCCAGGAGGGCCAGTGGGGACGGGATCTCGTCAGCTCGATTGAGGGCAGTCTGGACCCTGCGGAGATTCATTCGTGTGGACTTGCCGGGCATAAATCCACACTGATCTGGGTGAGTTAGAGATCCAATCACCCCCAGCAGTCTATTGGTGAGGGCTCTGGCTAGCGTTTTGGCCTCCCCATTTATTAAAGAAATGGGCCTGTAAGAGGCGCAGTGCTCCGGGGGTTTCCCTGCTTTGGGGATCACCACTATTGTCATTTTTCGGAGGTCTGGGGGGAGGGTGCCCTATTCTCTGCTACGGAGGAACATGTCGTGCATATGTTTTGTTGTCGTTGCGCTCAGTTTTTTCCACAGTTCTACCGGGAACCCGTTGGGGCCAGGGGTCTTCCCCGTCTGTAATTGTGAAAGGGCTTCCCCTACCTCATCTTCGGTGATGGCAGTGTCTAACTGTTCTGTCTGGAGTTCAGAAAGGCGGGGGATCGTGATCGCGTCCAGAAAGTTTGGGACGTTTGTTGTGGGGTCTCGTATTTGTGGGGAGTATAGTTCTCTGTAGTAGTTTGCAAATTCCCCCGCGATCTCAGCGTCCCCCGTTAGTAAGTCCCCGCCCTGGGTTTGGATGGCCCGTACTTGTCCTTTGCTCTGCTCCCTACGTTTCAGCCAGGCTAGTGTTTTGGTGGCTTTGTCTCCTCTCTCGTATATCTGGCTCCGGGCCAGCCAGTGGGCGGGTCGGGCATTATCTAAGGCCCTGTCTTTCAGGATTGTTTGGGCTGTTACCAAGGCCTCCTGTGCCTCCTGGGTTCCCTCTTCGAGGAATTGCTCCTCCCGCCTAGTTACCTGGGCTTCTGCTTCGGAGATTGCCTCGCTATGTTGTTTGCGGTGAGCTGCCACCAAGGATATTGCTTCGCCCCGTATGACGGTCTTGTATGCCTCCCACCTTGTTATTGGGCAGTCCACTGCCTCCACATTTAAGTCGAAGTATTCCGATGTCTTATTTGCGAGCCCTTCCAGTATTTCGGGTATCCCTAAATAATAGGTGTTTAGGCGCCAGGTGGGTTCTTGTTTCGCTGATAAGCCCTTGAGTTTTACCAATAGGGGGGAGTGGTCAGAGATCCCTCTCGCCAGGAATTCTGCGGACAATAGTCGATGGCCCATATTCATTGGGGTGAGGATATAATCGAGTCTGGATAGGGACCGGTGTGCGTTGGAGTAGAACGAGTAGCCCCGATCCATTGGATGGGCTGCCCTCCATGTGTCAGATAGCCCCATAGCTTCTGCAAAGGTGTGGAGTTTGGTCGGGATGTCCGCCGCTCTGCTGCCCACGTGTGTTCTGTCCCGGGCTGTCTCCATGACTTCATTGAAATCCCCCCCTATTGCCCATGAGTCCGCCTGTTCTTCTAGTATTATATCCTGGAGCTCGTCAAGGAGTTCCGCTGTAAGCGTGGGAGGTGCATACACTGCCACGAGGCCCCAAGTCTCCCCCCGCAGTTCACCCAGTACCATCACAAACCTGCCCCGAGGGTCTGCTTTGACTTTCCTTGTGTTAAACGGAAATCTTTTATGTAAGAGGATCATGACTCCCCTAGAGCCTCTGGAGAACCCAGCGAGGTATGTGTGCGGGTAATTTGATTTCCTAAAGAGCCCACAGTTGGTACCGATCAGGTGGGTTTCTGTTATGAATGCAATGTCTGGGGAGTGGCGGTTAAGGTATTGGAGTACCAGTTTACGCTTTATGCCCAACCCCAGGCCGTTCACGTTCCAGGTCAACAGAGATATTTGTCTCTTTTGTGTTATATCAGCGTGGGACTTGGTTTGGGGTCATATGGAAGGATGCGGAGTGGTTCCCGTGCTCCTATCTTGCCGTTCTGAGGTGTAACTGACGCCTGAGCCCTTCTGCCGTGCTTATTTGATGATCTATTTTGTGTATTTCATGTGCAAACTCTAGAACCCCAACCTGTGAATCGTAGGCCATGTCCGTGCAGGTGGGTATGTGCTGGCCAGTGGGGGGGACGTGTCGGTCCCTCTCATATCTTGTGCAAGGATTTCTTTTAACTTCTGTTTTGCTGCCCACTATTGCTGGTAGTTGTGACATGAGGCCTGTCTCTTCCTTCTCCAAAAACCCCGAACTCCCCCCACCCTGCACTTCCCCCCAACCTGAAGTACCTGTTCCCCTAACCATTTAAACTACTAAAGAGGCGAAGGCCCCAACTCGGAGGCGGGGGGGGGTCAGGAGGACCCTACCCGCAACTCGTGTGGTTCAAGATAACCACTGAACTTAAAGTAAAGCTAACAGTGAAGAGTCCCTCTCAGGGGGCGCAGGGGTGGTAGTTGTTCACTTCCCCTACAACCCCTCCAGGGCCGCCGGTTGCAAGGATCTCATACTGTTTCCTTATTCCTGTCCCTCAGCAGTTGCACATTTTCAGCTGTGTCCCATGTCGATCGGGGGTCCGAGTTCTCCCGCTTCCCCACGTGGTGGGATGACCTGTCCAGTAGGGCGGTTGTTGTCTCCATCGTTCCTGTGGGGTGTGTTTCCATCCGGTCTATTCGGGCATGGAGCAGAGAGGACCTGTGTTTCCAACCACTCCCAGGCCTCGCGGGGAGTGTAGAACACTTGGACCTTGCCGTTGTGGTACACTTTGAATGTTGCCGGAAAGAAGAGTGCATATTTGATGCCCAGGGGTGACAGTTTCTTTTTGATGGAGTCGTAAGATTGTCGCGACTTCTGGACCTCTCTCGTGTAGTCAGGGAAGAGCCCGATTCGGTTACCATTGTAAGTGATGGGGCCGGTCGCCCTTGCCATGTGCAGTAGTGTGTCCCGGTCCCTGTAGTTCATGAGTTTTGCGATCACCGTTCGTGGGGGGGCCCCCGGAACCGGTCTGCCCGTCGGAACTCTGTGTTCTCTTTCTATTGAGAAGAATTTAGAGAGCTGCTTGGGTGCCATCAAGTCTGCTAGCCAGTGTTCCAGAAAGAGCTCCATGGAGGGCCCCTCCTCTTTCTCGGGAAGGCCGAGTATGCGGAGGTTGTTCCGGCGGGACCTACCCTCACTATCTTCGGCTCTGTTTTCCAGCGTGGTGATTTTCCGTTCCATTTGTTCAAGGCGGCCTCCCAGGTTTTTAACCATGTCCTCGGTGTCTGATATTCGTTGTTCTGCTTCCCCAACCCTGGTAGTGAGGTTCCTTAAGTCTTGCCTCACAAAGGACACCTCGGAGGCCAACCCGTTTATTTTGGTCTCTACCGAGGTTCTGGAGTCGTTGATTGCCGCCAAGATGTCGGTGAGGGACAGCGTTTGGGCCGCACCACCCTTCGTAGCCTCATTATCCACCCCACTAATTGGGTCCGGGAGAGCCGCCGGGGTGCTCATCGTGTATTTGATTATTTTGTTTTGGGTCGTTCCCCTACGGGGCTGATCCTTTCCCATTCTGACCCTATGGGGCGGTTCTGGGTGCGGGTGTGTCTCCTTGGGTCGGAGGTTTCCTCCTGGGTGGTCCTCAGCCCTTCCATCCGTTCCTGTGGCCTCCTGTGGGCTGTCGGTTGGTGGCCTTATCCCTGTCTGCGCGGGGCTGCTTTGCCCCTTGTCGGGCCTTGGCCTGCACAGTCTGGTACTATGTCCCATATAGCCCAGCCCTGGGCACGCTTTGTCGTGTGGTTCCGGGGGTGGGGGAGGGGGTGATTATGCAGGCAGAGGGTGGCGTTGGTCTTATGTACCGAGCCGGCAAGTCTGTGCCTGGGGGTGAATCCTTAGTTTCTTTCCCAGTGCGTGGTGGGTGCTTTTTGGGTTGCTCGACCGTTGGCAGGGGACCTCAATTTTGTAGCGCCTGGGGCAGTCCCCCAGCAGGTCCGCTCCGACCCGCTGGTAATTTGTCCTTGCTGCCGGCCGCCCCCAAGATCTCACCTCCCCTCCTCCAGCCACCGCGCGTGCCTCCCCTGCACTCGATGTTCCCCCTCGACCCAGGCGGCCCGCGCACGGCGGGGGCCGGGGAGGGAGAGCCCGCACGGGTGTCGTGCCGGGGGGAGGGGGGAGGAGGCAGCCCCAGGTCTAGTGGGCGTCCCTCGGTACCGGCTGGTCCGGTGGTTGCGGCTGGCAGCGGAGGCCCAGGGGGGAGGGGGAGGCGGGGGGAAGTCCTCACCTCTCACTTTGCTGGGCGATGACTCCGGTCCCGCGAGCCTCGGGGGGCGAGCCCGCAGCGATCTCCGATGTGCCAGACGCGTCTTCAGCGGGGCTTCGTCGGTCGCGGTTGGTGTTCACAGCGACTCACTAATGCGGCTTGCCTCGCGGCCCTGGCCGGGCTTTCACACGGTGCGGGAGGCTCAGGCAGGTCGTCTGGATTTTTCGGAGGGGATGCTGGTGCGTTCCCCTACCGTGGTACGTGGTGCAGGTCAACAAAAGATCCGAAGAAACGGCAGGATTGTGAAGGATTTAGGCGGCCCTGGCGGAGCGACGTGAAGCTAGGTCTTCATTCGGCGCCCCCTGGTGGCCGACCCCCCCTTCAGTCCATATTAAATACACTGCAGTCTCTTTTCTGTATATGTACTCAGTATTCTGTAAGTTTCAAACTCAGGGTTAGTTAGTTGGCAGACTGCAGGGTTGAATTTTTCTAACACGGTTTGTGACCTATTAAAATGTGTATATAATTATTTGGATAGACCCTTTCATCTACATATTTTCTCATGGACCAACAAGCGCAACTATAAGCATGCTGGGAATTTCATGTGTGACCACTTGCCGCCGGAAGCTGGCGCAGCGTGCTGGCTGATTTCATTTCAATTAAGTCTAAAGCCATGATTAAAGCTCTGCTAGCTATCACAGCAGAACCGTGGCACTGCTGTGCATATTTTCCGCAGTGTGTGTACAGACAGTTGAACTTATGAAAGCTATTTAATCCATAACATACAAGAAATGCTACGTGTCGTTCAGCATTATATTAATTTGTTTTCCCAGTTTGCTGTGTGTGCGCTTTTTGTGCAGGGGAAAAACAATCGCTTAAGAGGCTGAATTTCCCGTAACAGCAGCAGAAATAATTTCCTTTTCAAAGAAGCGGAGGAGGTTTCTCTTGAATTAGACTCGGAAGTGTTGCCTGCTATGGCGTAATGCTACATTCTACCAACACGTGGACTTGGCGGTTTAACTGTATGGAAGAATTAGCATGTACTGCATGAACTGGAGAAAAAAGTGCAAGCACTTTCCAGTTGCATGCACACACATTTCTAAACAGAACAGTGGTGTTTTAGCTCGTGCTCTTGTCCCTCAGTCTCCTTTTACTCTTTCACCTTTTCACTTCCACTGAGTCTCCTTCGATTTCTGACTTTCTCAATTTCTTAATCTCTCTCTCTCTCTCTCTCTCTCCCAATCATTCAGGTATCCTTTCAGCTGGGAAAAAGAGGAGTTAGTGCACAGCCTGGTGCAAATGTGACTTCAACATGGGATTGAAACTATAACTGATCATTAGATGCGACCTGTGACAATTTAAATGTCTTCTAGATGTGTTCTAATGCACCTTTCCGCACATTCCCAATCACAAACAATCAATCACATAGGTGTGTTTGTATGGCACCAGTTGACCTGGGGTGTCAACAGTAGCCCCTGTTAGCTGTTGGTTTCAAGCTAAACTGACTCTCCCAGGATACGAGCAGAGGTTAAATAACTCCCATCAGTTGACTACTCTGACATTAAATGGGATGATAATATAGGTGGGGAAGCCATAGACTGTATAGGTATGATGGAGCCTGGGGTCCGGCTTGGCTGCAAGGACCAAACCTATTCTGAACCATCGAATGACCCATACCTAGTGCTCTGCCTCCACACTCCCTCAACACAAGACCTATTGCTGGGGAGTCCTGCACCTACAGCATCAATTACTGATGCCCCTGCCTCCCCACCACACAGCCCAAATCCATACCTGGCACCTGCCCCCCACAACACAATACCCACAGCTGGTGACCTGCCTTCCTACCATGATAACACAAACCCCATGTTTGCCACCCTATCTCCTCACCCTCCCATGCCTGTCTCCCTGTCTCCACACAACAGAGAACCACTAATTAGAATTGACGACCTTGCAAAACAATCCCCGTGCCTGGTGCCCCAATTTTGGCAGCTGCAGCACAGGCAGATTCAATGATTTGCCAGGATCACCCACTTTATTTAAGAGGTGAAGCCAGGATTTAAGGCCAGAATGCACTTTAGGCAATTGACCACATACCTTTTAAGCTGTAACTGATACAAATATATTGTAATTGATGACCTTAAAAAGCTACAATATTACTGTTTTATAGATATTGCATTAAACATGCACTTTGCCCATTCACAAACTACTCTGACACATGAAGCAAATAGAGTAAGATTGTAGCTTTTTTTATCTTGTGTTATGCCCTTACTATCATCCCTTGGTTTAAACTGGGACAAACCTATTTGTAAAACAACGAGACATTCAAATCCCCTCATGAGTCAGCTTTCTAGGGTTTTGGTTCCAAACTTGATTCTAGTCGAGCATGTGAAATCTGGTCCACACCAAAAAAGGGTCCACTTGGGCAGATGCATCATGACATTTGTAAGCCGTGTCCATCCTATGAAGAACCCCATGAGCTATGTTTCTATTCAGTAACATTTCATTATGTTGGATCAGGCTCTGTGTAATCTTAAGGTTTATGTGAGTGCAATCAAAAGAAAATAAGAACATTGTGGAAAAACTGCGCGAGCCTTAATAATATATTTTGTAATCAACATTGAAATTGCAGAAAGAAAGATAGCGATCAGGGTTAATGGTTACTCGAGGAGAGTGAGAAGTTGTAGTCCGAGAGCTTCCACCAGTCTAAGTGCACAAGGGGCTGAGGGTGGACCTGGCAATACATACAAGCAATATGAGTTTGGTTAAAAAAATAAATGTCTATTTTTTTGTGCTTATCCCAATTTGTTGCACACCACAGTGCTGTTATTTTGAGACCTACCGTATCCCCATACGGCTATCCAAATTAGCATAGCACTTCCAATGCTTGTCAAATGCACAGTCAAATGACAATGAGCAGTGCATTTGATTCCCGTGCTATTAGCAAAGGCAGGTTCTGCCCATCCTCATGATTCATGGCATGGGGCATGCAATGCGAATGGCCGCTGCATCCCAGAGTGCACCGCTTCTTAATGACTGGATGCCTTCTAGGTCCCTGCAATTCATACCTCAGTCTCCAATGCACCTCTTCTCCCCTGTCACATCCAAGTGCATGTTAAAAAGCAATGCAGGCAGGGCTCTTAAGGTACACTTACCTGCATGCCATTGCCTGCTCACTGAACTTCTTATATGCCACTAGGTGAAGTAGGCTCAATGTGGTGCAAGTCGGCCATTACACGCAGGGTGCTCTCCATGCATGCATGGCTTAGGTGATGGATACTCACAGTGCTGCAGATCTGATATAAGGCAATGAGTGCTCACTGCATGGGATATATGGTATTCATTAACGATCATGTAGAGGGCACATGACATGAAGTGAGCGGTTGGTGAATGATGCACAGGGCACATATGTGACCTTAGTTGAAATGTGTTCTCTGTGCATTCCTGTCATTAGATTAAATGTACTAATTTGCTATTGGGTAAGGTCGTGGCGCCTGTACCTCATGCCTGGGGTTAGGTGAAGAGTGTGTCACTGCACTGAGTATCTGGTAGTAAGTGAAAGGTTTGGTTACTGTGCTCCGTCAGCCAGGTGAGCAGGATCATTAGTGGTAAAGGTTTGCAGTAAAACTTGTGTAAGTCACCGACAAAGCCAGCAGATCTTTTTATTTTTATTGTAGAGGGTATTTTTATTTCTGCATGGACTTTACAAAAGAAATTGCTATTTGTTAAAAGCCAGATGTATTGGCTTTGCCAGTCACTGTTTCATTTCCTTCCTCATTTTATTTGTACTTTCTCTCCATAGTCCAAAAACTGATGTTTATTATTCAACTATACTGGGTGGAATTCGGCCATCCACACGGTGGGTGAGCGCTCGGCTGTTTAAAAAAACAATATTTAAGTAAATGGAAAGATGGTAGACCAACCACAGGAAAATGTGTCAGGGTAATTCACACACATTTTCCTATGCTCACACCAAGACAAATGCATAGACCTGTGTACTCTGGGTGGGCACAGCCTACAGGCACAGTCCGCTTTGTCATATATAGTTGGAATGCGACAGCCAGGAGTACACTATGTCCTCTCCAGGAAGGGGAAAGTCCAAGCTCTCTGTGTCAAGGCCAGCCTGATTAACTGACAGAGGCTCCATGGACACATCCTGCTCTTTTGTTCAGCCCTGCAGGTGGTGGCAGCGATTACCATACTAATAGAGGTTACTTCAAACAGGGCCACATGGGTCCTGGCTGTAGAGGCTAACAAAGGAGACAGAAAACGCCGTAAACCTTTCATATGTAACTATGAAAACCTGAAGCCAGCTCCGGCCCCCAGTGTCATTGACAGTGAACTGTCATATCTGGGACTGCATGTTCACAGTTAGCCTCCTCGGTAGGGGGACCCCATTCCTCAGGTAAGAGAATTTGGTTTGCAGGATCCAAAGAATCTGGTCTCGCTGCAGCTTCAGGGCGACCTGCAGCTTTAAACAGGAACCACAGAGAGATCCATTAACCAGAGAGACTCTTTGATCAACAGCAGACAGGAAGATGGGTGGGACTTAGTATCACATGTTTTCATCCCTTTACCTTTCCCGTTGCATAGCACTCTGGTTATGACCTCATGCATACAGGAGATGGTTGGAACGGACCCCAGTATTGGTTCATTATGGTATACCTAGCCTACAACAATCACTGTGGCTATTTGGCTTTAAAAGAGTGCTGAGCCCCTCTTTTGGCAGATTATCTGAAGACTTTGCAAGGAGTAGTAAGAAGAACGCATCATTGGACCCTGGCTGAAGGTACATTCTGCCTTACATCTTACGCCGATGAAGGAAGGCCAGGACCTACAAAGAGGGAAGCAAGATCCCTCCCCTAAACATCACCCAGGGAACAGAGGGAGATAAAGACCTCAGAGGGTTCTCCGGCCACTCCAGAACTGGTACCCAACCAGCACACAGCGTGCCCTGCTAGGCCCTGCAGCAAGCTTCCCAGGTAGGAAGCGCCAGAAGGTATCTGAACGTAAACCAAAGGAAAAAAGCAGCTGCCTGCAACACACTCCTCAGCTTTGGGCCGTCTGCCTTAAAAGATGCCATGAGGACATTGAAGAAGCTGGGAGAATTGCCTTGACGAGCATCTACTGATGTTCACCTTAAAGGACATTTTCGAGCCAGTCAAGTTCCTCGAGCCTAAAAACAACCGAGATGTCTCTGCCAGTGCTTAATAACCGGCGACCAGCACTGAGACAATGGTCCTCATTACGACCCTGGCGGTAAGTACCGAACATTACCGCCATGGCGTAATCAACGTTTACGCCGTGGGTCGATGGCGTAAAGTGCGGCATATTCCGACCCATCGGGCACGTGCATTACGCCATGGCGTTAATGTAAAGTACGGCATGGCGTAAATGGGCCAAAAACGGCCCTTACCGCCACACACACCATAGCGGCGACCGCAATTAGCGGTCACCGTAAATAGGCGGAACCGGAAATAGCGTCATCACGGCGGAACGGGAAACTGCATGGTGGCCATCTTTAAAAACACAATCCATTGCCATCCTCCACAACCATACCTGATCCAACCCTGACACCTATCCACACCCATCACCCACCCAATTAGCCAAGTAAAAATGCCCAAAGTAGTTAAAAAAGCATGTGACCGGCAGCGCCAAGACCGTTTCTCAAAGGAGGAACTAACCATGCTCGCAGAGACCCTGCAAGAAAATGCTGCAGCTGTATTCTCCGCGCAGATGACAAGGCCGGCAATAGCGAAAAAGAAGGCCATATGGGCCCTAGTGGCACAGCGTGTGAGTGCAGTGGGGGCCGTACCCCGCACTGCCCAGCAGTGCAGAAAGCGCTGGGACGACTTGAGGCTCCGTGTCCGAAGCATCCTCTCAGCTAACCGGAACCTAGGCACGTCAACTGGGGGTGGATCTAAATCGCCCATAAAGCTGCAAGCATTGGCGGAAATATGTGCATCCACCATCGAGATGGAGAGCATCCAAGGTGTCGGAGGGATGGAGAGAGGAGTGCCGACCTCAGGAGATGCAGGTAGGTGGCCAGAGCAAGCCATGCTAAACTCAACAAAGTCCTATCATGTGAAGTACCATGTAGCCCCATAGTGCATATGTAACACATCGGCAGGTGAATGTCCACAGACACATCCAGACTCCACCCTGTACACATGCAGCATGCACACCCTAACTGCTGGCACACACATACCACCATGCTACCTCCACACAAAAGGCACAAAACCTGTATGCCCCTTCCTGAAATGTGCTGCATGTACCCACTGTATAGATGTCATCCCTCACAATGCACGGCCAATGTCCGCGGACCCATCAATAACACTATCCCTCCTTTGCTCCACCACAGGATCTGACACAGACCTCCAGGAAGAGGACAACACTGCATCCAGATCCACCAAGAGGGCCAGGCCACAGGCATCCACCTCAGCCGTCCTAAAGGAAACACACCAGCAGCCACAAACCCTGCCTGGGGAAGAGGACAGGCAAGTGCCAGCCCCCACAACAGCAAACACAGACCCAGCAGCAGCACCGCACATGTCACTAGTCATGCCCACTGAAGGGACAGGCTCTGCTGCAAGCAGCACCCTGGGTGAAATCGCTGCCAAAGCGGCAACCTCCGACAGTGAGGCAGGCAGCATCGAGGTCATCGATGAGGAAAGGCCCACTGCCCAGCCACATTCCCCCTGCACATCCCTAAGCCCCCTGCAGGCGGATGCCACACAGGGGCAGTCGGAGGCCGAGGATTGGCCAGCCACCCCATCCCCCCAGCCTGAGGTGAGCAGCCCAATGGACATGCAAATGCCACTGGGCATGGGCCAGCGGAACCAGCAGACACTTGAAGATATAGTTACCCGCCAGCAGCAGCTATCTGCCCTCCTCAACGAACATGTTGCACAGTGTGGGGTGGCAAGGGATGGCATGGAGAGGTTGGCAGACCGAGTCACAGCTGCCATAGAGTCCTCCACAAAGGACATATGCACGGAACTCGCGGCTGTGCGCAATGTCCTCACAGAACTTGTTCAGACCATCAGGGACATGCGTCCAGATTTGCAGGCCGGACCCTCCTCATCAACCAGCTCGGCACAGAGCAGCCCCATCCGCAGATCAGGGTGCAATCTACGCAGCACGGGCAGGGGTGCCCCGGGGGCCAGGGGAGGGGATTCACATTAGTGGCTTGACAGTCGAGCAGGACTACTGCACACCCTGCTGCACAGACACTACCGCACCTTTGTAGGGATTCCAGGGTGGAGGGGGGAGGGGGTGTGTTGGGGTGTTCAGGGGGGAGGGGGGAGGGGGTGTGTTGGGGTGTTCAGGGGGAGGGGGGAGGGGGTGTGTTGGGGTGTTCAGGGGGGAGGGGGGAGGGGGTGTGTTGGGGTGTGCAGGGGGGAGCGTCACGACGTTTCATAGTTTAAATACACTTTTTTCTTTCCCAAAATGAAATGTGTGGACATTTTCATTGCATATGTGTGCTTTATTGGTGTACAGTCCACAGTGTGCATGTCCCAGAGACACACAGTGCCCCAAGTGCAGTCTCCATGTGATTCACACCAGCCGTGTGTGCTAGAAGCAGTGGTCGATGATACTTTGGTGCATTGCACGCCCCTCCTGTGCATCGCCTCCTCCATGGGGTGCCGCCCCATCTGCACCCTCCTCATTCTCATCGTCAGGTGGTTGCAGTTCTGCGTCAGGGGGCAGGGGCACATTCCGTCTGACGCACATATTGTGTAGCATGACACATGCCATAACGATCTTTGCCACCTTCTCATGGTGGTACAGGAGTGCCCCACCAGACCTGCTGAGGCTTCGGAACCGTGCCTTCAATAGGCCGAATGTCTGCTCTATGACCACACGAGTACGTGTATGTGCACGGTTGAAGTCCTCCTCGTGCTGGTTCTGCGGGTTCCGGACTGGTGTAAGGAGCCACCTCTTCAGGGGATAGCCTGCATCACCTGTATGTAGGCGAGAATGTATGTGTCAGTCATGTCGTCTGATCAAGAACATGATGTGCCACCATGGCTTGCATCCAACTGTTACTTCGGCTCACTTCTACATGCACTAATTGATTCACACAATGCAACCAGTATATGCTCATGGCTCCCATGGCCTGTTTTGCATGCCATCACCCAATGTATGCAGAGGGGTTGAGTGCATTGTGAGTGCCCATCCTCTGTCTCCGTTCTCTGTGTTGCTCACAGCCAGGTGGAGTATGCATCATTCCCCCCCCCCTTTCAGCCAGGTGGAGTATGCATCATTCCCCCCCCCCCCTTTCAGCCAGGTGGAGTATGCATCATTCCCCCCCCTTTCAGCCAGGTGGAGTATGCATCACCCCCCCCCCTTTCAGCCAGGTGGAGTATGCATCATTCCCCCCCCCCCTTTCAGCCAGGTGGAGTATGCATCATTCCCCCCCCCCCTTTCAGCCAGGTGGAGTATGCATCGGTACGTCATTCACCTGCCCACTTCCATGACATTGGACTCACCGAGTAGCCAGGATCTTGGGCCTGCATGTCGCTCCATGTAGCGTGGTATTGTGGAGTTCCTCAGGACCATAGAATCATGGGTTGATCCGGGGAATCGGGCACAACAATGTGTGATGATCTTGTTGGAGTCACAGACCATTTGCACGTTGATTGAGTGGAACTGTTTCCGGTTGCGGTACGGTACCTCCATGGCACGTGGAACCACCAATTCCACATGGGTGCAGTCGATGGCACCAATGCAACTGGGTATGCCGGCTAGTGCATGGAAACCCACTTTGGTGTTTGCAATGTCCTGGGCAGTCCGTGGTAATGAGATGTGGTCGTCTGTGTGCTTGAGGAGGGCATCGAGCACTTGGATGAGTGTTCGTGAGAATAATGGTTGTGAAATGCCATGCAAGTGCCCCACTGTGTGCTGGTAGGTGCCTGTGGCCAGGAAGTGGAGTACAGACACTACCTTCAGTAGGGGGGGGATGGCGGTTGGAGTTTCTATCATGCTGACGATGTCGTTGTGTATCATGTCTACGATGGCGGTGATGGTGTCCCGGTCCAAACGGTACAGGGTGTGGATCTGCTCAGCAGTGAGGTTGAATGGATAGGCTCTGATGCGTGGGATTGGGGGCTGCCTGCATGGTGGCACTGGCTGTGCTGGTGGGGCTTGCTGGGCCTGCTTTGCCCTCCTTCTCCTCCTGCGTCTCCTCTGTGCTGCCTGTTGTTGTTGTTGCTGTTGTAGCACATGCATTGCTATCAGGTCCTCCAGCCCCAACATTGCTAGTCGTATTGGTATCATTGTGGAGTGTGACTGGGTGTGGGAAGGGGTGGGGTGTGCTCTTTTTGTACTTCCTGAGTCTGTATTGCCTTCACCTGTGCTGTTTCTGTGCACCTGTGGCAGCTGCATTCACTTTACATGGCCCTTTACGGTTGGTTCGCGATGGCGTAATTAGCACCATGGCGGTAAGGTACTTAACGGGCTGGGTGATGGCGTTAGGTGCATGTCCGCTTGGGTCGGCATTTGCGTACCTTTCCGCCATGGCGCTAAGTACGGTGTGGCCGGTCGCGTGCGCACACCCTTAGCGCAGTTATCGGTAGCGTTAACTACGATGCCGCTAATGGCATCGTAGTTAACGGTCACGGGTCATGATCGGACCTGGCGGAAAACGATGGCGGTAACCATTTACCGCCATCGTTTTTCACTTAGCGCCAGGGTCGTAATGAGGCCCAATGATTTCTGACCCTGAGCTGCAATGTAGGCCAGCCTGCAGCCATTCATCCAGCTTTGCTCACCGAGCTGTCGTGCCACCTAATACCCACAGCTGACTCCCATCTTGAACTCTGTAAACATAAGCCTGCAAAGTGCCCTGAAGCCGACTCAACACCTACGGCACTAGGTACATTGTGGTTCTGTCCTCATGGTCCTTACCAGAAGGTCCCTAGAGACATATTAAGACCCATTGCTCCCCTTGTGCTGAAGGCAAAAAACCTTAAACTGGCATCGTTATTAACCATACTGACTAACCTACTGTCAGTACCCAGAGTGCATCCCATTTCCTTCTTTGAAACTGTCTGTCCTCTCCATTCTTTTATAGGGTGGGTTGCATTTCATAGTGTTGCTAGAACTGTATGTTCTGATATAAATAAAGTAGATAGTTTTGATACAACCTTGACTGGACAGTCCCTTTTATCATTGGGTAATAATTGTATTTTTGCTGTGTTGCAATTAACCAACGATCTACGACCTTGCAGAGATAAGCCTGCCTTTCCGTCCGAGTTACCAAAATTGGACAAGGAGATTTATAATATGCTTGTTAATCCAATTTGTTTGGTTCCCTTTGGGTGTATTAGAGGTGTGGGGCTGATTGATGGTTTAGAAACTGATATTCATCCCTGGACCACTGGTGCCTGCCACGGAAGCTGATTAATCACATATACCAAATATTACCATGCCTTGTGTTGTTAGCCGCAGATTTCAAAGTTATTTTCTCAAAAGCTGCAGTTGAACACACTTTATGAAACCATTATTTAAATGTTGGTGCACATTCTTTACATGTTGCATGTTAAATATTCAGGTTATAGGAACATGTGCATGTATTAACTCACTTTCTCAACTCTGCAAATTGTTTGATTCTGTCAACATATTGAAACATATCATAATCTTCATTAATCAAATTGAGTTCCACAGGATTTTGTTTAATTTATTATGGAATGATTTGCGATATTCAACTGGAATCGTCCCTTTGGTCATTATATAGATAAGGAAGCCTACACTCCTGGCAGCTTTTGCAACTCACTGGACCCCTTAAATAAATTCTCCCCCAACTTCCAGGCTGTATATCGTATAAATAGTGAAATATTGGTTGTATCATAGTGGGGATGGTCTATGTAAATGCTTCTTCTGTGTTAGCGTGTGCTAGTTCATTCTTCCATTTCAGTCAGTACTGGGCATAGGTCATGGATGGATCATAACTGGATGTGCTTGAACGGGAAAAAAAAACGAACTGATGGTCTTTGGGTCAAGCAATCCAGGGCAAAACTTCCATTCAGCTATGAGTCATTCATGATAAAAGAATCTCATATCCAAGTAGTGACCAACGTCAAAACCTTGGTCATGACTCTGAAAGCTTCCTTGAGCTCAGATGCTCAAGCCTCTTATCTTAGTAAAAATTGCTCTTACTACCTAAGACTGTTAAAAGCTAAAAGACCTTTACTCAATTAAACCAACTACGCCACTATAGCCGGAGCGACCATACTGTCTCGCCTGGCCTACGGCAACGCCCTGTTATTGGGCGCCAATAACTGTGTCTGAAAAAATACCAACATATTCAGAACCATGCTGTTTGAATAATCAAGCAAAAGGCTAAATTTGATCACATCAGTGAGGCAATGAGGGAACTACACTGGCTAAGGGTCGAAGACCGTGTAATGTTCAAATCCATGACACTTAGGGCCTCATTACATGGTAGGCAGTAAGGGTTTACCGGTACCGGTAAGGGCACCGGTACCGGTAAACCCTTACCGCCTTACTATGAGGTCCCTTTGTGGGGCCCGACCTTAACGGCTGGTGTAGACCAGCCGTTAAAGTTGGGACCCGCAAAGGGACCATGGGGCTAATTACGGTACCGCAATTTGCGGTACCATAATTAGCACCTTCCCCATTCCCATTGAGCCCTATGGGGCAAAAATGGGAATGGGGAAGGGCCATGGAGAAAGGGGGAATTACCGCCCCGCCAACTTCGGAATAGGGTGGTAATTCCCCTTTTCTCCATGGTGGTACCGGTATGGTACCGGCGGCAACCATGGTGCTAATAGCACCATAGTTTACCGCCTACCGTGTAATGAGGCCCTTAGACATAAGTGTTTGTATGGAAAAGCTCTGGCCTACCTTAAGTCTAAAATTGTGGGCTATATTTCAACCCGAACTCTAAGATCTGAGGCCCAGGGCTAATTGCAACTAATCTCCACAAGAAGGCAAATGGTCTGGGCAGAGCCTTCCCAAACCGGTCGGCTTCCCACTGGAATAAACTGCCATTGAACTTGAGAACAGAGTCCAACCTCCTCAAGTTCAGAAAACAACTGAAAACTCTCCTATTCAAAGGAGCTAAACAATAGCGAGTAATACATGTCCATTTGCACGCCAAGTGTCCTGTGCCTTTGAACCTGTTAGTCAATTGTATAAGTCCTGCCTAAAAGTGGCGCCCTGATGCCTGTGGGTTACCGGCGCCTTATAAATAAATAAATAAATAGATAAAAATAAAATAGATAATTTCAGTCTTATTTCTAAATAACTGACAAACTGTGAAAATTGCTGGAATGAAACATCTGCCATTATATATGAATTCCTCCAAATCTGATCTGCCGTTTACTAGCTCAACTGCTTTCCCCTGAAAACATGAGTACAGTTGCGCACACTGAAATAGTGTGAAATCAAACATAGGCTATATATACACATTCTGCCTTTGCTCAATTGCTCCACTGTTGTTAACCCTTTCACAATCAGCGTTTTCAAATACTCAAACTTTTGCAAAAAGTTGTGGAATGCCAAAATGTGGGCTGAACTCACCTTTTTTAAAATAAATAGTTGTATTTAATATTAAGGCTGGAACTTAAAACCAAAAGTATATATTTTCATTTACACTAATGGCCAAGTACAACAGTTGTTCTTGAATAAGTCTAATGTACATGACTACTTATTTCCTATGTCCAGACATATTGAGTGCACCGTGGCAAATTGTTAGCCTGACCTACCTGAACATTGATTATTATTATATTTATCACGAAAAACAGTTCAGCATTATAGTCATCAATTGAAGCAAGTATTGATTGTCTTCAGGATTTTCTGTTATTCATAACCCTCCGAAATATCATATATAACATTGTGGACAAATAGTATAGATACAAAATGCATATCCAGCCCTCCAATCAATTGTGGATTCTCCTATTTCGACAAAGAAACTCTGTGCTGTTATTTTTCCAAATAACTTTAGAGATTGTTTTTCAAGTTTGACAAAAACATTCAAGGCTCCTAGCGGTATGAATGAGAATTTAAAGAAACGTATAGAATTTGTAAAACAACCACTATTATAATGATATGCATCCCGCCAATTATCGCTTCCCTTTTCTGATAGGCTTAACAGTATTGTTCATAGAAACTACTTTCAATTCCAGTGAGGTATCTGCCCCCAGATACTTAATAGTTTATTTACAGAACTATATATGTTGATGCCATTGGCAGTGAACACGTTTGGGACATTCTCAGAAACAAATACCCATTTATTTCATACCGAACCTTACTCACCATCTAAGTCAGACTGCCTGGTGTAAATGTATACATCATCTGAGATAATATTGGTTGCTAAGCACTTAGCCATATCCTGGAAAATGCTTCTAAGCCGGTGATTGTTGTAGCCAATGGTTCTGCAAATATGGAGAACATTATTGGGGTCAAGGGGCGGCCCTGGTCTAGTGCCAACGGTGGTCTTTTCTGAAAGTTAACAGTTAGCAACGCCTGTGGACAGTAACTGAGCAGCATTTTGGCTCTCTCGGTGCTCCCTCCATCACCACATTGCAAATCATTATGGAATAGCAGGTCCAACAGTTGATGGCGGCTGTATAAACCCTCTCAGGAGAGGTCCAACAACTTAAACAAGAAAACCAATTATTGCGGCAACAGGTGGGTCGCTCAGCTCATAGCTCTGAAGTTCCCCCGGGTCCACTCCCTTTCGGAAAATTCGATGGAAACCCACATGCTGTCAAGGAATACCTAGAAGCATGCACGGTTCAGTTCACCTTTAAGGCAGCCTTTTTTCCCACGGATCACGACAAAGTGGGTCATACGATCTCCCAAATGACAGGTGCAGCATTAGCATGGGCTACCCCCCTGGTAACCAGTAATAACTCGATTCTGGACTCCTACCCCGCATTCTGCAACAGTGTCAAAAGCATGTTTGGCAGGCAAGAAATCACGAAAGCCTCACAAGAGAGGTTGTTGGACCTTAAACAGGGAAATCAGGACCTTCTGACATACATTACCAGATTTAAACAAATGTCGGCAGATACCTCCTGGGCGGACGACGCTCTCATTACCATATTTAGGCGAGGACTTTCGGAAGAATTAAAGGACGAGGTCTCACGAGTCCCTCGTCCTCACAATTTGACAGAATTTATTGCATTAACAATGCAACTAGACTACCGCCTCCAGGAGAGACAGCGTGAACGGCGTAAGAGCCGTTCGCAAAAATCCTTTTCTGAAGGAACAGTCCCTCAACCCAAACCTCATCGACTGAAGAACCAATGCAATTAGGTTCCACTAGAGGTCCTCTTTCACCAGAAGAAAGGTCCAGACGTAAGCATTAAGCTTGTGCATGTATTGTGGGGCTAGTACACATACGGTAAAGGAGTGTCCCCTAACTCCCAAAAGGAAATCGGGAAACGCCAGCGCCGAGCTGTAAAGGGAACAACGGTCCAGGGCTCTTTGACAGTTACCAGTTCCCTATTCGCAACACACTCTGATCCTGACGCCATCCCAGAAAGCGCCATGATTGTACTGGAGGTTACCCTTACCTGGAACAACATCCAGCTCCAAAGAGTGTCTCCTCTCATAGATAGTGGAGCTGCAGGGAATTTTATTGATGATACCTGGGCTGCACAACATGGCATCCCGAGAAGAGCAAAACCCATAGCAATTCCATTTGAAAGCGTGGATGGCAGCCCCTTAATCTCAGGACCCATTACCAATCATACTTGCCTCTTAAATTTGAGCATTTCTAATCGCCAGGAGCCGCTGGTATTGGACATTATCAAAACAGCCCATTACCCGGTAATCTTAGGATTACCTTGGTTGAGGAAACACAACCCTTATATAAATTGGGTTGCGGGCACTTTATTCCTGGGCTCGGAACACTGTGTTCAACAATGCTTAGGATCATACAACCCGTCCCTAAAGCAATCCATAACTAACCAGGGGCTCCACCAGGTGACGGTTCTTCCCCCTTTCTACCAACAATACCATGCAGTCTTTGCTCAGACAGAGTAGTCCTTTCTTCCACTACACCGCAGAGATGACTGCTCTATTGAACTGATCCCTGACAGTCATCTCTCTTTCGGGAGAATGTATATACTATCAGCTAAGGAAAAGGAAGCACTGAAGAATTACTTGCACACACATTTACAGAATGGGTTGATTACCGAATCCAATTCTCCGCCAGCAACTTCCTTGTTTTTCATCCCAAAAAAGACTCTTCTGAAATTTGCCCATGTATTGATTACCGAGGGTTGAACAAAATTACTGTCCCAGACAGGTACCCTATGCCCTTAATAACTGACATTTTAGAGGCGGTCAGAGGTGCACAGATATACACCAAACTCGATCTCAGGGGAGCCTACCACTTGATCCACATAAGATCCGGGGATGAGTGGAAAACAGCTTTCCGTACCCCTTTTGGTCATTACCAGTACTAAGTCATGCCCTTTGGTCTTACCTATGCTCCCGTGGTGTTCCAAAGGTCCATGGACCACTTATTCACAGATATTTTGCTACATTATGTCATCATCCATTTGGACGATATCTTGGTCTTTTCTCCCAATGAAACTACAAACGTTCAACATGTCAAAAATGTCCTTTCTCATCTGCAAGACAACCACCTGTTTTGTAAAATAGAAAAGTGCGAATTTCATCAAACTTCTGTCACTTACTTGGGGTATGTCCTTTCACCGCAAGGAATTTCTATGGACCCGACAAAGATCTCAGCCATTAGTGACTGGCCATCCCCCAAGTCCATCAAAGACATACAAAGGTTTTTGGGGTTCGTCAACTTTTATAGGCGGTTCATTCCACATTTCTCATCTCTTTCCCAAACACTTACATATTTGCTCAAATAAGGGGTCCCATTTGTTTGGACCACCGAAACCCAGACCTCCTTTAATGCTTTGAAATCTGTATTCCTTAGAGCACCCATTTTGGCTGTTCCAGACCAAAATCGACCATTTATTGTGGAATCGGATGCTTCCCATTCTGCACTCTGAGCGGTCCTATTACAGCTGGATGCACAGTATATGGAAAGACCAGTAGCATGTTTGTCAAAAACCCTAACACAGGTGGAGCTCAACTACACAGTCCTGGAGAAGGAGCTCCTTGCTATAAAAAGAGCTTTTGAGGAGTGGCGACATCTGCTTTTGGGGGCTCAACACCCCGTAGAAGTGAGGACAGATCACCAAAAACTACGAACCCTTCAGTATGCACAGACATGCAATAGTCGCCAAGCTCAATGGGCACACTTTTTTTCACCGTTCCAAATTACTTTTACCTTCATTCCAGGTAGAGTGAATCTGAAGGCTGATGCTCTGTCTCGACGGGACAGCAAGGACCATAAGAGATTTAAACCGGAACCTTTGTTCCCCACAGCTAAATTCGTTCCAGTCATTCATCATTTTCTACAGAAGATACGAACGCATACTCAGAAGATGTTGACTAGCAATCCAGACATCACAACTCAGCAAGAGTTATCGGTTAACAACGGGCTCCTTTTTCAAGGAGATAGGTTATTCATCCCTAATGAATCCCTTCAACTGGAAGTCCTGCGACTGTGCCATGATTCACGAATCGCTGGGCATAGAGGAATCTCCAAAACCGTAGAGCTGATCCTCAGACATTTTTGGTGGGCCACGGTGAAGGGGGATGTACGGGAATACATAGCTTCCTGTATGGTTTGTCTACAGACTAAAACTCTGCGCAGACCGCCGGTGGGAAAACTAGTACAAATGCCATTACCCAATAGACCCTGGCAAATTATATCCACAGACTTTATTGTGGACCTTCCCTCCTCGGACCATTGCTCCACCATTATGGTCACGGTGGATTTGCTAACCAAAATGGCACATTTCATCCCCCTTCCAGCAGTACCTTCTGCAGTACGCATGGCGCACGTCTTTTTGGATCGTATCTTCTCTTTAGATGGTCTCCCAAACACGATTATTTCTGATTGTGGTCCACAATTCACCTCTCGGTTCTGGAAACACTTGTGTAATACTTTAGCAATCTCATGTGCTCTGAGTTCGGGCTTCCACCCTCAATCTAACCGACAAACGGAACGCTTGAATCAGACGCTAGAAGGATACCTCCGATGTTATATCTCTGCAGCGCAAGACAATTGCAAAGACTTACTACCTCTTGCAGAATTCGCGTATAATAATGCTGTGCATTCTGCCACAAAAGTCAGCCCTTTCTAATGTACTTATGGTTTTCATCCTTTCGTATTTTCTTCAGTCCTCCCCTCTTCCTCAGTCTTCCCTAGCTTGGAGAAGCTTTCGGACTCCATTCAACAGGGACACCAAAAGGCATTGGAAGCCTTAAAAATGGCACAAGATAGAAGCAAGGCGCAAGCGGACAAACACAGATCTCCAGATCCTCCTCTTACCGTAGGGGATCGAGTATGGTTGGCCAGTAAGTTTCTACCCAGGAGACTAATGCCTTCTAAGTTGTCCCCTAAGTACTATGGACCTTTTAAGGTGCTTGAACGGAAGGGGTTAGCGGCCTTCAAATTGGAATTACCTAGATCATGGAACAGGATCCATCCTACTTTCCATATCTCTCAGCTAAAACCAGATGTTCGGAACCATTTTCATCATGTCCTACAGGTACACCCCCTCCGATACTTCGAAGTTCTCGCTCCGAATACGAAGTGGCGGATATTTGTGATGCATGTTTTCACAGGGGAACTCTGCAGTTCATGATTGATTGGAAAGGCTATTCACCTTCTGAGAAACTCAGCCTGGTGCTTGGATCACGTTACTTAAACTGCCGGAAGGGAAGACTCAGCGCGTTGCTACTGTTGTCGGTGGTCACGCTCCGTAAGTCTTCGCTTAGGGGAATTTCTGGTATTCGTATCCGAATTGGTTCTAAGCTTCCACCTCCTTACCTTATTGAAAACTGTCTATCTATCCTCCTCTTTCTCTCATAGACTGGCCGCTGCCCATCACCATCACTCTATTAGGTTCAAGAGCTCGTTACCATGGAAGTCACCTTCAGACCTGCGTACAGTCCGAATTCCCGAACTACATCTCCCATCATTCATCACGGGAAAACATCTTTAACATCCATTTTCGTAGACTGGTCACCTCCAGTCCCTAACCTCTCAACAATTCCAATTCCGAGAAACGTCATCGGCGAACTGCAGGATAGCTTCCTGGAGAGACCCGTTCACTGATTTGTTTCCACATCGAGGCTGCGACAGAAGTCTTGTCAGGCTCCGTTTAATTCAGCGCTCTCAAGCCACCCAGGGTTTTTTCCTGTAACAAAGGGTTTCTCTGAAGCATCCTCCATTTGTCGAGTCGGAGGCGATTGGAGGGTGTAACAGGTGAATTCTTACTAGCCACATCTCTCTACTGAAGACAAGGTAGGAAATCTCCAGTTGTCATGTTGTGGTGAAGAGAGCCATTGAGTTACCACAGTTACAATTAGCACGAAAGTTAACACTTACTCTGTCGAAGTATGATGAGGTTGAGTAGGATCTCCAGGAGGTAGACACAGAAGCATTTATTGTGGATAGTCACAAAAAGGAGCCAACGAGAGTAAAGGTAACCCACCAACAGGGAAGCCTCTCCATGGTGCTCACACAGCAAATACTAGTTTCCTATCCCTCTATTCCCAGGATAAGTTGCAACTTCTCAGTCACTGATTATGGCGGCACAGACATGGAACGCACTCCCTCATTCCTGGAGAGTGGACCAATCCTTTAGGTGCAATACCTTAAATTGTCTCAGAGCTAATGACTTGTGATTTGATCTTGGCTTCGTAACCCTTTGCCACTGCCTGCCGAATGTATGCCTATCTACTGCCTTGCACCTTCTGTATATATTCTAACGGCACCATGTAAATGCATCATCCTGTATACCTACTCTGTAATCTTATCTATATTATAACTGTATCACTATGTACTGTCGATTTGTAAATCTCTGTAACTTCAAGCTTAAAGTATACTTGTAACCTGCTTGTGTCCAGATATCCCTGGGCTTGGTGTGCCATACAAATAAACAAACAAACAAACAAACTAACTGACAATCTTGTGGGTTTTGCTGTCCCCTCGCCTCTTTCTCGGGTATCTGTTATGTTGCTCCGGGTCCTCTACTTCTTGTCCTACACTCCTGGGAGACCTGTCCCCATGAAGTCTGGCCCCCACATGCACCTGCACTTTAGGCCAGGATAATGGCAGGAGGTAGGGCTGCGTAACAGCAGGTGCCTGCATGAGGAGCCCAAACTGTGCGAGTGAAAGAGTCGGGCAGGGAGTTGACAGGTGAATGGGGTAGGCAGGCAGTGCAGCTTGGGAACCGAATCAAATGGTCTACGCTGAGCGTGAGGGCCCCTTTTGTAATGAGTCTTCCTGGAACCATCTTGGAGGACAGAAGCTCTGCAAGTTGAATGCTGGGCACGGAGTGACTATGAGAGGCCTGGCAGGCATAGAGGCATCGGGCCAAGGCATGTAGCTAGAGCTGGTGTGCTAGAGGCTGCCTAGCCCAGCACTGGGAGCCACAGAACCGCAGTGCCACGGAGGACAGCTTGGGTGGCAGAGCCACAGTTAGCGACACATGGAAGCTGATTCCGACATTATTACCTTGCAGGCCCAGACTGGCCTATAGGGCAATCGGCCCATGGCCGAAACCCAAACCACAAAATGCTGGTGTGGGCCAGTTTTGTGGGTCAAAGTGGGCCACTTTTCTGGTCAATTTGAACTAGTTTGATGGGTTATTTCACTCTGTGGCTAGTAGTTATGACCAGTGTTGCTGAATAAATGTTCTTTAAAATGTAAAATTTGCATCAAACCCCTTTTGGTTACTATTCAAACAGTGTTACAAAAGGAATGAAAAGCCATTTGCAACTGTGGGCCCCTTTTTCATTGGTGCCCGAGACAATTTGATGGCCCATTCCGACCCTGCTACCTTGAGACTGTGGCAGTGAGCGAGAACGTGTTAACAGTGATTCCCATGAGCAAAAGGATCAATGAACCCTTATGATAGCATTTAGCTTGCATATGGTTACCTCTGACATTTCTCCTAATCTCGAATAAAACGTAGCCCAAAGAAAGTGATTGATTCATTTGATTAATTGACTGTTATCCCAGCTGGATAACAGAGCTTACTGTGCTAACTTATGCCCACACCCTTGCTATGAATTTTCAATTGAGCATTGGCATGTCTCGGAATTCTATATCATTAACACCCTAGCTAGTGTTTAGGTTAGCTGGATAAGCATGGCAGCACTATACTCTCATTATGAAATATTTAAAATGCATTGATGCTCTTCATTCATTCATTCATTCATTCATTCATTCATTCATTCATTCATTCATTCATTCATTCATTCATTCCTTCATCTAGTATTTTCTCTGGATATGCGTGGATATTGGCGTCTTGTGACATTTCGGTGTGTCAACAATTCAGCACAAGTATGCTACCCTTATTTTTAATAATGTAAATTATCGCTGACATTACTTCTGATAAGATAAAGCAGCTGATACTATGATTAAATATTACCATTTGTCACTCAGGGAGGGAAATTTGAAGTACTCTAAAGCCCTGCAGGCAGGCATTGTGGGTTGAACTCGCTGATAAGGCTGGTGAATAAACATGTGTCGTCACGAACCAATTCAATGTAATAACATCTATAGTATCCTATCAGAGGACATAGATATCACCACAAATCAGAGGATATCCTCTGCCGATTCTGCCTATCAGCTGCAGTGGAGTGAAAGAAGATCTGATAACCCTGCAACTTTACCATAGAAGCAGCTATCTACCTGAAATAAAGCTAATACAGTGCAATACCGAACTGCCCCTCCTGTGCTGAATCTTGAGGAGCAGTAAGGGGCGCTGCGCGAGACACGTGGTAAGATACTCGAAGGGTTCTCATGACATCACCTGGCTTGAATATCTGCACCAATCTTGAATTGTTCTCAGCTCAAGTATTTTGTTTTCATTCTGCAATAGGTCAGACTAAAGAGACTTAAGAGAGCCTACAGCCCCATCAGTATGTCAGTCTGGCATAGCGACTCCAGATATATATGACAACCTAATGGAAGACTCTGCTGGCGAGCTAGCAGCATCCTGAATCAAAGGCCCAGACTGCAAGCATTCCTAAAGTTTCCAGCAAGGTCACCAGCCACCCTCACATTAGGAAAGAGCCAATCAATAGAGATGTTTGCTGCGAGATGCCTTAAACGCTGCAAAACAAAGCCACATAAAGAACATTTCTATTTTACAACCTGTACCCAGCTATGTGTCTGAGGATCCATTGGTCTAAGACTCAATGATTCCTGCCTTGCGTGCAAAAACGACCACACAAAAGTAGTATTTTATTCAAGATTTGGACGATTTTCTTAGCGTTATCTCCATGAAGCGGAGCCTATTTGGCCTGAGATCCTCACCCGCCGAACATAGCATTGGGCAAGAAAATAAATTGATAGTTAATGAGATTGTAATGAGCAACTACCCAATATTAGCTGGCGGTGCTCAGATATCAACTCAAGAGACTTCATCCCGCCCTAGAGCCGCAGAAGATCCCGGTTCACATTTCTGTCTGTGACGTGTACATGGAATGAGGGAATGGGAACTGTAGACGATCGCAACCAGAAGAATTGGGATACATTGGAACCTCTCTAAAATAGGGAGAGATCTCCTATTAAAGACCTGACAAACACACATCCCAGAGGGGCTCCCCAGCTAGAAAATCCTGTGGCTAAAAGATTAATTCAAAGAACTGAACAGAACTGTTATCTACCTCAGTGAGAAGAGGGTACAAGATCATGTATAATCTGCAAAATAACTTGAACCTATTAAGGCTATGGTACCATTATCCAAAGGTGGCATATCTGCTCAGATACTGTGAATGTGTGCAGCCCCACAATCAATGGCAACTTGAAAATAAACAATATACCGATTAGGGGGGCACAATGGGAGATTATGAAATGAAGGGGTATTTCCATATATAGAAAAAATAGATTTCAAATAAACATTTCTTTTGCTGCTCCATCATGACTCACCTCGCTACCCATAACCCTACTGTTTATTATTATTTAGTTTAGATCTTAGTGGACTTTGATAGGGCATGCCTCTTCCCTTATTGGCACCAGACATTGCTGGATGCTATAATCAGGACTGCGCATGTGCACCCAGAACTGGTGATCATGGACATTTGGCCTGCCTTGAGTGACTGAGGAAAGATCACCAGACTTCAGCCAGTGAATCACACTGGCCCTGACAATGGGATACATGTCAGCGCCGGAATAACGCGAGGGGGTAGAGGACCTTGCCCCCGCCCTCGCCTGAGTGTGATGTAACTGGAAGTAGAAGTGTGCTGCCATTTTCACCTGGAAGAACTACACCATGTAGCAACTGGTGCACATAAACATTAACGTTGGACTAGTCCCTCAGGACAATGAAAACCTGTGTTCGAGCAGGAGGCAGGAATAATAGTAATTTTTTCTTTTATAACACACTTAACCGGGATTCGAACCTGTCTTGCTATGCGTTGTGTTACTTCCAAGACAAGCACGTTGCCCCAGAACGATCTTCCCGGGCCTCATGCCGGAAAGGCCTACTTAGTATTTCTCAGAAGTTCGGTGTTGCGTGTCTGAAAAATAATAAAAAGAGGAGGTCTGGAGGGTGGGTCGGGTTGTCTGGTTGGGAATGGGTTACTCCTGGGATGCTGTCTGTTTGTCTTGCAAGCAAATGTGAATAAACCTTTTACCCAATCCTAGCAAGAAATAAAGACAATTCTTTTTTGGCATTCACAGTAACAACCACTAACAAGGAGGCCCTTGCTGTCCCCCTTCAAAGCATGGAACAGAATGCCAGGCAAAATGAGTCTATTCTTGGAAATGATCAGTTGCACTCATTAGGTATTCTATTCTTAATGTGATGTTGCTTTTCTAAATAGAGAAAATTGCTCAAATTATAACTGCATGGCTTTGCCTTACAACTTTAATCCTAAAATTAATAATGCCAAAAGGACAGCACAAGGATGAACAAACGGAGAACAATCTGAGGCTGTTATACGTACTAATCCATCCTGAAGCCATTCCATGAAATGTGTGCCCTGCATTAGGGAAAAGGGCTGCACAAGAAGATCCTCTTATGGACCTGCTAAGGGTTGGAGGAAGCAGAATTTGATATGCCCTTTCGAGGGTTGCTGCCATGGAAATAAGCATTTCTACGGGACAACCATATCAACAATTGTCACAGAAGACTTGGTCATACTAGGAGACTCTCAAAATGTCCCGCTTGCGTTGAGGATTCTTTCCGACGGCATCTGCTGTGGCAGGTGCAGTGTTGCAGTTTCTTCCACAGTTGACACATTCTACAGAAGTAGACATTTTAACAACACATTTTTCAAAATGTTGCCATCTAGATGATGATCGATAATCTCTACTCTTGAACCTCTGTGTCCTCATTATGTTACCCATTTTATGGATTTAAAGCCAAAGGGGTCAGAAAGATCTCGAATGGTAACAAAGATGTTCGATCCTTCGTAGCATGAAAAATAAAATGTTTGTAGCTGCATGTATAATTCACCCACAACGCAGGAGCGATCGATACAAGTCCTGCCATTGGTGTTTTTTTCTGCTCTGAAAGTGGTCCTAGCTAATTTCTCTCATGCATCACATAATCTCTGCTTTGGTCCTTTACTTAATTTTCTGTTGAATAAATTAAGACAAGCGCAGAGCAAAGGCAATGGATACGATGTTTTGACTACCCCAGTTGTCAGTGCCTCCTAAATCCTATGTTAGGGGGATGTCGCTTGGACATCCGAGATGTAAAGATCAAGGGCGCTACGTATGCTTTGTCTGCTGCTTGCATGCAAGACTCCAGCTTGATGGTTGGAGAAGTTTTCTGCAGCTCTCATTGAACTGGGCTCCATTCAAGGGAATGTCTCATTTCCCTCTGATAATCAGGGCCGGTTTTGCTGTTTGTAACACTGTAGAGGTTCATCTACAATGGACTATTCCCTGCTACATATTGATGACTGTTGTTGGACTGAAGATTTTAATGTGGGGTATAGGACTGAAAGTGATCACAATCGTACAGCACTATCTATTAAAGGTCTCTTTCACCTAGCAGAAACTCCATCATGATTAAACATCAAAGACACAAACAATGACCGTAGGCAACTAAACTGAGGATCCCTAAATGAAGGAGAAAAGTCAAATGAAATGATCTCCTCTGCTTTGCCCCATATTGAATGTGCTTAACATCTGATGCAAGCCCGGACAACATTTAGGGACCGGTAGTAGTATCGCGGAAATTGCCAGCACAATTCTTTCAAATTAGTGTCCCAGTAAAAAAGATGGTTTACTAAAAATTGAAAATCAGCTTAACAAGTTTTGTTAAACACATTAAAGGACTCTACGTGTGAATCAGAAATAAATGTGCATGGAAATGTAATTATAGAAAGGCTATCAACATGGCAAAGAGGACATCCTAAAAAGAGCTATAGGATAGATTACAGCATGTTGGCCTGTGCTAAAAAACATGCTCAATTTTACAGGCTGGTTTCACTTGGCCCGGAAGCCATGACCTAACTCAGTTAAGAGGTTGTTCCCAAATATATGCCAGGCTGGTTGAGTAGATCATTTGACCTCATTGTACAATCCAATCACACTCCAGGTAAGTTCACTCCTCATAAGCAAGGGGGCCATTCACAGGCCAAGCAGCGGATGAAACCATCAGATTTTAGCCAAATCACCTGTGAAGAGATCCACACCAGGCTGACAGCTTGAGCTAAGCCAAGAGCCCCATGCCCAGACACGGTTCGGATGGATCTATTCAAACATGAGCATGAAATCTGGCCCTGATTTTCCCAAAATACTTAATGCTCTAGTACCTATTTTTACACTTCTGATGAGCTAGAAGAAAGCTGTTATATTACAGATATTCATGAAGGGATATTAACTGGATCCTAGGTGTTACTGCCCAAACTCTTCTCGGTTAATCCGCCAACTGGTTTGCAAGAGTTATTTATACAAGGATCACTGTACGCATTATGGTTAATAAAAAGCTCACTAAATTACAATATGGATTTTGAGAAATAATCAGTAACATGGAGCAGACCCGTAACCTCAGATGAATCCTGGATACATATGTGTCGGTTTACAGGCGCGCCGTCTATCGGAGGGTTAGGATCTGTGTTGTTCGCCTAAGCACTGTTTCTCAGGCCCTTCTTTAGCACCGCAAGAAAACAACATTTACAAGTCTGTTCCCACTCCTTACCTGGCTCCAAAGTGGGGGACACCCCCGTTATCACATTATCTCGCCCCCCCTTTCTCTTACCCATTTCCCATGTTTCGTTTGCGGGACATCCCAGCAAACCTTTGTCTGCCACTAGGTCTGCTACCTTCCTGTCCATTACTCTGCCCCTTCCCTTAACTCCCAGCACCCCCATACCCTACTGTGCCCCTGGCCACTCCTTACCAGTCATGCCTGGCCACCACCACTTCCTACCGCTCTGTGTGCATGCACTAATTCCCGAAAGGCTACAGTTCAGGAGGAGTGACCGGTCTGGAAATGGAGTTTGTGGAAAGCTGTCCATACTGGGGGGTATGGATCTAAGTGCAGCCTCCGACTATTGTGGGATGCGCAGCACTCAAGAAATACTCTATTAGCAACAAGGGAATGCTGGGATGACTTCTTTTGACCCTTTATGAAATGCACCTAAATCTTTCAGCCAGGGTACGCTATGGACAACTAGAGGAATGAACATCTGATTTAACTTCCACACAACGGGTACGGCCTGGGCGTGTCCTGGCACCTCTTCCTTTTAATTTATATGTTAATTTGCTATACTCAGATTTAAATCCATTTGCCTAGGGTACTAATAAAATAGGCTGCCGGAACACCTTTGCATTGGCCAATGCAGATAGGGGGTCATTTTCTAATGAACTGGAGCATAATTGAAAAGCGTCAAGGAGAGTTAGGAGGGCAGCAACGCAGAGACAGTATCCATTTGGTTTTACACCTGCATGAGATTTTCATGCAGGGGTAAAACTAAAGATTCCAATTGAATCTCTTCCATGCAACCTTCCTTGTGAGAAGTCAAGCTCACATGGTGGACTCAGGTAGTCACTCCAGCAACTCGCACCTAAAACAAATCCTGACAGTGGGCCAAGTATTGCACTCATACAGGATTGCAGGGGTTCAATGCATCATACTAAAAATGCACCTGGGAAAATCACACTGATCATTCCGTAGGAAGACAACCAGGCACCTCAGACCCCTCGCTCCTGCTAGGCACTGCGGGTAACTCAAAAGCACAGGAGGGTGGCCCAGGCTGCCACATACAATCATGAAATGGGGTCCTTGTTTTGACACTAGAAGGTACGAGGGATGGCAGTCTCTCACTCTAAGAACCTCTCAGAGGTATTATGCATTCATCGAACACTTAGATCGCTTGTGAAACGTAGTACTGCTCCTCGTGCATAGACGGAACCCAGGAAATAGGCATTGTTGTTTGTACAGTTTACCCATTTCTCCTCTCGCAAACCGCAACCTTTGCAATTTATCGGAAGACAGGGTCTCACTCCACACACACTGCACTCACATTTTACACAAACATTATATCACATCATCTTTGCCATGAGAATGAAGCTACTTTAACGACAAAACCGAGACCTTCGCTTCCCACATAACTCTTGAATCTCCTTAGACACAATCCCCCCTTATTCCAGAGTAGACCTCTGCTACGCCCATACACACTCCATTTAGACATGGGTGACTACCCTGGTCTTGCTCATGCTCGCATAACTTCAATGGCTGAAATGCACACACGCATAAAAATTCTCCCACATTTTTTGGACTCTGGTCCCTCTGAGGGCGTTCAACCAAATTCGAGGTGGGACCATAATTATGGTGAAAGGCGTTATGACAAATGAGAAAATGAATGAATGAATGTGCTTTACCTTTACACCCGATGTATAGCAGGTGTGTTTCATTGGAATCCATTATAAAAGGCCACCTGCAAAAGCATTTTTGCAGTCAGTGTTTTAGTTCTCTCAAAGTGGAGAGAAAATGTAAACAGCAACGCTGATTTAGACTTGCTTTACTCTTTACACTCTGCTTTGATAGTGTTGAAAATGGCATGCAAGCGACCAGCAACACGTAAGTGTAAGCGTTGGTGGTCCCCTGCATGCAATTACAATTTATTACAAAATGACCCTGCCAATATCATCTCTACAGGCCTTGGTCACAGGGAATGAAAAATAATGATTGCTTGAGATTTCAAATTGAATGTGAGCAAATCTTATGTCATATGTATTGGAAAATGGCTGAGCAGGCTACCTCCACTAAAGACTGTGGGGGCGGGGGGGTAGTGGAGAATTAGACTGGGTTGAGCAGTTAATGGTCTCCTCTTATTACTAAGCAGGCAACAGAGCAGGCACATGTGAATGGAGCAGGTGTGGCTGAAAGTTGGGTGACTTACATATCGGGGAAAGCCTGTAGTATGGCTACTTTACAGCACCGAAGTCTGGGGCTGTGACAATGCAGATTACATCCTGATTAAGGAAAAACAGTGTGTGTATTCCCACCTTGGACGGACTCCAGGTGCTCCTACATTACGGATACGAGGCATCAGAATCCTATACAAGCCTTCTTCCGAGACGTAATATCCTTGGGTGAAAGCAGGATCAGCGGCTAGGGACGGTATGTTAACTGTGCATTATCATCTTCAGGTTATTCTCTGGCAGATCCGGATCCGATGAGTGCTGTAAATACAAGTAAAACAGCACTGGTGTACAGCACTATCTTTCACTCAAAAGAGGGTCATCACTTGAGGAGTACCTTTGCTGGGTTACAGAGCGTCACAGGTGGTATTTGGATGCATGCAAGGTCACATATGTTGCTTTTGGATGGGGTGATTAAAAAAACAAACTCATGTTTACTATTAGAGGACACATGCCTTTGTGGTAGGGCAATTTCTGGGGAAAGTCTTATGTATTTACTTTTGTTTTTTTTCAGTTTACGTTTTATTAAAAAGAATGTATATTCTTAAAATCCTCAGATCTGCTGGTATCAAGCAGGCCTGGCTATTTACTTTCTTTTTCAAATAGACGCATAACATTTGCTGTGCATCTGTTTCCTGAGCAAGCACTCCAATTTAGGAAACAGCATTTGAACCTATCTTTATCAGAGGCTGGATTTTGTCATTTTCATGATGTCATGTACACATTGTTGTTATTTATGTCCTTTGCTTATGTTTTATGACGGTGTTAAGATTTCTTCGAAATAAAATTTATTTTGATTTATTTTGTTAACAGGGTAAACCCCAGAACTTTATCGTTGTCGGAACTCAATGAATTTCTTCTTACCTTGGCCTCCATTTAATGCATGGTTCTTCTGAGGTGGGGAATGTAATTTTAATTCGGGAGAAATGGTTGCTAGATTCTCTGGCCTTGGATGGATATCAGGTTTTTGGACAGTGTGCAAGGCCGAGTAATGGGGGCAGGACTTTGGGGGGCTTGATTATTACAATGAGTTCAGCCATGGGATTGAGGTTATCTCTTCTTCCTAACCTCTCTTTTGGGGTGATGGCCACATTGCTGTCCTCTCTGGATGGTCGATTTAACTTAATGATTATGAACATTTATTTGCATAATGGAGTGGCCAACCTGCAGGATTTCCTTTTGGTGATTTCCAAGTTGATTTCTAACCTGGGTATCCTCGTACCTGGAGGGTAGAATATTGGTGGGTGGGGATATAAACTCGAATTGTATTATTCCTGATCAAGTTGAGGACAATTGGGAGGTTATAGGGGAGACCTTGCCAAATAAACCTAAAATTCAAAATGGCCTGAGGTAGTGGTTAACTATGGAGGGATTGGGTCTGAGTCTTATTAATAAGATGGCAGCAGTTGAAGATAAGGTGTTGCCAACCTGGAGACAGGGGACTCACTTTTCCACCTTAGATTATAGATTTGTGGACGTGGTTCTAAGTAGCAGTTACGTGAGTTTTCGAAGTACAACACAATAATTTTAGTGACCGATCAATTCTTATGGCGGAATTTGTCTTACATACGATTAGGCATCCTATTGAGCGCATGGGTTGTGTGGAAGTAACTGCCTCTGGGAATGCAATCCAATGGTCTGATCAAAATATTGCAATCCTAAATGAGGAGCTGAATTGTATTATTGGAGGTTCTCCCCTGGAATGGAAGCTAAGGGTGTTTAGCTTCCATTCCTTTGATGACTTTATGGGGAAATGGATTGGCAGAGTTAAACAGAATGCTTTTTTTTCGAGTAGGGGAAGGGTGAAAACTACGCACACGTACAACTCTGCCCTGGTTGAAGCTAAGAGGAATCTCTGACATGATATCAGGGCGTTGACTATGGCTGGTAAGGGTACTATTGACTTGAAGTCCAACCTGAAGAAATGAAAACAAAAATACAAGATTTCTGTAAATCCATCAAATCTTCTATGTTGCAGTTGGATGCAGAATTCATGCTTCGTATCTTAATTAAGCACGATTCTCATGCATTCTGCATCTTGGTAAATAATTTGGACCCATCAGTCGAGGCCTCCACCCTAAATGCCATTTCTGAGATCCAATGGATGGAGTTTTTTAGTGAGATTTATGGTGGGGGGCCAGCCGACATTGTACTTGACCCTGCTGTTATTAAATATACTATGGAGTCCACATGGGATATCAGGATTAACTTTGAGGATATTCTGTTACTAATCAGGAGGTGTATGAACTCACGTGCCCCTGGCCCAAATGGCCTAACAAATATTGCACTAAAATCAGATCCGAGCAACTGGTCTAAGGTTCTGTATGTTCTCTTGGAAAGTGTTATGGCCTCTGGTATCCTCCCGGTTTCCTGATGAACCGCTAACGTGGTCCCTATTTTTAAGCGAGGTTCAAGGTCTGAGCCCAAAAAGTATCACCCAATCTTGCTAGATGGTGACTGTAAAAAATTGTCAGCATTTCTCCTAACCCACGTGGAAGAATGGGAATGGGCGGTGGGGCATTTAAGCCCATTTCAGACTGGCTTCTGTAAGGGGCATTCGACAAACCTTAATGTTTTAGTGGGGAAGGCCCTTCAAGTGTCTGCATGGAACAAGGTGATGGGTTGTACTTACATTGCATCCATCGACCTGTCTATGGCCTTTGACAAAATAATCAGCGACAGACTGCGTAGTAAACTCGCCTGATGGGGGATGCCAGGTTGCTTACTGAGACTCCTGATGGCCCTCTATGAGGATTTTGGGATTTGTGTAAGAACAAATTGTGAGTGAGATTAGCGTACATTAAAACTTTCATGGGCCATAGACAAGGTTGTAATCTAGCATCCTGTTTGTTTAACTTTTATGTATCAGATGTGGTAAACTATTTGGTGGGGGCGTGCTTGATTCCACCAACTATCGGCTCATTAACTGTGGAATGGTTGGTTTACGTGGATGATTTGTTATTATTTGATAACTCATGGACTGGGCTGCAATGTTAGTTGATCAAATTCTTCGCGTTTGCCATTGATAATGGTCTTACGGTTAATCCTAGCAAGACAAAGATTCTAACCATTTCAAGGGGGAAAAAAAGGAAGTGAAGGGTCTGGTGTCTGGAAAATAGAGCAATTGGAATTCTGGACTCATTGGCCTACTTAGGTTTCCAGATTAGTGCACACCCTGGGTATTGAAATGTACGAGAGTCCCTTTTGAATAAGGGGAAATTCCTATCTATCCAGGCTGTGAAAATCGACAGGAAGTATGGGCAATTTTCCATCAAACCTGCCCTTTCATTTTATGAAGATTAGATTGTTCCAAAATTAATTTATGGTTTGGAGTTGGTGGAGCCAGGATTTTTAAGGTTTTAGATGGTATTGAAAATCTGGTGCAAAATTCTGAGTGTACCTAACACGATACCTCTTGCAGTCATTAGATTTGAGTTGGGGTTGTTTTCTATGAAGGCTCGGGTGGAGTGGAATGTGCTCGCTCTATTTGCTAAATTTATTGATCCAAGTCCTGCATCTCTTTATGATTTACTGGGAAAGCAACTATCCGTTTTAAAGAACAAAACAAACTTTCTTTCTCAGTTAGAAGAGAGGGCGCTTTTGATTCTGAATAATTTGGCGATGGATAGAGCATCCTTGCTGACCAACCATGTGAGAGTGAAGAAAGCTGTCTATGATGTCGACTGGGTCTGTACTTCGGATTCTCTTTACTCGTACCCATCGATGCATAATTTGGCTCTAGACCATAGAAGGCGTGGTGCCCCAACAATTATTTTTGTGCAGTTCCCTAATACATTTTATCGTAGTATTTTGTTGCGATTAAGATGGAATCTTCTTTTGACAAAGGAGATTCTGGTAAGAAGAGGAATGCTTCAAACTATGGATATTAACTGCAAATGTTGTAAATTTGACCAGATTGAGACTGTCCGACACCTGGTTTTGGATTGTGCAATACTAAACTCAACGAGGATGAAGTACTTTCTTAACTCCTCAAGCCAAGCCAGAAATTGGTGTTCGATAAACTGTGACTACATTTGGAATAGATGTGTCAATATCAATTCCGTTAAAGAGGGTTTGGCATTTGCAGGCTTTATTAAAATGATGAATTTGATGCGATGACTTGCTTTGTCTGTACTGCACTGACGAATGCTATTGGATGAATTACCAAAGTGTTCTGTTTCAACACTATGATTGCAGCTTTCATGTTTTCTTTTCTTTTTGTGTGTTTTGTATTGCACTGATGAACGCTATTTGATGCTCTATCGAACTATTGTGTTTTAATATTATGAACGGCTGCCTCGTGAGTGTATAACGGTTGGAGGATTTTTCATTGTACTGTGGGGGTTTGTGAATTGTATTCGAGGAATTATTATCATTTTCATGATGGTGTGCTCACTTTTTAATAATACGTGTATTTGATGAATTATTAAATGAGCTTGATGAGAGTGTGTTTTTAAAAAAAAAAACATTTGTGGTGCCGTTTTTTCCCAGTATGTTTACTTTCTATATTGTATAGGATGTTTTGTGTTACTTAAGGATGTATTGATTGGACTTTTGTTTTTGTAAAGGTTTGTTGTAAACCAAATGCAAATAAAATAAATAAATAAAATCTTAGAATTTGAACTTTTCTGCCTCTTCCCCTTATGATTGTTCTCATCTTTCGTCTATTCCTTTCTCTCTTGATTATCTTCCTTTGCCTTTTTCTGCTCGTAATGTAGGCATTATTTTGTATTCTTCTCTGTCCTGCTCTGATCATATGTCTACTCTTGCACTATCCTGTTATCACCTTCATAATATTCACAACATCCAACCATTTCTCACCTTTTTGGATGCTGAGACACTAAACCTGAATTTAAGGTTCTCCTGAATTGCCTACACCTCCTCTCTTCTTGTTGCGCTGCTCTTTCCTGGCTCTGCTTCTATCTACATTCAATTCTTCTATCCATGTATTTTGTGTGCATCTCCTTCATTCTCATCTTGCCCCTTCTTTAGCCACACTTCATTGGTTTCACTTTCCAGCTTGTCTTCTTTTTTGATTTTTCTGCATTGTCTTTAAATGTATCCATTGTCCTGCTCCTCCTACTCTTATCTTTGTCATCTGTCTTCATTCCTTTTCAGACACGCTGCTCTTCTTCCTCCTTTCATCTGACTATTGCTCACCCACTTGGTAGGCAATCTAATTTTTGTTATTTTGCTCTCCTTTCCCCAAATTGCCAGAATGTTCTCCATCTTCCCTTGTGATCACCTTCTACGCCATCTTACTTTCACCAATCTCTTTTAGAGCTCACCTTCTTAGCTCTTCCTGAAGGAAATGTGTGCCTTGTGATTGATCACTTGCACACAATTCTATTTCTTTGTATCATTGTTTTGTAATGTTGTACTGTGCTTAGGGGAAACACTCCATATATTCAAATAAATAAATGAACAACAGGATAACTTCTATTGGGATTCAAAGGGCAGGTTTCTGAGTTTCAAATCGCTTCTGGGATAAGTCATCACATCTCAGTCACTTAGTCATGGGGCTTTCATATTCCCACACTTCTTTTTGGCTCTTTCTTCTATAGCTTCAGTACTATTGCTTCACACCCTCGAATACTGGGAGATGCCTCATTTGGATCTTGCGTCGACATGTGTGCCTTGCATGTTTGTCTGGTATAATGACAAGAGGGATGGGTGATAGCAGCAAAAACTGTAGGGCATCCACCAAGAGACTGACCAGATGTGCTTCTCTAGAGGTTGGGTCAGAGTGCCTTCTACAACTCTAGCCCCCAACACCCTTTCATCCTCTGTCTCCTTGATATGGTGTTGGTGTTGTGCCTTAGGCAATCTTTCCTGCATCACCTTCTCTCTCCTCTCCTCTCCTCTCCTCTCCTCTCCTCTCCTCTCCTCTCCTCTCCTCTCCTCTCCTCTCCTCTCCTCTCCTCTCCTCTCCTTTCCTCTCCTCTCCTCTCCTCTCCTCTTGTCTCCCCCCTCCTATTTTCTTTCCTTTACTCTTCTCTCCTCTCCTTTCCTGTCCCTATCTTTCTCTCTCTCTCTTGCCTGCGCTCTCTCACCTGCCTCCTCAATGATAAACCATGTGCTTTTACCGCTACACCTCCACCCCTCCTCCACCCACACCCCTCAGTCTTAGGGTGTACCTGATCCTCTTACATCTTTCTGATCCTCTCATACACCCTCTTCTTGAGCAGTTTTCTCATCCCAGCTTCTCTTCCAACATTCTCCCCGATGTTTCCCTTCTTCTCAACTCCTCTCCTAACCTCCTCCTTAACACACTCCTCTATTTCTCATCTAATGCCACCTCCAACCACCTCCTGAACACTGTCCCTGAAGTATTCTTCATGTAACCTCCACATTCTTCCTGAACACACCCGTTCACCCTACTCCTTCCTTGTTCCTCACTTCCTTTAGTTCTCCCACTAGACACATTATTCTCTCTGTTGTTTCCTCTCACCGCCTACTTACTGTTCTCTAACTCTGCTCTCCTCACTCTGGCCATCACTATCCAGCCTCCTCTCTCGTGCCCCATCCCAATCTCATTCAGCTCTCACCTTAAATTCTCTCAATCACTTCTTTTCTGCTTCCAAAGACCCACAATATTGTCCAATTCCAGAGGTTTATAAAGCAGGCACATTCCTCCCTCGCAAACCATCATCGCCTAACTGCACTCAGGTGTTCACTATGTGGTATGCCAAAAGAAGGAGACAGACCAATTGGTGGCATTTATGCAAGTTTGTTTTTTTAAATAATAAACAACTTGTCTATCCCTAGTAATAAGGTGTTTACCCTACGCAATAGAAAACTAACTAGGATGCTCTTGGTCAGTGAGCTTGTCCAAATCCACGGCTCATCCTCCATTCAAAACTATCCTATTCTGGCCCTATCACTAATTAAGAAAACTCAAAGAAAAGAGGGTCCAGGAAAATGACTTCCTTCTCCTGGACAGGCTTCTACAGCCTTAACAGTCATATCTTGGGATGGATTCTGGTAACGTCATCTCTGAGTTCTTTCAATTCTTCAAGGGGGCTTTTACCCCTCCTGAGCTTGCCCTTGTTTTCTATACAAACGTTCCCTTGTTCCACAAATAATGATTTTTTTCCTGCTTCTTCTTTGAATCTTGTAGTGTTTCTGTATACAATCTCATACTCTTCTGGAAGTACGTCAGATGGCTTTTGTGGTGTTCCTTACTTGGTTTAACACATTCCTCTTTACTGGGACAAGTCTGACTAGTCCCTTAGCAGTCTCTACTATCTTTCCAATATTCACATATACTAGGACGAGTATGATTAGTCTCTTGGTGATCTTCACTATCTTTCTGATAGTTACTTGTACTGGTACGAGTATGATTAGTCCCTTAGTAATCTTCACTCTTTTTCCAATAGTTACTTGTACTGGGATACGTCTGATTAGTCCCTTGGTAATCTTCACTCTTGTTCAAATATTTACTTGTACTTGGAGGGGTATGATTAGTCCCTTGATAATCTTCACTCTCTTTCCAATATTGACTTGCACTTGGACGAGTATGATTAGTCCCTTGGTAATCTTCACTTGCTTTCTGACTGGCTTCCAGGCCGGATCCCCCACCGTTCCCATGACCTCTTTTGAATTGGGTAGGCATCACCGGTTCTTCCCGTGGGCCATGTTCCTCCTTCTGCCACAACCACTTTGGTCATTCGCTTCGTCTTTCTTCTTTATGAGGATCTGCAAAGCCGTTCCTGGCACATTCCAGGCACAGTTTGAGGACCACCCAGCCCACCATTTCTGGGTCACTGCCCCACTTCCAGATTCTTCCCAGGCACAAGCTTGGCTCTGTGCCTTCTCGTGCCTCCTTCATCTCCTTTCCGGTGTCCTCTTTGGTCGGGATGTGTCAGCGTCTCCTGGCTTCTTCCTCAGCCCATGTGTGAACTTCTCAGGCTCTAGTGACAAACTTCACTGGTCCTTCTTCTCTTCTAATTAGACTACACTGGCTCCTCCCCAGCGTAGAAAGACAGTCCTTTTTTTCTTTTGCTTGAGGACATGTGGCTACTTGGTCTATTTGCGTCACCCTGGTGTGGTTGGCTGTCAACCACTGAGTACTCTGTTTGGTTCTCATATTCATTTTCTTCACAATACAACTGACCTGATGAGGTGGATTCTTGGGAATATTGTGGCAACAGATGGTAACTGGTTTGGAGGAACTTGAGTGGTCATCAGATATTCTTGGCGACTCCTCATAAAGGGGTCTACAGAGTTCCTTGATTGAACGGGAGCCCTTGTGCACAAGAGGGGAGTCTCTCGCTCTGAGTTCCTGCATTCTGCCACCCCTACAGGGAGAATATCTTGTAGCGGGCTCGCCTCGCCAGCCTCCCAGAGAAGGGTTTCCCTCTGGAGAGAAGTGCAGAGACCATGTGAATCATCACAGCTCTCATCCATCTACATTTGAATGAGATTAGTTAGAGAGTGATTGTTCATGGCTTCCATGCCACTCCATTGCCACGCTTTGCATGGAACCCTTGTGCAACCTTAGATAAGACTGACAGCCATTTTGGTCCCATGGTTCATCCGTGACGTGAGAATGTGGCTGCAGAGGAACTCAGGGTCTTACGTTCAATAGGTGAAACATTTCTTAATGAGCAGTCACCCGTGCAAGGAGTTTGCATTCAGGGAGCAGGACCTTCCAATAGACAATGTGATCATCATGTGTAGAGGCAGTCTAAATCTACAGAAAAAGTTGGGAAAGCCTGTAGAAGTATTTTTCATATTTCTGTGGAGTATGAAGTTCCATAGTTACAGAAGGGAAATCTACTGGAACTGCCCAAACATTTCAAAATCTGCAGGTGATTTCTAAAATCTGCAGATAATTTTTAAAAGTCTGTGCTAATGAGAAATTGCAGATTTGGACTGTCTTTACCCATTTGCTAGAAAGTCTATCTCCATGTTGTCTCTATGGATAGGACTTGGTAAAAACATGTCTCCCAGTTGACACTATGCTGCATTGGCAGGGTTTAAGCAGGGCATTGAGGTGCACCTCGCAGGAGATCGGGGTCCCTTGGCTTCTGTATGGTGTCAAGATTGGGCACCTGTGCAGATTGGCTAATGGCACCTAGGACCTCCTGCCATTCAATTTTCCTGGCCAAGGTAGTCTACGGATCTTCTGACAGAGTCTGAATAAACTCTACTCCAACAGCTAGTCTATTCCCATGTTCCATGGTCGTGTCTACACCTTCTACTTCCAAATGCAGATTCTTGCGAAACTCAATAACAGTCAAAGAAACACATTCATGCTCCCTAGACAATTTCTTATCATGGACATCATATACATTATCTTGCATTTTCTTTCCACGGTCCCCCCTGTTGGCGCTGTACAGCCATGGGCCTGCAAATCTATTCAGTTTGTTTCTATCGCATTAAACTAAAGTTGGAATTTTATTTATCTCATTTGATATAGTAGGGTGCTTGCAATTTCTGCTTAGCTGTTGTTTTATAAGCAGAGATTGTTATAGAATGAGGCGATATGCTCCGAGGTGGAAGGCCGACCCTGTAGGTAATGGCCCGCCGCCCAAGTTAAGGGTCTGAGCACAGCAAGGGTCGCTTAACGAGGGTGGTGCGCCGTTTCCTACAGGGTCAGCCCATCCCTGAGTGGCATATCGCTATTAGCACCCGTGTAGTTCACTAATGATTTTTTCATTTTAAATAAATAAATAAACATACTTTTCCTGCATGGCCTAAACGGGCCACACAGCGCTGCTGGAAGCATCAGTCAATTTTCCTTGATGATGACTTTGGCGTCATTAGCATGGAAAACGTGGGCTTGTACCAAACAGTACAGCCCGCGTTCCGAGACTCCTGGTTGGCTGGCGCCCCCCTACAGGGTGCTAATGCTGCTCCTTGTATAACGCCATCAAATTCAGTGAATTATTTTCTATTTTCTGCTGCGGGTTCCTTTGTGGCTGCCAAGAATGCAATGGTATCTGTAACTAATAAGTCGTTCTATAAGTCCCAGGGTGCTCGGTGTTCTGCGGCACCTGCATTGCATTGAAAAAAAAAAACTTTGTTTCTGTAGAATATATAAAGTGGAAGGTGCAGATGGAATAACAAATAGACACAATTGGTCTTGCACTTTATTTATTGCAGCGTCTTGTATTTTCACATTTAAAATGATATTCAGTAAACCTTTGTTATCCGAGCTTACTGTAGGGAATTTTCATTTAATATATACGTCGCCAGGTTTTCGTTAAACATGTTGCTAAGTGATCTGTGCTTTCTTTGGTCTAAATGTGTTAATTCAATATATAGTGATATATTTAGAGAATTATAATTTGCCTGTTGACAATGACACAATATATATTTTGTAATACTCTAGAAACAATACTATAACACCAATGCTGCACTCAAGAAACTCACCATAGGGGTAATGCAATGGAGTATATGATTGCTCCTGTGAATATTTAGTCATACATGTTCTCATTATTGTTGATTGGTCAAATTATTATTTTAATTCCTGTTTCTATCCTTTGTATACATTCATATTTGAAAGTACAGAGTGCGCCGGCATCTAAATGTTCTACCTTTAAATAGTTTCCTGTAGATTGTTTTGTCTAATATGGCGGAGTTTGATCCATGCGTTTTGAATGGAGATGCAGGTGCCCCTCGTCATGCCTGACTCTCTGGTAATTGAGGAATCCATGATCCTTCGAATACAATCTGCATGTGATTGAAAGCCACTCTGAAGCTTTCCGGAGAAGCAGAATACATTAAGTCATGCAAGCTGCAGTGTTCCCTGATCAGCCTGGAATGAAAGGCTCACCCCCTATTTGACCTTTCAAATGGACAACGACCTACTGTAGAAATGGAATGGAACCACTGTGTATTTTAGGGATGAGCGTGCCTCAAAATGGCTGACTTAAATTTGTGCCTCAATGTAGATGGCTCGTGAGTGCAAACGCGCCGAGTCGCTACATGTCCAATTCGATGAGAAAGCAGCTTGAATAATCTCTATCCATTTCAAGCCACTAGATCACTATAGTTTCACTACAGTTAAAGCTATTTTGAACAATAGGCATATTTTGTAATTGTAATTGGTTATTTATAACACTGTTCATACCCAGAGGTTTCTAAGCGTGGACCCGGGGATCGAACCTGTGATGCTCCACATCATGTTGCCCCTGAGCTATCCTCCCGAGACATATATTAATTCGAATATGCTTAGACTTTCATGAACCACAGGACACTAATTATACGAACGGTGTCCAGTCGAATCGACTTAGTACGAGAAAGTGAAAGCAGAAAAAATGCTTATTACAAACCATATTCTGAAATGAAGTGTGATATGACAGAAACACCGGCTCAATGGGGCTCATTGAGAGCTTGCCAGAGAGGCAAATTATGTTGGTAATTCCATTACCATCACTCATTTTTGCGGTAATGGAATTACTCCCACTCTTAGTGCACCACCAAATTCCATATTTGGTAATAAAGGTGAGGAGATGCATGTGGCCAAGTGCTGTTGTTATAACCTCCACTTTAATGCCAACAAGTGGAGAAATGACAGCAAGCAGAACTACCACCCTGGCATTTCCTCCAAAATCCCTGTGGAGACCTATGGACTATATGGAGACTAAAATGGAGACTAGCACTGCTGTTACTGCACTCGTGATCTGGAGGTAATTCCCAAATGACATTGGCAGCATTTCCACTGGAAAAGCCAACAACACAATCGAAATGAGTCCCAATGCACCAGACTATGACTACTGTTAGTTATTTATCTAGTTAAACACTGTATTTGGATTCCTGTGTTAATCTCCTAACATAGAAAATGAGCATAACAATTAGTAGGAGTAACATTAAAAATAGAAGAGCACAATAAACCAGCGGCTAAACGTAACTGGCTCCTTAGGGCCACTTTTATAAACACATACACTTCATACAGTAGTTTCTCATTATCCGCCTTCAGAACCACAGACACGGCTTCAGCACAATTTCTAACCTTTATAGAAAATAAAATGTGGATGCAGGCACTTCACATGCAAATCAAAATAGTTTTTATAAAAGAAATGAAACCAAAATAGAAAAAGGCTAAATGAAAAGTATTTAAGTAAAATTATAAAGTGCAATTTTCAAACTAAATGGGGATTTTGAGAATGAATAGCTTTAGATCAAGCACAGGAGGCCTACATGTCTGTCACTCGGCTCTCTCTGGAGCAGAATGGACACAGGCAGGAACTAATGGTCCTGTTCCATTATTGCCTTAGCCAACGGTATTGCCATAAAGCTTTACTCCAGCTCAGTCCCACCATCACATACGCGTATCTATACAAGCAGCTCGAATTCCAATTTGAACGCTTTGAACCATGTCAAGCATCATCTCCAAAAGGTCTGAATCGTTCAAGTCAATTTGAGCACCCATTGTTTTTAAAGGCTCGAACTTGAATCAAGTCATTTTTGCCCCTCTCTAGTTTATTGGCTTTGGTGAATATTGGTGCCGTAGCCACCAAAATATCACAAACACCATTGCTATAGAGAAGAAAGCGGTGGCAGAAAGCTGACCTTGTGGTTGGCATGACAACTGGAAACGCTGTGGCATGATCGGCCAATGCATTAAATGTTATTGCTTGTTCTATCATGCTGCTGTAATCCAATAGCGGCTTATTTAACACGTTTTGTCCGAAACAGTTTTACTGTAATATGTCACGTGTCTGTGGCACTTTGACAGCTGGGGCCGCAGAGCGATCTTTCTTTTCAGAGACAGAGGGAGTTGGGCTACATTTGGGCTACTTTCCTGTCCCCGTTAGGCTACATGTAGGCTTCCCTTTTTCTGATATGCAAATCACTCTCCTCACTGGAGTGAAGGACAAGGCTGTAATTTCTTTAGACGCCAGAGCAACATTATCCATTAGAAGCCTGCCTCACTTTTGTCTTCAAGGGCACTGAAGGAAGGGGGGGAGCCAGGGTTTGTGCCAGGGCACTCTACTCATACGAAGGAGCATCACTGAGACACACGCCTCCGTACAGGGGTGTTGCTAGGTCTGGAAAATATCTGGGGCTAGGCAAAGGTCAGGCCTTTTGGGACACGGCGCTAGCTAGCCTTTTGCGTGTAGCTCCTGAGCTTCAATCCGAGACTACAATCAAAATACCCGGGGCTATAGCCCCCTCAGCCCTCCCCAAGCAACGCTTCTGCTATTTTCCTTACCAGCGCACCAGAGTGTTGACAGCATTGGAAGAACTGTGATGAGCAACCTCTTCCTTTCCTTTTTATTCTCTCCTGCAGCTCAGCCCCAATGTAGGAGCAGGTACTTGGGGCAAACAGAACAGGTCTTCATTTTTGCTTCCTCTTGACTACTACCGGGAACGGGAACAGCGACACAAAGCACATTGCAGTGTAGGAGCACAGCAGCCCAGGAGGATAGGGACTTGTTTTGCTTTTTCTTTTAAGCCCAAAGTGCCTGATTGGAGACACAATGGAGCATGGTTACTTAGGTGGGCTCAAACTGCAGGGCGGTCCATGGTAGCAGAATAGATGCTTCCCTACGTTACACTTCTTGCACAAGCGGGGAGAAGGAGATCCGTGTCTTAGGAGTGCTGTGCGGCTTATCCATGAGCGCGGCAGGGGTTTCCTTCTTCTTGGGTCCTGAAGAGAATGTGTAACAGATACAGGGTGCTCTGGCAACTGGGAGAACCTTTCCCTTGATGTGTTTGGTGTGGTGCCAGACGAGTGGAAGGGGAATTCGTATGGTGCCGCGGGCAGCAGGGCCTTTGCACTTTGGACGACAGGACTTCCCTGTGGGAACACACATAGTGGGAGACATGAGGCAGACTTTTGGCCGTACCTGCTTTCAATAAATATATAGCCAACAAAGACCGCAGGAGGATCTGAAGGGCAATGGACACTTGCCTCTGTTTTTTCCTTTCCTTTTAATTTTTGGTACTTCTGGGCACAGTTGTGACAGTTTTCTGAAGTGGCTCACTCCTTAGGGTGCTGCAGAGACCCTCATCCTGTGTTCAAGTACTTTTTTGGTTTTGCGAGCATGACAAGCAGTGTTTAATTGTAAATTTAAATGCTGCCTGCCATGGGAACATGACAGGCAGTGGTTACAATGGAACCCTGTGAGGCTTGGCTGCTTTATTCTGGTGCATAAAGACAGCCGACCCCACAGGGCTCTCCCGCATGATAATGCATGCCGGTGAAAATGCTGCAGCATTTCTATGATGGAGAGGAAGGACTGTGGCGGAGATGCAAGATGCGTTCTACCCCTCTCCACCATACAAATGATTGAAAATGGGGCGTAGCATGGGCAAAATACGTTAAAGCCTTTATGAAAGTGTTTTACACATTTTGCGCATGCTATGCTGGGCCGAAAATGAGCTCTATTGAAATCAAAACTATAATATAGGACAAATACTACCAAAGGCTGCAATTATACATACAACCAACAGATGTACTACCCCCTTGCACTGTTGCTCCCTACTCTTGCAATGTTACTCCTCCTCCCTTGCTCTGTCGTTCCATCCCCCTTGCACTGTTGATCCTTCTCCTTTGCGTTGTCGCTCCTTCTCCTTTTCGCTGTCCCTCCTTCCCACAATTGCGCTCAGTCCTTCCCCGTTGTACTGTCACACCTCCACCTTGCCCTGTCGCTCCTTCCCCCTTGCACTGTTGCTCCTTCTCCTTTGCGTTGTCGCTCCTTCTCCCTTTCGCTGTCCCTCCTTCCCACAATTGCACTCAGTCCTTCATCGTTGTACTTTCACACCTCCCCCTTGCCCTGTCGCTCCTTCCCCCTTGTGCATTTGCACCTTCCCCCTTTGCACTGTCCCTCCTCCTCATTCCCTTCTTGCACTATTGCTCTGACCCCTTGAGCTCTATTGATTGAATTTTTTTAATCTCCCTCGTGTTGGCACTTATTTCTTACTACCCCCGCTCCCAACGGGGCTTTTCTCACCCCCCAGCATTGCCCTTCATTCACTCTCAGGCTGTCATTTCTTCCTCGTGTGCTGTCTTAACTCATTCCTTTCCTCCATGCTAAATGTAAAATGAAATAAACAACTACAACCGCCAAAACTATTGGCATTGCCAAAGCTTGTTTATTTGTCCATGGGAAACAGAACTGTTGGCCCCAAGGAAGGCTAGGCCATTCATTGCCGGCCATTAAAACCAAAACTTAAGTCCTGCCCATCACTTAAATCACGTTGAATGACAAATACACCCTGGGGTAAAAGCTTGGGATTATAACAGCCCCCTTGTGAAAATGATCATGTATTTACACTAATGTGGTGTGTTGCCCATATTATTCATTAGATGAACTATGGCTGTGACCAATAACCCATTTTGAAATGTATGGCGATTACAAGGGCCTCGTTACGACCCAGGTGGTAAGGGGTTAACGGCGCCGTAAAAGGTGGCGGCGCCGTTAACCCCTTACCACCTAATTACGAGGTCCCTTTGCGGGTCCCTACCTTAACGGCTAGTTTTACCAGCCGTTAAGGATTGGACCCGCAAAGGGACCTTGGAGGTAATTACGATACCGCAATTTGCGGTACCGTAACTACCGCCTTCCCCATTTCCATTGAGCCCTATGGGGGCAAAAATGGGAATGGGGAAGGGTCAATGGTGAATGGGGAATTACCGCCCCGCCAACCTTGGAATGGGGCGGTAATTCCGCCATTCACCATGACGGAATCGGTAAAATACCGGCGGCAACCATGGCGCTACTAGCGCCATGGTTACCGCACGGGTCATAATGAGGCCCGTCTTTATAGGTTGTATGTGCTCTTTTGAAATTAACTATTTCGGAACTCCCATTGGTACCATTATTCCTGTAAAGGGAGTCCTGCAATAGATGTCTCACTCTCTCTTGGAATCCCTGGCAGCTCTCCTTGCCGCCCCCTCCCCCCCAGCTCTCACCCCGACTTTCCAGGAGCCCCTCAGAACCTCTCACCCTTATCCCCACCCAACCCTTCCACCTAGCTCCCTGTCTTTCATTTTCGGGGGGCACCCACAGAACACCTGCTATTTCACCCTCCTCTCACCCGTCCCACCTCCTGTAAAGCTATTTGACCCTCCACAACACACACCTAGCCTCTCCCCACGTACAACTCCTCTCCAGTCCGCTTTCTCTTTCTTCTTTCCATTAGTGTATGTTGCATTTCGGGACGAGGAAATGACACCGACTTTATTATCATTGTGTATTTGCTAGGTAGCTATGTCCGTATCATCTGTAATGAAGTGAATTGTGCTTAGTCTGTCAGGTGTGATTCAGTGGCAGATTTAAGGCAAATGGCCCCGTGGGCAAAAATGAAAAAGGGCCCAGGGTGGGCGGGACATGGAGGCAGAGCCTAGAGTGGGTGGAGTTGAACAATGATAAAAGTAAGGGAAAAAGGCTTCATTTTTTAAAATTGTGTTTTTTTACAGCTTTCAGTGTTTAGGGGTCTGACTCCAGCTGGAGGCAGCTGGGCCTCCTTGCCAGGCTTTGCTGTCAATGGTGGTAATATTGAATGATTAAGACATAGTGCCTTGTGTGCCTAACTGTCCCAGAGTGTTGTGATTTTATTCTGTGTATGTGTTCAAGAGCCTCAGTCAGGGGAAGTAGGAGGGGGCAATCAGCTGCCCCTATGTTGGCTACTAAGCAGCAACATATGTCTTACTTTCATGGCATTGAATATGCACTTTGCCTTATCTGCATGTTACAGGCTGCCCTTTGCTGGCCGCTGTCACCTTAAGTGAAGACTTTAAATGTGCGCTTTGCAGCAGGTTACAGACTGGATTTGATGGCACCCAGCATCCAGCTCTGTTATCACCTCTTTTGCTCCGGTTTCATCTGCATCAGCACCTTGCTGACAGAGCAAATACAAACTTTTTTAGTGTCAGTTTAGTGTTTCAGTTCCACTCCGGCTGCCTGCCCCTTGAGACCAAAGAACATTCTTATTGAAGTAATGCAAGGGTGCTATACAAGGTGTCTGCCCCCTCCCCACACCTGTAAGCAAGTGAGGGCCCATTCATATTGAAATGGGCCCCCACAAACTCCATCAAATATTGAGCCTGGCCCTGCGAGCGAGCTAAAGCTGCTCTTTGTTATTCCAATGTGCCTGATTGCCACCGGGCAGGGATGAGGGCGTGTCTGGTGTGATGTGATTTGGAAGGTGTCACAAGGACATGGTAGGGCCTGCTCCTGCTTTGTCCTTCATATAAGTGCTAAATCCGCCTATGGTGTGATTGTACATTTAAAAATTGTTTTGGGGTAGCGCAATCATTTTCTTTCTTCTACAAAAACAAATACCCCCCCCCCCTCCCCACAAAAAAATGTGAGGCTTTCATTTTTGCAACTGGTTATGTACAATGCGCTTAATATCCAGAGGTTTCTAGATGTATACCGGGGATCGAAACTGTGTTGTTGCATGTCTTTTTGCCTCGAAGGGGAGCGCGTCGCCACTGAGCTATCTTACCGAGACAACAACCTTGTTTTAAAATCATCCTTAAGGAAATGTTTGACTGCAGTCGCTATGTGTTGTTTTGCCGCAAGGAGCCTCCTTTGCAGATATAGGCCCTCATTGGGACCCCGGCGTTAACCAATGGCGCTACTAGCGCCATGGTTAACGCCGGTAACTTACCGACTCCGCCATGGTGAAATGGGGAATTACCACCCCATTCCAAGGTTGGCGGGGCGGTAATTCCCCATTCAACATTGGCCCTTCCCCATTCCCATTTTTGCCCCATAGGGCTCAATTGGAATGGGTAAGGTGGTAAGTACGGTACCACAAATTGCGGTACCGTAATTACCTTCAAGGTCCTTTTGCGGGTCCCTACGTTAACGGCTGGTCCAGACCACCGTTAAGGTCGGGAGCCGCAAAGGGACCTTGTAGTAAGGCGTTAAGGGGTTAACGGCGCTGCAACCTTTTACGGCAGGGTCCTAATGAGGGCCACATAGTTATGGTCTATGCCTTGTTGGAGATCGGCCAGTGGATGAACAGGTGATTTCCAATAAAGCTATTTTGCAAACTGGAGCAGATATTCTTTCATGGGCCATTAAACTTAAATTGATTCAACAGCGTGTCAGCGTCTTGGTACGATGCAGACAATGGGCCTCATTCCGAGTACGGCGCTAACCAATGGCGCTATTAACGCCTTGGTTGACGCTGTACCCGGACCGGCAGCGCCTTGGTGGATGGCGGAATTACCGCCCCATTCCAAGGTTGGCGGGGTGGTAATTCCCCATTCACCAAGGCTCTTCCCCATTCCCAAATGAGCCCCCATAGGGCTCAATGGGAATGGGGAAGATGCAAATAACGGTGACCGTTCATTACGGTCACCGTTATTGGCTTGGAGGCCCCTTTGCGCCCTCGACTTTAACACCTGCTCAAAGCAGGCGTTAAGGGCGAGGGCGCAGAGGGAACTCGGAGTATGGCGGTAAGGGATTACCGCCACCGGTCTCGTTACCGGTGGCCGCTATCCCTTACCGCCATACTCGGAATGAGGCCCAATGCAATGAGAACAAAAGAAATGTGGCATACTGTAAAACAATTGCGGCAATTAAATAGCAGATATTCTGCATCATTTCGAACTCCTAGCGACACAAAGGATGATAGTTGTTATTCTTGTTCAGTCTCAAGATTAAAGTAACTAATACGTTTGGTAACTGAAGTTAAATCCTCTTTCAAGATAGTCCATTATTGTGTCGTCCAGCTGCCAGCACTGCAAATCGCTCATTTAACAGAAAAGGTTTCAGCACTCAAAGCTTATTTCATTCAGAAAAGTGATATTATTGAACAGACAACAACTCTTAGATGTGCCCAGGATAGAACAGAGGTTTGTACCTATTTGTGAATCCTTTCAACTGCTGAAAATGCTCGTATGATATCGATGCGCGCCAGGGGATGTTTCCAGAGAGTCTGACAATGGTTCAGAACCTGTGTTTCAAATTAACGAGGCATTTCTGCCTTCCCGTCCATTTGCCATTCTTGGGGAAAATAATTATAAGGATAGTTTGCGGACCTGCTTCAGGCACAGACGGACAGCAATGAACTACTATAGGCCTACCAATCAGGCCTTAGCCACCACCGTACTTACTACCTACCCGGCTAACCTGCGGGTGGCGTATGATACCATACATTTGTTCAACGTAGGGGAATCCTGTCTGCAAAGTCCCCTACCTATAGAGACTCACAGAGAGGCGCTTTGTGTGGGGGTTAAGGAGCGGGTGAGGGGCTTAATGAGGGATTTAGTAAGTAAATCCTCTTGCACACTTTTCTTCTTCACCTCAGGGCTGAAAACAACTTCCTGCCATTCCACACAGGAATAAAGTCCCACCTTTTCATGGGAGCTTTTAACAAATCAGGATTGACATCCCATGTTATTTACCCACAATTTGATTTAAAGCCCGACCACTGCTCCGAGCAACAAGAATCTCTCAACCCTGGCGGAGCTGCAGAAGATCATTCTATGGACAACATCCTTAGTCATTAGTCTTTCTAAAAAACCCTCCCTAGGGTTATTTGAAGTAGTCACCAGGCAGCATATGCACTTAATAGAACCCTAATAAAATACATTAATAAAAGTACTAATGGGGCTGGTTAGCTTCCTGAGTCCTTGTATGATGAACCCCGGGGTTTGGTATGGCACTCTCCTTCGCTCTGCATCACTTGCCAGCGGACAGTAACAAACAGGCCATCAGACACATTACCCCTCTGAGGGACCTTAAATCCCCACCCAGGATGAGAACCCCAACAGGGAAGTGCCTGGCAGGCTATCCAGAGTCTTGTGCCATCGTTAAACCATCTCCAATGAGTTCCTCGAGGTTCGAGCAGCCATACCGATCCGCTACCCTGTTCTCAATGATCAAAGACCTGGTCGGATCTGCAGAACCGCCAGTGATGTCCATGGGCCTGCAAATGCATTAACACACAACAAGCCACATGGGGAAATTGGAAATAGTCCGGGAAGTACCCTGATACCCCATAACGTACACATATCTGTCCCCAAATCCGAGTGTAGGCTTGTCCCAGGCACAAGCAGCTTCCCTGATCCATCATACACACACATACATTCCAAAATGGTGACCAGTTCTCATGTAGACCTAGGCAGGCTCTCCCAGCCTCATTCTGACTCACTAAAAAGTAGGCGACAGCCTATCTCAACCCTTTAACACTTAGGAACCACAAGTACAGACACTGAGACAGTCTCCCTCTATAAGGCAAAGAGCCCAATCTAGTAGTGTGGGTTGTTGGCACAGGTTGTGCACGGAGGCTGGACGATGTTGGCAAATTTTGCAAAGACTGTGGAAGAGCAGAGGATGCTGGAAGGAAGGGGGAGGAGCCAGGATTAGGAGAATAGTTGGATGAGGTGATGGTACCAGGAGGAGGTGGTGAGAGTATGGAGGAGGAATTAACATCAGGAGGAGGTGGTGAGAATTTAGAGACAGAGGTAACATCAAGAGGAGCTTGCGAGAATTTGATGGAGTAGGTAACATCAAAAGGTGGCAGTGAAGAGTAGGTGGGAGGAGATGATAACAAGAGCAAGAGAGTGAAGGCACAAAGAGGCTGGCTTGGAACAAGGCAGGAGAAAGATGTGCATGGAAGCACAAGACCCAGGAAGGGAAATCAGAGCAGTGAAATGTCTACAAGCAAGGAGTAATCATGTTACTACCTGGAGGGGAGAAGGTACCTGGGGTTAAGAGTGTGGCAGTGGACATTTATGTCTCCAACTCTAAGCTCTCAAGAAGATTGAGAACCTCTGGAAGTTGGTGGAGATTACACATAGGTGCACAACCCCAGCCCTTCTCACCACCCCTCGGAAGTGTATTTACATCGTCTTCTGGGGCAAAGTCCTGCTGGCGGCTGCTGTTCACTGATGGGAGCTTTGTCCTCTCTATGATTCTTTTTTCACTATGCTGCTCCCCTGTGTATTTCTTTTCAGAACTATGATAATCTCATTCACCCCACTTCTGTTGACCTTTCTGTGTCCCTCAATGGGGCTCTTTGAAACTCCTGTTCCATTAACAACAAAGCACATTCGGCTCTTGATCATTTTTCCCATTTCCATCTCCATTTCCTGTGCCTTACTGAAACCTGGCTCTCTCCTTCTAACACTGTCATCACAGCTTTTCTGTCATCGGCTTCTTCCTTTTGCTCCCATACACCCGGCAATATTGGATGCGGTGGTGGAGTGAAAATTCTCTCATCCATCCCATCTGTTCCTCCTCCTGCTTATTTAGAACTTCCTTCTTTTTCTACCATGGAATTTCAGGACTCTTTCTTCCCCTATCATCCTCCAGGACCTGTCACTAGTTTTTGTGAGGATCTTGACTTGCATCTCTCTCTTTTACTCCATATAAATGTTCCTCTTCTTCTTTAATGTGATTTTTGTCTTCGCCTCTCCTCTGCCCATGCGTTTGTTCCCCTTCTTTCAATTCTTGATTCCTATCATCTTTCACAAATTCCTACTCCTCCATCGCATAACTATGGTTCTTCACTGGATCTTATTGTCTTCATGATCTCTCTTAGATCCTCTGTCATCGCACTTCTGCTCGAGTCTTCTGATCATCATCTGCCTTATTTAACCCTTTCTCTGCACTCATCCCCACCTCCTGCTACTCCATCTTCTACTTGCTTCTGTCGCCGTGATTTTCGTTAATGTAATATTACTTCCTTTATGTGTGCCCTTAACTCGGTCCTGACTTCTTTGGACCTCTTCTCGTCTCTGTCTGCTGATTCTGCTTCTCTCCTTCTTTCTGACAACTTGACTAACACTCTTGATCTTCTATACCCCTCCACTCCTTTCTTTCCGTTGCATAAACCATCAAAAATGTGGCCGACCCCTCACGTCCTAGCGGCTCAGAAGGCTCTATGCCATGCTGAGCGATGTTGCTTTAAGACCCGGGAAGCCCCTGACTTATTCTATACGTCCTCTCTTCATTCATCCTATGATGCTCTTCTCCTTTCTGCTAAGCAGCTTTACTTGAATTCTCTTTTTAACTCTGTCTCATCCCACCCATCATCTTTTTCTAAATTCTAAAGTGTGTCCTCTCATCATCCCCTCTTGACGACCCCTCCCCTCCGCCCCTCCGCTCTTCTCTTCTTCGGTCTGTTATTTCTTTTTCCTTTTCATCCATATCTTCATCATACACAGTTGTCCGCACTTCTGGTCCAGCTATGTCATCCTTTCACCTACTTTCTAACTCTTATACAGCTTTTTGTCTTGTTTGTGTCCAACCTACTGCTGTCCAAGGCGATCCTCTACCTTCATCCTTGATCCATACTGTATATCCGCACCAGGTGAATTATCTTTCTTTTCAATCTTTCACTTTCTTCTTCCATTTTTCCTTCCTCTTTCAAATACACTTCTCTTATTCTGATTCTTAAGAAACCGTAGCTTGACTCTTCTCTTTTCTCTAACTTTTGTCCCATCTCTCTCCTACCTTGAGAGCCTTGTTTATATTTAGGTTTCCTCCTTTGTTAACTTACACTCACTCTTTCCTTCTTTCCAATATGTATTCTGACCTTCTCACGCTACTGAGACTGAACTCCTGGCTGTAACTGAATCTCTTTTTTTCTGCACACTATTGGAAGATGTTTTCATTTCTCGTTCTCCTTGACTTGTCGGCTGCCTTCGATACGGTTGAACACTCCATTCTTCTTTCTTCTCTTTCACGTCTTGGTTTTCAGGATTCTGTTCTCGACTGGTTTCAGTCCTATCTTAATGACCACACCTTTTTTGTTTCTTGGTCTGGCCAGTCCTCCTCCATTTTACCTCTTTCTGACAGTGTTCCCCAAGGTTCGGTACTCGGTCCATTTCTTTTTTCTCTAAACACGTCTCCGCACATGGTTTTTCTTATCATTTGTGTGCAGATTACTGTCATATCATCCTCTCCTTTTCCTCCTTCCTAGACTCAATACACTCATCTCTTTCTATCTAATCTTAGAAGTCTTAACATTTTTCAAACCTTAATCTGTCCAAAACTGTGGTACTTTTCTGTCCTACTTCTACTGTTCCTCCCCACTTAACACCCTTTACATTTCCTTTCCCCTACTTCCCTCCCTCTTGCCACTTCTGCTCGCAATTTCAGTGTCCACTTTGAACCCGCTCTGCCCTTTTCCTCCCACATATCCTCAGTTTTGCGCTCCTGTCATTTTCAACTCTTTAATATTCAGAAGGAGCGCCGCTCTCCCACTTTCCATGCGTCTAAACGTCTTATCACCTCTTCAGTCTGATCTCGTCTTTTCTATTGTTCTTGATTACTCCTGGGTCGACCTCTCTATAGACCTGCTCCTCTTCCTTCTATCTAGTCCTCTTCTATTCATATTCTTTGTCTTCTCTCTTCTAGGGACTCTGTCTCCACTCCTCTGAAGAATCTTCATTGGTTATCTTTTGATGCCTAACTTCGCTACAACTTCCTGCGTCTTGTCTTTAAATGTCTTTACGGTTTTGCTCCTTCATATGTTTCTACTCTTATTTCTTTCTACTCTCCACTGTGTGCTCTTTGCTCGCGATCTCTCTTCTTCCTTGTTGTTCCTTGCCATCCCTGTACTCCATCTCGCTTCCACTCTTTTACCTTTTTGGCTCCTATGCTCTGGAACGCTCTTCCTCTGTTTCTCCGTTCTCTGTCGAGTTTCCTTCTCTTCAAATCTAAACTTAAAGATGACCTTCTTTCTTCGTGATTCTTTTATCCGATCCACCCATTTTGTATTGATTGTTTGTATGTAAAGAGCATGGGCAATAGGCGCTATACAAATAAATATATAAACAGTTGTTCCCAAAATGTTGACCCAACCTTTGACCTGATGGCCACACATTTAGATAGCCATATGTATGAGACCAGTCAAAGCCCACATCTAAGTAGTTGGCCAACAGTCGACATCCCCACTTGGGGCAAGAGGTTGAAAGACTTGGTTTTCATTATCCTGAGACTCTTTCATTTGGTATTTTTGTTTTTCTGTGCACTGTAAGAATAAAAGATTGAGATCATACTTCCTGAGTTCATTTGTTTGGTGGGCTCACTCAGCCCCTTCATGACACAGGTAAACACAGCCTTGTTGTGAAGTCTCCCTACACATCCAACCCTATTTCACCCTTTAGGTTCACAAACCTTTGTTCTCTGATAATGAAATGGCTGCAGCAGAATAAGACCTTCTAAAATAATACAAAGAGCTGCCAGGATCCGATAAGTTATGCAGGAGTAGAGCCGGGCGACCTGATTGAGCGATATACATTACTGGGAACCCTGGCTGTAAGTCTTAGGGATTCTCTTGAACACATGCACAGAGTTGCATGGCCAACGAGGCCCTGGGTGAGGACTCGGTGGGGAAACAGAGGTTGGCAACAATGTCTGGGAGTTCACTAGGAGTCAGAAGTGAGGCCCTTTGCTGTAACATTGTCATCCATCCCCTGGGAGTTGGGTAAGGTAGCTGTGACAATAGGGGAAAGTGATTTGTTCTGGATTTGGGGCTTGTTGATGTGAGTCTGTGCGGGTGCTCCAACAGTGAAGCCATTTCTTAAAAACAATCCTAGGATACCTCTGTAGTCCTTCGTTCGAGGACTGTCAGAAACTGTGCTGGAGGCATGCACTGTTACGCGGGGAAATGGTCCCAAAGCAGCCAGCAATAGCAAGGAATTGAGTCCCAGAGTCTGCCACCATCACAGTGTCCTGTCTCTAGGGCACGGATCCTTTCAGATGGCTTTAGCTGACTTGAAGTGGCTAAAGCTATGAACATTTTCTGTGAATGGAGCATGAAAACTATGTTATGATGTCTCTCAATAACACCGTTCAGAATTTGAAGGATATCTTTGACATCCACCCGGTGATTGCCATAACGAGGTCAATGGGGCATCTATTGTTCTATGGGCGCCACTCTTGCAAACCCACGTGTTGCAATTGATGGTTCACATTTTGCGCAGCTTTTGCCATGATATTCTTCAGCTTTGCTTCTTCTGGTGCTTTTAACACTTATTCGCCAGGATTCAGAGCCATGTATTGCAATTCTTTTCTTGTATCCAGAGCTCTAAATAAGGAACATACTGTGAAACGTTTTACTCGCAGCACTGCGCATCTGTTCCCTTGAATGCATTTTCCTAATCCTGCATTCGATTACTACTTTGCGTGCAGTAGAGTGCAGCTGGCGCTCACATTTACTAAGCTACTTAACATTTTCATGCATTCTTTCACAACTTTCAACTAACTAGTTACAGGGAAGAGAGGTGAAAACACTCCTATTGTTCACTGTAATGGAGAGTTGAAAACACTTTAATTGTTATTGTAAGCATGACATTATACAATCCCTCATGTTATGTGTTTTGGTGGAATGTTGAGAAAACCCCTCACCTGAGTGACTGAACTTTCTCTGTGAAGGGGGCCTGGGTCTGATTCATTCTAAAATAAATGTGTCCTGCATGTTCTCATGCTCTATGGGGCTCATTACAAGTCTCCCGGTATCCCAACGGTAATTCCGGTGGGATACCGGGGCACTACAGCTATGTTGCCGTCGCCCCCCGTTATGCCGGTATGACCAGGATATTACCGGTGGTGGAGACTCCTTGGGATGGGGTTGCCGCAATCGCCCGCACCAGTAATACCGGTGTCAGTGATTGTGGCTATTGTCTGCTGGTAGGGGTCTGAACTACCAGCAGGTCAGGCCTGCTGGTAGATCACAGCCAGGCTCGGACTGGCCTATACGGCAATAGGCCCATGGCTGAACCAAAAACACAAAATGCTGGTGTGGGCCAGTTTTTTTTGGTCAAAGTGGGCCACCTTTTAGCAATTTAGCCCAGTTTGATGAGCAAATTCACTTTGTGGCTAGTAGTTTTCACAATTGTTGCTGAATATTCTTTAAAATGCACAATTTGCACCACACTTTACTATTCAAACAGTGCCAGAAAAAGAATGAATTGCCATTTTCAACACCGTGGGCCACTTTTTCAATGGTGCCTGAAACAATGTTATGGCCCAGTCTGATCCTGATCACAGCCCTTACTGGCAGACTTGTAGTTTGTCGGTCTGGAAAGGTGCCAGTGCACGTTGTTACCGGCATCTTATTTCTGGACTGGCAAACCTCTAATGAGCCTGAAGTGTTTTATTTTGTCATGTGTAAAGAGCATGAGGGCTGTGTGTGTGTTGCACAAATGAAAATTATGGGAGTGTTTGAAGAACATGACCCCCCCATACCTCCCCACCCCGCCCAACCTTGGCTGATGATGAATGCTCTGTTGGCATGTTGTTTGCTCATGTGTGTAAGAAGGGAGGTGTACTGGGTCTTCATTGAGTGAATCAGTAGATGCTGAGGGTGCAGTCAGTGAATGGAAAGTTTGAGTCCATCAGTTGGAAGATGCCCATATTGAGTGAATACGCTGCTGATGGATTTTCAAGTGCCAACACAGAAGTAACAGCATGTTATAGCCAACCTCCAACTTGCATCTGCCATTAGGACATTCATTCCATTGCAGACCTCCACTCTGCCAATCACAATGTCCGGCATGCAGTCAATAATCCCAGGCATGGACCTCATTCCAAATATTCTGATGTGAGGAGCAGCCTGTTAAGTAGCACAGAAACAATTCTCTTCAGTATGGAAAGGCAGAGAGGAACAGGTGCAGTAAAATTACCACACATTAACAAACAGCAAAGAAACACACAATGTTTGCAGTTTATTCATTTCTGTTCAGTTCTTTCTTTATACGAATATACACGTATTAATCAGAGATACAAATGGAAGATGAACACGCATTGACAAAGGCAATAGTTTTGGTGTTTACTGCTGTTCTTTGCATTTTGCATTCATAGGCAGCAGGGTACAAGGAGGAGAGTGTAAAGTTTCAAGAGAGGAAGCGAGAAGGCATGTGTGTATGCAAGAGAATTAGAAGGGGAATAGAGCAAGGGAGGAGGCCATTTAGAGAGGGCACCATTGATGGTGAGTAAGAGGAGATATGGGCATGAAAGGGTAAGTGGGAGGGTAAGAAAAGCAAGGCTATGAGAGGTAGGATGAGAGAAAAAGTTAGAGCTGTGATGAAATCTGAGAGTTGGAGGAGATGACATGAGGTGCAAGAGGGGATATCTTCAAGGGTGCCAGGGTGAGAGGGAAACTAAGACTGTGAGGAGGAAGGGTGCAGCCAGAGAGAGCGCACAACAAAAGAGTTGATTGCTGGAAGGTTTTGAATTAATCGTAACCTCTGGCATTGCTCTGGGCAACCCTCCAGGCCATCGTTCTTCACCTGCCAAGCCATTACAAAAGTGAAAAGACCATATGCAAACCAGGCTTGGTTCAACCCCAAAAGGTGCAGTCGAGCCCAAACTGTTAGTACACATCCCTTCTGCACAGAGTGAGTGACAGCATAAGGTGGAAGAGAGAGACAGTGCACAGAGATAGGGTGGGTGAAAGCACAAGGAGAAAGAGAGTGAAAGTGCAAGGAGGAAGAGAGTGAAAGGACAAGGAGAAAGAGTGAAAGCACATGCAGAGAGGGAGACAGCGCACAGAGTCAAAGTGACAGTAAATAGAAAGATAAAGTGACAGCGCACACAGAGAGAGGAAGGCGAAGGCACAGAGAGAGAGAGAGTGTAGACTGTGACAGCGAACAGAGAGAGAGTGTGGTAGTTCGCGGCGGGAGTGTGACAGTGCACAGAGATAGGGAATGTGGCTGCAAATAGAGACAGGGAGTGTGGCAGCAAACAGAAAGAGTGACAGTGCAAAGAGAGAGTGAGAGCTCAGAGTGAGAGAGGGTGTGTGAAAGCACACAGAGAGTGTGGAAGCTCACAGTCAGAGCATGACAGCACACACAGTGTGACAGCACACCAAGTATGTGACAGTGCATGGAGAGAGAGAGCATGCATGGAGAGTGTGAGAAGACACAGAGAAATAGTGTGGGCGAGTGTGACAGCACACTGTAACAGAGTGTGGGAGAGTGCAACAGCACACTGAGAAAGAGTGTGAAAGCATAAGGAGAAAGTTTGGGGAAATTGAATAGTGCAAGGAGGGAGTGTGGGAAAATCTGACAGTGCAAGGAAAGAGTGTGGGAGAATGTGACAGAGCAAGGAGAAGGTGTTGTAGAGTGTTACAGTGCAAGGAAAGGGACAGGCAGCATGGACATCATTGGGAGTCCGCTGGATTATGACAATGCATTGTGGGGGCAGCAACATGTGAGGTTGCTAGGCTTCAGGTGGTACAGATCAAGGCCGCTCGGATTGTGGTCAATGTTACTCAAGGGTCCCCTATTTCCCCAACATTGAAAATCGTTCACTGGTTGCCGGTTGTGCAGCGGATTAAGTTTAAAGCAATGACTATCACATATAAATGTATGCATGGTGAACCTCTCGCTTAACTCAACGCTCGTTTGCAGTTGTATAATCCATCCCGTTCCCTCGCAGCGACTGTTAACCAACACAGGGTTCAAGAGCAGTCGTGCGGGTAGTAGATCTCTTCAGTCCCTCGCTCAAACTGTATGGAACATGTTACCATTGTGTTCTCGTCTAGACCCCGTTCTTGCGTCCTCTAGGAAACATCTAAACACATTCCTTTTTTCTGAATCTTTCACTTAGTTTTTCGTGAGTCTGATCTTTTGGGTTTGCTGGATTAGTATTGTTGTTTTGCGTGTTGTCAGTTATATTTGTTCATTTTGGTAAAGCCAGGGGTAAAGTCCTAAAAATAAAAGTGGGATGACTCATCAACAAATGCAATGGGATGCAACGTCGCCTGAAATGAGCATATCAAGGTGAAATATGCACATTTCATTAAATTGGCTTTGCATAACCACCCAGATTGCACAGGACTAATGGCATTTGCCTTTCATAAAATCAACACACACACAAAACCAAGAGAGGATATTTTCTTCAAATAGTGTTTTTAATAACGTTAAAAAGTGTGCATATTTAAACTCCAAGAACCAATACAAATGTTTTCCCTGGAACTTGCAGTACCAAAAAGGGACATTTCACCTTCAGTTGTTTCCAATTTTTCATTAGGTTATATAGTGCAGTGGTGAGGTGTCCGGCCTGCAAACCGGACGACTGCAATTTGATCACCCAGGTCGGCTTCAATTCATAAATTCAAAGAGGACATTCAATGTTTCTCATTTTAGCTGGGGGGGATCCGCGTGTACTCTCGACTTGAGCCCTGGGTACAGCCCTTTGACACATGTGGGCTTAAGCGCATTATACATAAATAAATACATAAAATAAGAGAGATTGGGAGACAGATTAAGGATAGAGCAAGAGACAGTGCAAGGAGAGAGATTAGTGCAAGGAGACATAGAGATTGCAAAGAGAGGGAAGTAGAGAGAAAGTGCAAGGAAAGAGGTATAAAGTGCAAGTTCAGGGAGAAGGTGGAAGCAGAGAGAGAGAGAGAGAGAGAGAGTAATTGTAAAGAGTGAGAGATTGAGGATGCAAGGAGTGAAAGAGTGCGAGGAGAGAGAATGAGTCCAAGGAGAGAGAGAGAAAGAGAGTGATAGAGAAAGAGTGCAAGGAGAGAGTATAAGAAGAGAGCGAGATTGGCTGTGCAAGGACAGTGAATGAGAGAGTGACAGTGCACAGAGAGAGTGACAGTACAAGAATAGAAAGAGAGTTACAGTACAAGGTGAGAGAGTGGGGGAGGAATGTGATAGTGAAAGGGGAGAGAGTTGCAGGTTGTGACAATGCAAGGAGAGTGTGGTAGATTGCGACAGTGCAGGGAGCATGTGAGTGCAGGGAGAGGGAAGGAAATCTGAATTCTGTTGTGAAAAAGACCCAAAAACATGTGTTAACAATGATGTTGATGCTTGGACTGTAGAAATTGTAGCGCTGCTTGCAGTTCCAGGGACCTCTACATTGCCTGCTGTGTGACTTTTTGTTGTAAAGGAAAAAGGGCACAGAGCCCTTTAAGGGAATCTGAAAGAGAAACGGGAAAGGGAGGGGTGGGGGCGAAGGGGAGGCAGGAGAGGGAAAGAAGGCAGTTGGTATGTGAATAAAGGAGAGTGAAGACGTATACTGTGTCATGCGTCCTTATTAAGGCCCCCGCCAGGCCATAACAACTGGCGACGAAGAAGCGGAGGAGAACCCCCATGCCACCAAGAAGGTGAAGGAGGAGCGTGAGGATCCAGCGAGCCGTCGTTGTTAAGGAGGGACTCGCGCCGTCGGCCAGAAGGAGTTCAGCAGTGCTGGTGAGGAGGTCCAGCACGTCGGAGCCCGCAACGCGGCCCGCCCGAGGAGCAGAGAGGTCACCAGCCCACCCAGAGAAGCGACGGAGACTCACAGGACAACCGATGAGGAGGACTGGCCCGTGCAGGAAGAGCCCGGGAAAGCCCCACCCGCCAAGGAGGGCAGAAGACCCACAACGTGACTGGTGAAGAGGTCCGGCCTGCGCAGGAGGAACCCCACAAAGCACTGCCCACCAGGAGGGCAGAAGAGCCAGGAGGAGTCGGGAAGGAGACACGTGAACGGAGTCAAGTCCAGGAGGAGCCGCACACAGACTGAAGGAGGCGCGCAGAGGCACGCGAACTGCACAGTAATCACAGGTATGGAGACACAGGGAGGGCCCAGCGCGTGCAAGGAGAGCACGGGGGCGGACCAGCAAACGAACACAAGGGCACAGAACAGTCATAGCAATAAGCTACTTGAAAGCGAGGATTCAGGGACACAGAATAGCAAACACAAGGGCACAGAACAGTCCTAGCAATAAGCCACTTGAAAGCGAGGATTCAGGGACACAGAACAGCATCATAACATGCCACTTGAAAGCGAGGACACAAGGGCACAGAACGGAATCAATCGTACGTCGCTTGAGACCCACTTGAAAGCTAAGATTCGGGGGCATGGAACAGCACTAATTGCACGCCACTTGAAAGCGAGGATACAAGGGCACAGACCTTGTCAAAACAGTCACGTGAGAGTGGGAATCGTGAAACGGAGGTTCAACAGCTCACACTTAAGGGGCAGAGCACCTAAGCCACTGGAACACGAGGAAACTGGCAGTTGCGTCACAACTGCACCAAGACACACCTGCGCCACGCTAAAGACAAGACATAGTTCCGAAGTCCTTCCCCCGACCGCAAGCTACAACCAGCTAACAAACAACGTAGCAGACACCATCAGGCATGTCACAAGCGGGGAGCGCAGCTGTAGACACTACGGCACCCGCCATACCTGGGGTAATTCCCACCAACCCCATAAAATTCCTATGTCTTCCGGACCCATTCCCGCTCGAACCCCAAGAGAATCAGGGCCAGAGGTGGCAGGAGTGGATAGATGAGTTTGAAGAGTTTATGAGGGCCGTAGGAAACCAGGATGAACCAAACAAACTAGACATCTTCACCAACCTGGTCGGGAAGGACATCAATAGTGTCATCAAAACCATCCGCCGGCAGAGAGGGCAACATATCAAAGACTCATTGAAGCCATCAACAGCTGCCTAGTTGTCGCTCTAAATAGAGACTATGAACGCTATATTTTCAACCAATGCACCCAGATGCCCCAGGAAACAATCGGACAGTTCATACTACGCCTCCATAGGTAAATAATGTATTGCGATTTTGCAAATTTCAATGACGATGAAGCCATCCGCCTGAGAGTCATCACAATTTCAGAAACACTTGCTAAAGAAGCCCCTGCCCCTGAAGGAGATAGCTGAAGTTGCTGGAGTATATGATATTCAGGCTGCCAACATAGAGAACCCAAAGAAGACAGACACCATAGCGGCCATCGCCAGCAGCCAGCAGGGCTGCCAACCCAGCAATACATACCGGCAAGACTCGTGGACCCCCACACAGCGAGCACCACCAGAAAGACAATGCTACCGCTGTGGATTTGAATTTCCCCCCAAAGGACAGTGCCCCGCAATGGGCCAAATGTGCATGAGGTGCAGCCAGGAAAATCATTTCCAGAGCATGTGCCGAGAGAAGACGCCCCTACTACCAGCATACCAGCCACCGAACCAACAAAAACAAGCGAGGCGATATGAACTGCCGAGACAATTCAACCCACGACCATACCCTGAGAGGGAGAGCACCAGAAACAGCAACCCCAGAAACGCAGCCCATTCCAGGTTCATCAGAGCAGTAGAAAACCTGCAAGTAGAACTGACCAATAAAATCTATAACAGCCAAGAACAAATATACCAAATGCAATCTTACCCCGATGAAGACCTCAGAAGAGAGACCACCACTCGAGACTCGTACGAAAACCCGCCCGTCGAGGAACAACCAACAGAATCTGAACAATATGTGGAGTATGATCGATAAAGCAGGGAGTACGTCCGGCTCATCGCTGATTCTTCAGACAACAGCACTGCACCCCGAGTGACAGTCCACCTAGGGGGAATGGACACAGGCGCCACTGTCAATGTCATGAATCATCAAACATATGAAAACCTGGCTGACAAGTTCCCGCTACAGCCATCACAAGCCCACATCTTTCAATGGGGTGCAACACTACCCCTGACTTCCAAAGGACAATTTTTGTGTCACTTGATACACAGAGGAAAGAGAGTCCTGATGGCGATACACATAATTCACAGCCCAGCAACAGGAAGGTGCCTCCTAAGACACAAAACAGCCGTCGCTCTGCACCTAATTGACATTCACTATGACCAATCGGAAGCGATACAAGGGCTCCCACCCAACTCTCAGTATATACAGGCCGTCGGCCAAAAACCACTGGACATCGAGATGCTGAAAGCCACATACCCCAATCTGTTTGAAGGCATCAGCATGCTAAAGGACAATGGGCCTCATTACGACCCTGGCGGAGTGGGTTTACGCCAGCGGTATTCGCGGCGGACCCGTCCGCCCTACTACGAGTTCCCGTAGCGCCATGGAGCGTTTTCCGCCTGGTTTTTCCGGGCGGAGAAATCCATGGCGCTACGGGACCTTGTTGTTAATTACGCCACCGTATTTTACGGTGGCGTAATTAACGCCTTCCCCACTCCCATTATACCCTATGGGGCAAAAATGGGAATGGGGAAGGGTAAAATGGGGAATGGGATTTACTGCCCCGCCAAGGTCGGAATGGGGCGGAAAATCCGCCAACCCCCATGGCGCTATCGGCAGCTTTCCGCCGTGCTCCATGGTGCATTTTGCACCACGATTTCCGCCAGGGTCGTAATGAGGGCCAATGTAATTAAACTGCACATTGACCTGTCGGTACGACCCGTGCCACAACACCCCAGAAGAATAAAGTTACCCACGAACTACAGATGCTACTAAAGAACGACATCATAGAGGGAGTGGCGGGACCCACAGCATGGGTGTCCCCACTAATAGTCGTCCCCAAAGCGGACGGACGCCTCTGCCTCTGTGTTGACATGAGGATCCCCAACACAGCCATTCAACGAGAAAGACACCCAGGACCGAGCATAGAAGACATGCTGGTAAGACTCATCCAAGCCACCAAATTCTCAAAGTTAGACCTCAACCAAGGCTACCACCAGCTAGTCATCGATCCTGACTCAAGACCCATCACAACCTTCACTACACAAGAAAGGTCTGTTCCGCTACAAAAGGCTGAACTTCGGCATTTCATCCGCCACTGTGATCTTTCAGGAAACAATCCGCAGGTTAATCAGCCCAGTGACCAATGCATTCAATTACAGCGATGACATCCTTATCTTTGGAGTCACTCAAGACCAACATGACAAGGCTCTACACCAAATCTGTCGCATCCTCCAAGACGCTGGTCTCACGCTCAACGGCCAGAAACGCGAGGTCAATACTCACACCCTATGTTTCTTTGGCCCCATCTTTTCGGACCAAGGCATCAAAGCTGACCCGGACAAAATTAGTGCCTTTGTGAACTTGTCTAGCCGAAAGATGTGTCTGAACTTCGCTCGTTCCTGGGCATGGCAGGGTACTGCGCCCGATACCTCCCTCAATACGCACCACTCACATGCCCACTATGACAACTCTTGAAGAAAGATCAACCCTTTACTTGGACAGACCAATGCCAGCAAGCGTTCTCCTCAATCAAATGAGAACTGGCAACCAACCGACAACTGGCATACTTTAATCCACAATGGCACACTGAAATAACCGTGGACGCCAGTCCTGTAGGACTAGGAGCGATACTGGCCCAAACAAACCCGCAAACCCGCAACAAGACACTGCAACCCACATAGTAGCATACGCCAGACACGCACTAACACCACCGAGCAAGCCTGCTCGCAGGCAGAGCGCGAGAGCCTGGCCACCCACTGGGCGTGCAAAAGGTTTCACCGCTTCATCACTGGATGAACCTTTACACTAATCATCGACCACCAGGCCCTGCTAGCTCTTTTTGGTAACCCCAAAATCAAGATGCCACCACACATCGAGCGATGAGGTATTCGCCTCCAGGAATACGACTATAACATCATTCACGAACATGGAGGGGATGCCAACCCCGCCATTAACTTGTCACGACACCCAGACGGAGCGTCTGATACCAAAATGCAAGGTGAAGCTGAAGAATACATTGCATACCTGTCACTGAACGCCGTTCCCCCAGAAATCACAGCACAACTGTTTTCTGATAAAAGCAGAGCAGACCCCACCATCAGGGCAGCCATCCATCTCAAAAACACGAACAAGTGGCAACAAACACTTTGATCCAGGGGAGGGGGAAAGTAGACAGGGGAGACATGGCGAGAATGGAGAAAATACACAACGAACCAGCCACAACGAGCCAGGGCACATTACTCAGAGGGAACCACCTTGTGGCCCCAAAGGGCCTAAGAAAGCCCCTCGTCATGATCGCACACGAAGGTCATCGAGGCATGGCCAACACGAAAAAGATACTATGAAACCAGGTGTGGTTTCCCCAGATGGACACCATTGTTGATGACATATTGAGACATTGCAGCCCAAGCCAAATAAATGCAGCTAGCTCACCACCATGCCCACTGCAGATAGTTGCTCTCCCAGAGGGACCATGGCAACGCGTAGCACTTGACTTTTATGTCCCATTGGAAGAAGGAGGCCACCTCCTGGTGGCGATTGATGAATATTCCCGATTCCCACTGGTGAAACATGTGCAGTCCACAGCCTTCCATCACGTAGTGCCACAATAGACGAACTATTCAGTGAATAGTGAAACAGAGTGAAAACCGACAATGGATCCCCGTTCCAGGGCCAGGAGTTCAAGAAATTTGCGGCACACCTGGGGTTCCACCACCAAAGAATCACCCCACTCTGGCCACAAGCCAAAGGGATGGTGGAATGTTTCATGGCGAACATCAAGCGCACACGCCAGAAAGCGGCAACGGACCAGGCCTCTATGCCACTAGCCATCATGCAGATGCTACAAGCTATCGACACACCCCACATGAGACAACAGGCCGAACCCCGGCAGAGCTCATGATCAAATACAAGCCACGATCCCGGCTTGCCCAACTGGACGACTACACGTCCGCTGAGGATGAAGAAATAAGACAACGGGAAGCAGAGAAAAGACAAAAGGCCAAAGAATGGGCTGACAGGAAACAGAGAGCTAGAGAAGTGCTAATTCCTGTCTGGGAGACAGTGCTAGTCCGACAGGCCCAACGCAGAAAGACAGACTCGACACACAGACCCGAACCGATGATAGTGACCGAAGTAAGAGGGCCTATGATCACCGCCATGGTGGATCATGGTGAAATAACAAGGAATGCATCGTTCTTCCGCAGAATGTTCCAAGAAGACCCACCGAGGACACGCCCCTAGAAGAGGACAAGCCCGAAGGTCAGAGGACCCCTCCCGATCCACCAGAGGTTTCCGCACCGACAGACCAGGACGGTAACAGAAGTGGCCAGGCTGGACGGCCCCATAGAATCACGAGAAGACCCACCCATCTCATTGAAGAAATGTAGACTGTGAACTTACTTGATAAGTAAGGGGGGGGATGTTGTAAAGGAAAAAGGGCACCGAGCCCTTTAAGGGAAAGCAAAAGAGAAACGGGAAAGGGAGGAGCGCGGGGGATGGGGAGGCGGGAGAGGGAAAGAAGGCAATTGGTATGTGAATACAGGTGAGTGAAGACGAATACTGTGTCATGCGTCCTTATTGAGGCCCCCACCAGGCCGTAACACTTGCCAACATCTTGGGGCCCCCACTTGCCCTGGGGCTCCCCCACAATGTTGGGGCTGCAGGGGTCCCTGTTACACCACTGGGTGAGAAAGCAAAGCAAGGATCACTACGCCAGTACACAAGGGAAATCATGTGCTTTCAAACAAGACTCCTGATTGGGAGAATCCTTGTAAAACACCCATGCATTGGTTTAAATGGCCCAGGGATCTAAAAGTCCTCTCCCCTACCCATATCAAAGGAAGGACCCTCGATTGGGTATCTGAACTGAATTGTAATATCAGTATTACAGATATTTCTCCTCAAACATGGACTGATCATTATCTAATAACTTTCTCCGCCACACTAGATCTCCTGAGTCCCAAAATCAACTACACGGTTCCTCCTCTCCCAACAAGAAGCAAGAAGGATATGACTGCTGAAAATTTTATCCCTCTCCTCCTTCCAGCCATATCGGGACTGGAAAGTAACCACCCTAACGCCTTAGTAAATACTTTCAATGATGCTATGATTAAAGCCCTAGACGCTACTGCCCCATTCAAACTGCGCAAAGCAAAACAGGAAGCCCACCTAAATGCCTGGTTTACGCCCCACCTCAAATCTCTAAGACTACAAAAAAGAAAACTCGAATCTATCTGGCGCCACTCACCCACTGAAAGTAACAAAAATACTCTTATTGAATTTGCCAAAGCCTACAAAAAAGAAATAATCAAAATTAAGAAGAACACCTTCAACGATAGGATTGAGAAAGCTAACTCTAATACTAAAGAGCTATTCGCCATCCTCCGCGAATTGGAATCCCCCATTCAACCCACAGACAATGCCCCCAAAAACAAAATCTGGTGTACCAACATCCAAACTGCCCTCTCTAACAAAATTTCCTTGCTCCAAAGCAAAATTGCAAAAAAAGGCCACACTGTTACCCTCTGACCAACAAATACCCCAACCTCAGGAGAAGAAGTCTACTGCACCCTTCAGATTCAAGACTATCTCCATAATTGACACAGAAAAAATAATATTGTCCCTCAAACCATCCTACTGCAAGGGCGACTCCTGCCCTGCACAAATAATAAAGGATGCAGCTAGGGACTTAGCCCCCTTCATCACCAAGCTCATAAACTCCTCCTTTAAATCCAACACGGTACCTACCAACCTCAAAGAATCATGGGTCCTCCCACTACTGAAAAAACAAACCTTAGACCCCACTATCCCTACCAACTACAGACCCATCACCACTGTGCCGTTTCTACTTAAGATCTTAGACAGAGCCGCTTACATACAAATCCAGGACTACCTGGAAGCCAACCACCTGCTTGGCTCACGGCAATCTGGCTTCCGCCCACTCCATGGGACAGAAACAGCTCTATTAGACCTCAAGACACAAATTGAGGAACTAAAGGATATTGGAAAAACAGCCCTGCTCCTCTTACTGGACTTGTCAGCAGCGTTTGACTTGGTAGACCATGCAGTCCTATGCAACCACCTCGAATCTGCCGCCAACTTCACTGGAGATGCCATTGCTTGGGTCCAATCCTTCTTAGGTAATCGCACTATGCAAGTCTTCTCCACCTCCGACTTGGCTGACCCTATCAAAATAACTTGTGGTGTCCCACAAGGATCTTGTGTCTCCCCCACCATGTATAACATCTTCACCAAGCCTTTGTTTGACAAGTTGGACAGACTGGGTGTCACCTACACGAACTACGCAGATGACATCCAGATCCTCATACCCCTTTCGGGCGACCACGAGACAGACTCAGCCTTGGTGAACAAGATATACACCCTCATTCAGGCATGGGTGGCCTCACATGGCCTCTGCCTGAATGACGATAAAACCGAGATACTAATCCTAGGCTCCGAAGCTAATATCCAAAAACTAGGCCCAAACTACACATCCTTCAGCATTGATAACAACCCTATCAAAGTGATGCCTGTGGTTAAAACCCTTGGATTCTATCTGGACTCCTCCCTCACTCTCAAGAAGCAGGTCAACTCCCTCGCCTCCTCTACCACCTACACCTGCAAACTCATCCGCGCAGCCAGACCGTACCTCTCCAGCTCTAGCTGCATCACTCTAGCTAATGCTCTCATCATGTCTAGGTTAGACTACTGTAATGCCCTGTACTCAGGAGCTAACAAATACATCACAGACAAAATTCAAAGACTGCAGAACAATGCCTTGAGAGCAGCACCAAACATCCCCCACAGAGAGCATGTCACCAAATTCAGGAAAGAGGTTAATTGGCTAAAAATAACGGACAGAATCTTACTCAAAACAGTTTCTATCACCTCTAAATGTCTGAACAACCTAGCCCCCACGTATCTTATGGAAAAAATTACGAGGAAAACCTCCACGCGACACATGAGATCGGCCAATACCTTTAAACTAGAAACTCCCCGGTTTAAGCGATCAACCGCGGGAGGAACTAGCTTCCCAGTCAAAGCTGCTCACTGTTGGAACAAGTTACCTCTCGACCTTAGAACTGAACAACCGTACCCTAAATTTAGACACAAAATAATTAACTGGCTGCGGGCCAATGACACATAACCTGACTAACACCCACCTACAAGTATATGATACCTAACCAATGACACATAACCTGACTAACACCCACCTACAAGTATATGATACCTGCTTTATAGTTTGACCTATAAACTTAATCATATATTCAGCTACTAGACAGTCTTGCTAGAATGCTTCATACTTCTTTAAGCTATGTCTTGTACGTGCACACATGTTTGCATACTTTACCGTATATATTTCTTTTTACCTTGTGTTCGGTATATTCATGCCAAATATTGTATTACTGTATATATTTCTTTTTGCCTTGTGTTCGCCATATTCATGCCAAATATTGTAACAAGCTTAAGTCTTCATGTACATTGCTGCGCCCGGTTACCCAAGGGTTTGGTGCGCATTACCAAATAAATAAACAAACAAACAAACAAACAAACAAAATAACGTTTTCCAAATTGGAAATGAATGGTTTAGCATTTCCAGTTACCCTTTTAATGAGATCTTGCTTTGGAACACCCATGCTTCTTTGTTATGTTGGTAATGCTTTGCCAACCTGATGGCGCTAGTGCCACCACACGCACCACATCTAACAATTAGAATGAAAATGCAGTAGAACATGAAAATATGAAGGACCCATGTATAACATTAAATAGAAAGGAAAATACAGAGAGATCATTGAAAAGATAAAACATATAGGACAGCTAATCAGACCATTATCCCTCCATAAACCCTAGGAACAGGAAAGCAGTCGATTTCTACTCTTCCAAGTGGCTATGCCATAAGAAACCAGACTAAAAGTTATTTATGGGTCATTTGAACTTAATACAGCGTGTACAGCTGGATTGTAATGTCTATAACCTGGGGTTCATAAAGTTGAGACCAACAATTATTTTCTCAAGGTAGCATAAATTGCACAGAAAAGGAGAATATGCATCAGTGTTTCCTGCTCTCCGCATTGACATAACAGCGATTTGGCATTGCTCATGCTACCATACAATGCGCCCTATCCTCAGCTAATGGAAGGATATTGAATATCATATCAGTAAACATAACAAGATACGCTTTCTTTAAAAAAATCTAGGTAGTTTGCTGACCCAATATCTGTATTATCAGTACAAATCCCTTTTCGGCACCAGTATTTATAAAGGCAACAATCCTTTTATTTCTAAAGGTTTCCAGCAGACCTGCCCTGAATACACCTTTAGCATTATCTGGAACAGTGTCAGTATTCTCAGACCATTAACCCCTGCCAACAGCCAGTAGACACTTTTTTACATGATATAACCAGGGCATGTCACACATCGAAGACCCTATCAGATAATTTATTATGGCCTTTGTGAGATCCAGTTGAACATTTCCCCAAATCGCTACCCAACACATATGGGGCAGAAAAACAATCCAAACCAAGTTCCAAGTGCCTCATACAGGTTGATGTCGATCACAGAACACCCAACAACTGACATACAAAGACGTTTTAAATCTCCTTTGGTTTGTAAACCCCCATCTCACTGCCAAAACCCCCATTTAGGACCACTTTAATCGGATAGAATCGCTTTAATCTGATAGATGGACAGTAGGTGTAGGTGTTTAACAAGGTGGGCCTTAATATTTCTTGCAAATCTAAACATTGGGCCAGTACACTGTTTTATGCTACAAGTTTATTATCATAACTGTTCTGTCCAATTGTTACTAGTTCCCTTTTCATTACATTAACATTACAATTTACTTGTATGTAATACTTTTTCCCATAATAAAAATGGTTCCTTTTTGGTTCCACAACTTCTTGTGCTAAAAAGCCTTATATGCCTGGGGAGATATTATAATGACCCACCCCCAACGTATAGCCCCAGCTGCTCTTTGTCAATAACTTGGGGGAAGGTCATTATCTCTCAATAATACTGAAACTCCATCAGCCTGTGAGGCTTACAAATATGTCTTGCTAATGATGGAGAAGTCATGTACCTCAAGCTGAAGGGAGAAGGGCAGTGATACTATTAGAACATTGCACCTATAGAGGAAAGATTGTTCTGTTAAAAACAGGGACAGTAAAAAGAGAAAAACGTGGAGAAGGTGGGCACCACCTGTAGTTCATGCAGTTAATTCAGTTCAAGAATATTAAAAAAGTAATATTGAAAATGTATTAGGAGCTGGCTATATAAAGCCCAGAGACACCTGGGCCAAACTAAACAGCAGAGAACAAGGTAGGTGTGTCACACGCAACTAAACAGCCGCTCTCAATTATTCCTCAGTATTATACTCTCCAATTTACTTTAGTTGTCACCCCTCTGTGCTCATTATCACGTAAACTGTAGTCAGTTCAACAGAGTAGTATCTGCTTCAGTGGCGCGTATAGAATCATCTGGATATACGTGCTTGATCAGCATAATGTGTTACTGTGTCATTACTGAACAACACCGTATCCGAATCAGATCAGGCGTGACAACTAAAGTAAATTGGAGAGTATAATCCTGATGAAGGAGAGAGAGATCTCCAAAATGAATTGATAATGATAATAAAACTCTCCACCAGTACAATTTCGCCTTAATGACTTGGATTCTTCCATCTTTTGAATCACCTATAAACAAAAGAGGAGAAGCATTTTAATAGTGATGATCAAATAACAGATGACTTCTTCAAAACTAATAGATATATATTTGAACTAAGAATAGTTGAGGTTATGACTACAAGTTAATTTACATCGGAGGAGGAATAATTGAGAGCAGCTGTTTAGTTGGGTGTGACAGGCAAAAGAGAAACCATGGATTGTTGGGACATAAGGCTTTCACCCCTCAATAAAGCTTTCTGCTATCTTCTGTGGGACCACAGTCATTCAAAAGAGAAGTATACTTAAACTATATGCCTGACTGCTGCCAACTAATTTAGCGTTGATCTTGAGAATTACAGCTGGGTTAACTGGCCAGCCCATCCTCATTAAAATATTCTAAGGTAGAGTCAAGGTGCTAGAGAGGAGGGACTCTCCTATCAGCAGAGGGCTCTAAAGAATAAGTGTCCTCTGAAAAATTTACCTGGTGGTGGGCAGCGTGTGGGGCTGCCCTGTAATCATTTTTTGAATGGGTGTCTGGCTACTAGCTATTCATTACCTCAGAATTTTCTTTTGCCAGTTTTAAAAGCATACATAGTGGTAAAAACTGAAATGCTCTTATTTTGTATAGGATCCTGGACGTACATGAGCCATGGACCAAGCTGGTCTGCAGCGATATTTAGAGATTAAACAGCAAACCGCAGCCACGATCAGGGAGGCGGGATGGAAAGCAAGTTGATTAGTGAGAACACACGCAAGAGACCATAAGTCAGTGGGCCTCATTACGACCCAGGCGGTAAGGGGTTTACGGCAGCGTAAACAGCGCCGACCCTTACCGCCTGATTACGAGGTCCCTTAGTGCCATGGAGGTTTTAACACCTGCTTCAGGTGTTAAAATCCATGGCGCTAAGGGACCATGGAGTTAATTACGCCACCGTAATTTACGGTGGCGTAATTAACGCCTTCCCCACTCCCATTATGCCCTATGGGGCAAAAATGGGAATGGGGAAGGGTAAATGGGGATTGGGGATTTACCGCCCCGCCGACCTCGGAATGGGGCGGTAAGTCCGCCTACCACCATGGCGTAAACGTAGTTTACACCATGGTGGTAAAGTCACGGCCCAGGCGGTAACTTACCGCCTGGGTCGTAATGAGGCCCAGTGTGTGTGTTACATCAGGATGTGGTCAGTTTGCAGGTTTGTCCAGTTTCTGGCTCAGCATAATGATTGAAGGCAAGTTTTGGCTGCTTGAGAACCGGAATAAAGATTAGCACCAGGGGAAGTGCCATTAGTCAATCAGGTGGCTTGGCTGGAACAGTGGGCGGGAATGCACATTCCTCGCCCTCTGTTTCCAGCCACCCGAGGCCCTTCCCCGGGTGGTGCCATTTAAACAGCGCAAACCAAACCAAGCCTCTTCCACAGCCCCTCTCTCCCTCCTGATTTTTTTATTCCCACAAAGTCTCTCTGGTTTCCGTTAGTGACATTGATGGAAAGGCGAAGGTAACCACTCCCGGACTAGGAGATCAAATGGGTATTTGTATCTTTTCGCTATTTAGGGATGCAAATATTCCACAACATCGAAGAAACCTTTGTGTACAATACTGCTAGAGCGCTGGCAGGCATAGGGAACTCAGTAGACTTCTGGAAAAGGTTACCATAGTCCTTAAGGGGAAGGATAGCATTATGCAAAATGGTGATATTGTCACGGTTGCTGTATTACTTTGTAAACATCCCATACACGATCAAGAAGATCGTCTTCAGAATGCTAGACACAAAGATAGGGAAACTACAGTGGGACAGTAGTGGCCTTATATACACTCTGCAGACCATACCAAGAGGGAGGGTTATCTCTCCCAGATTTTAAATCATATTTGATTGCAGACCAATTGCAAACAGTGGCCCGTTGGGATGATTCACGCAAAGGGGATCTGAGACGATTATTGGGCACGTTACTGGAAAACAGAGAGGGGGTGGAACTGTTATGGGATCAGATGGGCATCAGTGGAATGTGAAATATTTAGGGATTGATGCATGCATGCGCCATCCACTAAAGGGCTTAGATCTTATTAAAATGCGTAAAATGGCTGCACAAAGATTGGTAATCTCTTTGCAGATGGTAAATTGATGACATTCGGGCAATGGTATACAAAATGCAACAGGGCTATTTTCTGGTATATGCATGTGTAGTAAAGAGGTTGGCCAGAATCTGGGGAAGCATTCCAGAGGAATCGGAAACAAGCCCACTTTTACAAATGTTATTGACATTAGATGCAGGGAAAGGGGTAATTTCATGATTATACGCAGGGATTCAGGAACAGAAGCAGAGACAGGAGCTGGAAGTGAAAGCCAAATGGGTAAGCAATGTGGGAAATGTGATATCAGAGAAGAAATGGACCAGTATCTGGGAACATGTAAAAAAAAGTATCTAGAAACACAATGTTCCGGTTGATTGAATTTACGTACAGTGTACATGACCCTGTAAAGGCTACTTAAAATGAATCACAAGGTATCCCATTGTTGTCCAAGATGCGTGGGAGCCTCAGCGGGGTTCTGGCATATGGTATAGGCGTGCCCAAAGATCGCGGCTTATTGGGAGGAAATAATAGTCCAAATAAATTGCTTGATGTATGGGTCCTACGAACAGACATCTGAGGTGTGCCTTTGGGTATTACTACCAGGAAGAAAGAGGGACAAACCTCAGAGGAAGGTGGTGCAATTGCATTTGCTGTTAGCGAAGAGAAGAATCACAATCTTGTGGAAAAGGGGCACAAGGAAGGATTACAAGTGTATTGCCCCATAAAAGTGGGATAGCACCAGTTCTTGAGCGGTGGATCTAAAGTGGTTTGGAGGGAGGTAGGGCTTGAATTTTCACAGGAGGTAGAGCTGATACCAAGCTGTCTGAGTTTTATTAGCTATGTGTGTCTTGAAGGAGAGGTGTTTGTCAATGTAGAACCAAAGAGATTTGGTGCAGGAGTTGAGGTTGGGTGTGAAGTCCTCAGAGTTCAGTTGATAGCCAGGTCCACAACCCTGGGACTCCACAGATGATGGGTAGCATTGGCAATTTAGAGGAGTCTATCTGAACAAACTGCTTGTGGTTGGTGAGGTAGGACTTAACCAACTTCAAATATGGATAGATCCCAGCGTTCATTTGATACAGAAGCATGCAGGTTATCCCTGGTTGTCCACACTTTTAAAGTAAACAAAACCTTCCTGAACTGTTTATATAGGTAGGTAGAGCCTTACAAGGCAGAGGACGTACATGAGAGAGGCTCGCATGCGGTGACAGCCTATTAAAAACTGGATGCCACATGAGTAAACTTACACACAAAAGATTGGGGAAAAGCCAGTAATCTGTACCATACTGAGAAATGGATACCGAAAGAGAGAAGACTCTGACTTCGCTTACAAAGAAAAGAATGAAAACATAGGAGTCATGAACGGAAAGCTGCAGAAAGCTGGACACCTTGCTGTATTGCAGGACCTACTAATACGGTCTACATGGTCAAGCTAGAATTATTAGAAAGCTGACTAGAATTAATTAGTAAGATTGAAGGTCACAGTAAGAGTACATAGAATATATATAGGACAAGTGGTTAACTAGGCAACCAAGCCCTTTGAAGAATTTAGGCTGTAAGATTGTACGGCTCCTGGAAGCACACAGAACAGGAACCATCACCAAAGGAATTAGAAAACTCTTTCAAAAGTATATGAAAGGTCAATAGCCCTTGAAGAATTTCCTAATAATGAGTCACAATTTAAAGGAATGAAACATGTTGGACAATGTAATGGGTATTAGATCTGTAATAAGATCTTTGGATTAGCTGCAATAATAGCTTAAATAGAGGTTTATAGAATTGATAGTATTTAGCACGGTGACACTCTTAGCACAAGGCACTTTAACTTGGTTTCTATATGTGTTTTAAATGTATAGCTGTGTTTAAATTTGGTTTGCATATTTGTTGTGGTAGCTTCTAATGTATTTGAAGGGTGAGAAATATTGTACTTAAAGAATATTAAAAATGACTTTGAAAAGAATCGAAAACTGCACAATTTATATGGGGCTGTATTAATGAGGTAGGACTTAAACCAGCGTAGGACAAGGTTGCTGATCCCCAGGCCAATGTAGGGTGTCTGTAAGTGCTTGGTGGTCTACTGAGTCAAAAGCAGCTGAGAGGTCGAGTAGAACCAGGAGGCAGGGGTGGCCATCATCAAGGATGTTGATGGTGCTGTGGACCACCTGTATGGTTGCTGTCTCTGTGCTGCATCTGGGTCTTAATCCGGATTGGTAGGTTTGGAGGAGATTGTCATATCAATGTGTTGCTGCAGTTGTGCGGCTACCGCTTTCCCGATGATCTTACCTAGGAGTGATGGGGCGATAGTTACCTAGGTTGTCGGGATCCTGAGTGGGTTTCTTTAGCAAAGGGAGGATTTGTCCTGGTTTTAGAGTTGATGGGAAGATGCGTTGAGTTAGGGAGCTGTTGATGATGATCTATAGGCGGGAAAGAGAGCTTCTGTGGGGAAGGTTTGGAGGATGGATGCTGGGAATATGTCATCTGTATACGATGTGGCTTTGAGGTCAGCCAGGATTTCTACCAGGTCCTCTGTCGAGAGTGTCTTGAATGTTGTCCAGGGTAGGGAGATATTGCGAGGATGGACTTCAAGTGGGTCTGTGGATGCAGAGCTGGCGTCTATATGCTGGCCAATCTTGCTGATTTTGTAGATGAGCAGATGATATGAATCACCTAGGTTGAAGAATGCTATCTAGCTCCATTTATCTATCACTGGTTGGGGCAAACAAAGTCCTTTTGCATGGGGTGCTGTACACTGAATTATGCCTCGAGCAGCCCACACGTGCATGTGGCTGGTTAGTAGTATTCCTTGCTGGTTTTGCTACGCCTCTGATGTAGCTGAAAATACATTTGAGTAAAAGCCAATTTTCCAAAACTCTTGCACGCACGTATACACAAACACACATTTAATCAATTGAAACATGCACGCATACAAACACTTTTTAAACATTTTAAACGTACCTTTTAGGTGAGGTGATCTTCTCTGCCATCCAGGCGAGTCAGCACCACAACAGGATCCTTAATCCAGCAGCAGGATGCCGTGTGAGCATACTCATAAGGGTTCACAGATAAAACCCAAGCTCCATTCAGTGATTAAATATGCCACGGTTGCGCTCAAACCGGTCCACAGCCCAAGTTTAAGTATAGACTAAGGGCTCGATTCATGGAATTTTTTGCACGGTTCAAAGTGACTTTGCACTGCTGAAAAGTGACTTTGCACTGCGGACACAAACCCTGATTCATGTAACTATGCAAAGTTCATGCAAAGTCAGTGCATCTTCATTTTTGCAGTACAAAATGACTTTGCACGGACTTTGCACTGCAAAAATACCCTTTGCACAGTTCCATGAATCAGGGTTTGTGTCGGCAGTGCAAAGTCACTTTGAGCCGTGCAGAACAATCCATGAGTCGAGCCCCAAGAAGTCAAGTGCTGATTTTTTCTGGTTGAAATTCAAATTCAAAGTCGGTGTTCTGATGTGAAGTGCTGATTTTCTCAAATCTTAGGTCCAATGCCATGCAGGCTACCTCCTGGCAGAGGAGTACGCAAACACCGGCCTAAGTAAGGGCAACACACACCATTGTATAATGCAAGAACCAACTAAGCCAAACCCACCATGTACTGTAAGGTCCAGCTAACACAGCCCCGCCAATTCATCATGTGAAAATGTGAAAAATGTGCACTGTCGGAAAGTAATACAAGTGTTATGCAATGCATGGCATTGTGTTTCCATGAAAAACAACTATCATTTAGAAACATTTCATTATTGTAAATGTACGAATGAATGACACAGCATGCTAAACAAACCACATGCACATTGCTTCCAATGAAGCTGCTCTGTAGAAGATCCTTATCTGTTGTGGTTCAGTGTTGTAATAATAAATCGTTTTGCATTGTATGGTATTTTACCAAATATGCAGCCGTATAAATCATCGTTAAACCAGAACACGTGTGCCTTCCTGCATAAGGCATCTCCTTCCACACCAGGCTCTTTACTAGTCTAGACCCTTTACTATCCACTGCAAGCCACCAGATAATTGCTTGTAAGTGCTACATTAAACAGTTTTCTCATTTCTACCTACAAGCAACAGGCTGAGCTGGTCACTAGAAACAGGAGAAGCTAGCTCCAGTATCTTCCAGAAATCCATGACACTTTTTAAAACAAAGTACCCAAAAAGCACACACTGCCAAGAAAACAGTTCAGCTTTTATCACACATTCTTGCATATTTGTGCATTTTGGTAACTTGCTGACTTTTTATTTTTATACTATTCCCCCTAAAAGCTAACACTAGTGCTTTAGCGTACAACTAGGTAGAAATGGCATATGATCAGGGACACAGAGCTTGTAGGTTTTGTTTGGTTATTTACCCACCAATTGTGTGCCCATGGCCATCCTAATCCCTATGACCTTTTGTACCTACTTCCCACTCTCTCCATGCACCATAACACATCCTCCTGGGATCGGTAGGACTAGCTTTATCAAGCCTTCCCATCAAGTACCTCCCTGCGTTTTTTCAAAGCAGTCTTCTGAGAGTTAACTCAATTAGAGCTGTGCACATGCTACTGATGTAATAAAAATGTATCAAACAGGTCAGCCTTCAGCCTATACGCTCTATACATGCCCTTCACTGAAGTCCTGCTGAAACGAGCATTGGAGAAGCCAACAGCTTTGGCTGGAGTATAAGTATGAGGCATTTGCAAGGCTCTGCTATTATATGCCCAGGTACTCGCACCATTTTGCATGTGCTACCATTGATGGCTGGTTAATACCACTACAACAGTGCCTGGCAAGTGCATTTCCCATGCCCACCCAAAAGCTAAAACTGTTGCCATTGCCAACACTTGTTTAGTTATATTTCTCCCCTTTCGGAGGACGCTGGTTTAGCGAAATACTAATGAATTATGTCATTAACTGTACATGGACAATTATTGACTTTTTGAGAACGTTATTATTACTGTATATAATCAATGATAAAGTGATGAGGATGCCAGTTTGTTTTGTCTCTATGATCAATTTAGACATGTTGCAATATCAACAAGTAAATCAATACCGGAGTGTTTTCAAAATTATGATTGTTACATTAAATTAAACAATACACAGTTAAACAGTTCACATTCAAATAATCATCAGATATGATTTAATTGTTCACCATAACCTAAATATTTCTTGATCAGGAAGGAAGACCTTAGCACACTTCTCCCTGTCCCCAAATTCACATGGATTAGAAGTAGAAACAAACTTCTTCCATTGCATCGACTTTTCATTAGAACTGACAATTGTACAAGTTCCAAACTTCTAATAGGCTGCATGTCTGAGTCCCTATCGGCCTTACAACAGTAATGCTGTAAAATACTGAAAAATATTCTGGATCCAAAAAAAGATATTCCTATGAACGTGGCTTTGTTAGAGAATGTATGAGATAAAGAATTTGTGCAGTAGGTGCATTACCATTTTACATTAACATTTAGAATTGGGAGGTGAGTAGAGGGAGGTTAGAGTTACCCAGGCATCGCACATGATTTCCCAGTGTCTTTATATGTCTTTATATGGGTTATGGAGTCAAGTGACAGGAGGATGGTGCATATGTAGATCAGGTTGAGATTAATGTGGTTGGTAGTGTTATAGTAATCACAAATATGCAATTGATGTCTTAGAAATAATGCACCAAATGTGTTGTTGAGGCTTTTGGATGCCCTTATACACAGACATTCGGGCACTTTATAATCTTCAGAATGTAATGTTATGCAGCACTTTTCATTTGATCGCGTATGACATCATGGTGCAAATCATGTGATATGTGTTACGTGATGGGTCCCAGTGAGTGCTTTACACAACAGTCATACTACACAGCCTAGTTTTGTACGGCAGGTTTTGTCATGCGAAACTTGAAATCCTGTTACACATTTCTTTCTTATTACCATGAAATAATATTCAGTTCCTTTTTTTCCACACAAGTTAGCAATCTGTGAATGGGAGGTGGTAGGAGGTTCAGAGAGATTGTGAAATTAGGTCTTTAAATTATGAATGTGGGGTTTTTTCGTTAAAAGCAGAGGTACTGCATGTGAGACTTATGGGCAGAGTTGATTTGCTTGCAGCCTCCAAGAGGCCATAATAAAATATGTACTGTTTATTTCTGAGTTGGTCTATAACAACCAGACAAATTCATGAATTCATATGGGAAAGTGCTTCTTTTTAGTATTTATCTAAAATTGTATATGAAGATCGATGTTTAGATTATGCCTTCACCCTGGTGCAAGGCATAGTTAAGGTTAAGACGAAGTCTCTATGGAGTTTCAGAAAATAACTTTCCAAAATAACTTGCGAACACTTGTAAGAATCAATCTGACAATATTCCACAGTAATATGTCAAAGCAGAATTTTACATTAACGGCTTCATAGTTTAAAAGATGTATACTTTGAGCATGTTTTGAACAGCTTTTAAGATGGGGTTTTCCCATAAGAAAAAAATATATTATTTTGAATCAAATATCTCAAAATTGTCTGCTTCAATTTTCACAATTGTTTGCATGTGCCTAGAGTTCATCTGGAATTGGTGCACTGAATTCATTTGAAAATGGACGTTGCCATTTTGAGATATTAACAATTTAAATGTATCTATATATGACACATCTGCAGAATGAATGCTCATCTGTCATAGGAACTGTATGCAGAGAATATGAGTTTTACGGTTTGCACATTACACAATGAACATCTCCTAAAAACTCACTGCAAAGGCAAGACAGAGCAGACTTTGATGTGAGTTTTAAGGGGATGGAATAAATGTACACTTTTCCCACAGACTGTACTAAGAGCAGTATGAGCGTCACAATTCGTAAATTACGCAGTTTACATCTGAAAACACATCAAAGTTAGGATTGATTTTGATATTTGTTTTCAGTACATGTAATGAAAGTACATCTTTCATATCAATTGTACCAAAGGTTCTATGTGTTTCACAGTTTGTAGATTACACAAATTACATCATTTGAAAACACATGAATGTCAGGGTTTACTTTGATGTAATCCTTTAGGATCTGTACATTGCATACAAGTACAAACTGTAGAAGTCATATATGCCTCAGTTTGTGCATTTTGCAGTTTACATCCAAAAACTCACATCAAAGTCAGGGCTGATTTTGATGTTAGTTATCAGGGGATGTAATAAATGTAAAATTTGCATACGAACAGTAGCAAGGGTCATATGATTTCCACAATTTGTAGATTACGCAATTTACATCTTTTGTAATGTGACATGAAAGCCGGGGCATACTTTGATATCCGTTTTCAGGAGCTAAAAATGACATACAAGTACGAATTGAAGAAGTCATATATGGGCTTACAACATGTGCACCCATGACACCTGCTCATATCACATCTGCATGTACATCACATGCACCTGCAACATGTGGGTGTACAACACATGCTCCTATGAGACATTCTCCAAACACATGCACTTTTACAACATACACTCTTTCAATGCACACTTACCACACACACTCCTATGACACAAACTCCTACAACACACGCTGCTACAAAATGTGCTCCTATGACATGTGCAGCTAGTACACGTGCTCCTACTACAAACACATCCATACTCCTTTGACACATGCTCCTACAACATACTCTCCTACAACACATGTTCCTACGACACACACTCATATGTACTCATATGACATGCGCATCTACAATACATACTCCTATCACACAGGCACCCACAACAAGTGCTGCTATGACTCACACTCTCATGACACACACTGATATGACACATGTGTCTGACACATGCTCCTGACAAAAGCTGCTATGACACATGCACCTATGACAGGTGCACCTATGACACATGCACTTAGGACACCTGCACCTAGGACATTGTCATGATCATCAGTAGATCCCCTCATTGCTCCAGCAATCTCACCAGTAGATTCCCTCATCTCTCCAGCAGTCTCACACATCATGCTAGTAGTCCCACACATCATCTTACCCATGGGACCTACATTTCCAGAAAGAGGGAAGGCTGGACCTTGTTGCTAAGCACCTGCCGCTCGCAGCTGCCATTGCCATGGGATTGCACTAAGTATGGGATTTGAACCTCCAATATGGTGACCCTGTATGGCCACCCTGTTCACTACCAATATGGCTGACATCAAGCCCACAAACAGCCTTGAAGAACTGCAGACAAGTGTGCATGGGTGTGGTCACTATAAAAGCCACACCCCATGCTTTTCTCCTTGCTTCGCGTTTCACTGCACACAGCAGCGCAACGCTAACAGTCGGGTCCTGGTTTTTTCAACCTGCATCCAGCATCTTCAGTTTCCTACAGAAGAAGAAGGCAAGCTATCAGCGGTGATCAGAGCAAAGGTAAAGACATTTTATTGATTACTGTACCGCGTTCTCATCCCTCTGTGCTCCAGGCATCCGAGTGCCGCATACGTCCTTTGGCAGTTCAGGCACACTCAGCTCCGGATGTGACGGCCCGAAATCTACAAAAGAAAGAGACAGTAAGACCACAAATGCAGGCGTGCAAGCTCGCAAGTAAGCTCATAAGCAACAGAAAACATAACAAAGGGCATGCAGGTGTGAATGCACAAAAAGGACAAGAGAAAATGGCATGCACATTAAAAGCACCATGAAAAGAACTGCACACAGTACAAGAGACAAGAGACTCAAACAGCAGAAAGCAAAGAGGACACACAAGACTGAAGAGAAAATAAAGAACTTCACACAGTTACAAGACACAAGAGACTCAAATAGCAGAAAGCAAAGAGGACACACAAGACTGAAATCAACCACATCCGACAAGCCATAGCCGGTCTGGGTAGCGCTAGTGAAGCAATTAGCATAGACGTAATCAGGAACTAGGTGTACCTGTCCCATTCAACAGGTGAGTCCAGTCTTCCATGGGAGGGGGTGAAATACAGGGTTCACATAGAAACATGACACATGTGTTTTTGTTTTAGGAACTCCATATCCTGCATGACGCTGGTTATCCCAGTGTTGCAGCATCCAACAATACACTCCTGCACCTTCCATCCCACACCTGGTTGGTGTTTATCTTGGTGCTACACGGGTGTGGGGCAGTGAGTAGCATGGTACAGTCATTGGAGGGTCCAGATGCTGCTGCAGAGTCCAAGGAAAGCCTTATAGACATGTGAACCTAAAACATGCACACCTACAATACATGCACCTAGGACATATACAGCTATGACACTTACACCTAAGGAACATGATCCTTATGACACATGCTCCTACCATACACCCTCTAACAACACACTATACTGACACACACACCTATGACATAACCTGCTACAACACACAAAGTTGTCACACCCACTCCTACGACACACACTCTTAATATACATGTTCCTATGACACGCACAACCACTACACACACATCTACCACATCTGCTCCAAGGAGATGCAGTAAATGTACACTTTTCATACAAATTGTATCAAGAGGCGTATGAGTGTCACACATGCTACTATGACACATACACCTATGACAAGTGCACCTGTGACACATGCACCTAGGACATGGGCATTGTGGTAGGTCAGAAGGAGACGACAGACAAGGTTTTGGAATTCTTCATTTTCTTTTATTAAATAATAAGTAAAAAGGCACTATAAAAGCCCCTACCAATATCAATAATCTAAGGATTTCCATGCCTAACCAAACTGACTAAGGTGCTCGACGTCTGGTGAAGTCCAACGTAAACAGTCTGTTCTCCATCCAAATCTAAGCTGCTCTGTCCCTACCACTAATATAAAATACCTCAAGACTGGGAGAATTTCTCTCTTCTCCTGGATAGGCTTCCTCAGCCTTAGTAGACAATTTTTTTCGATACTTTTTGGCTATCTCTTGGATTAACTTATTTAGCTCTTCTAAGGGACATTTCCAAATCTTTTGTTCTCCCATTAATTATCTTTGTCTCCTTAGCTTTCTCTTGGATTAACATATTTAGTTATTCATGGGGACATCTCCACGTCTGTAGGACCCCCATTAATTCTCTTTGTCTCCTCTTCAATGATATGGGTTCAGATATTTTTGTACAATGTCTTTCTTAAGTGTCTCTGCAAGTGTCTCTTTCTCCGAGATTACTAGGGGTACTGAATCCCTCTTTCTGTGGTTATTGTCATCTGTGTTTCTTTAGTTCTTTAAATTAATAAGTCATTAAACATCTTGTTCCTCCTCCTCTGTTCCTGGGAGATCTTTCTCCTTTAGAGGTTTATTGTAGACTCAAAAGTTATTCTTATTTTCCTGTTCAATTCTTATATTACTGTGATGAGTAAGATAAGTTTCATACAATTTCTCACTCTTTCCAGAGTGTTTCTTACTCTTCTTAGTTTCAGGCCACTCGCTGAGATGAGTAGGATGAATATCAGAGTGTCTCTCACTCTTCTTATTAGTTTCAGGCCACTTCCTGGGATGAGTAGGATGAGTCTTAGAGTTTTTCTCACAATTCTTAGCTTCTGCCATTCACTGGGACGAATAGGCTGAGTGTACTCTTCATCCCAGTCTTCCCTGCCAGGTCTCCCATCACTCCTGTTACTTTGATTTCTACGGGTTGGTGTCATCGGGCCGGTTTTCAGGATAGGGACTTTTTTCGTGGCAAGAATAGCTTTGGTTCTCACTCCATCTCCTTCTGTTTCTTCTCTGGGCCTCATTACGACCCAGGCGGTAAGTTACCGCCTGGGCCGTGACTTTACCACCATGGCGTAAACTACGTTTACGCCATGGTGGTAGGCGGACTTACCGCCCCATTCCGAGGTCGGCGGGGCGGTAAGTCCCCAATCCCCATTTACCCTTCCCCATTCCCATTTTTGCCCCATAGGGCATAATGGGAGTGGGGAAGGCGTTAATTACGCCACCGTAAATTACGGTGGTGTAATTAACTCCATGGTCCCTTAGCGCCATGGATTTTAACACCTGCTAAAAGCAGGTGTTAAATCCGCCATGGCGCTAAGGGACCTCGTACTCAGGCGGTAAGGGTCAGCGCTGTTTATGCCGCCGTAAACCCCTTACCGCCTGAGTCGTAATGAGGCCCTCTGTGATTTTGCAGCACCTGTGCTCCAGCCTGCTCTGTGTTGTTACCAGACTGAAAAGTCCACCTCTCCAGGGCCACGCCACCTCTCTCAAATTGCACCTTCTCGTATGGTTTCCATTCCCCTCTCTCTCTGGCTTTCAGTTTCCTCTTTTCTTCTTGCCAACAGCACCTTGTAGTTTCCTCCCGACAGAGGATCTCCCGGTCTCTCTCAGCACTCCTCACTCAACTGGTTTGCAACTCCCGGGTTACACTTTTCATGGACAGTAGTCCATCATCTCTTTTTATGATTGGCTGTTGGGTCCTCCCCAGTGGATGATTGTAGTCCATTCTCTCTTTTCGTTGATCACTCTTCATTGTTTGTTCATTCTTCTTTGTCACAGTAATGTTGGTTTCCAACCATGAGGTAATCGATATTACTCGCTATTTATTCTTCTTCTTCTTCACAGTAGTGTTACTACATTGATCCTCAATTTGGATCTTAGGTCTTATGTTACAATAACAAATAGTGGTTTGGTTTGATGGATGTCGCTGGAGTTCTGATGTTACTGTTGTTCTGGAAAATAGGGTTCTAGGGAGTTCCTCTGTGGAACAGGAGTCCTTGTCCCCCAGAGGGGAGTCCCTCCTTGTGAGATCCTGCATGCCCCCCACTTTATGGGGGATTATTGCATAGCAGGCTCACCTCCCCAGCCTCAAAAAGTAAGGCTCCCCCTCTGTGGAGAAGTGACTTAATCCCGGGATTCTTCACAGCATCTACAACATCTGCACCTACAATACATGCACCTAGGACACATACAGCTATGACACTTACACCCAAGGCACGTGCTCCTTACAACAGATGCTCCTGCCACACACACTCTTACACCACACTCTAATGACACAAACACTCCTACAACACGACCTGCTATGGCACACAATGCTATGACACCCCCTCCTATGACACACACTCCTACTACACACATGCCTACTACAAATAACACGTGGACGTACGACATGTCAGCCTATGACACATGCTCCAAGGAGATCAAATAAATGTACACTTTTCATACAAACTGGGCGTATGATTTTCACAGTTTGTAGATTACACAATTTACATGTTTTGAAAACTGACAGGAAAGACAGGGCTTACTTTGATGTAAGATTGCAGGAGCTATACAGTACATACAAGTACTAGTTGGGGAAGTCATATAGGCCTCTCATACATATTAAAAATGCACATTAATGTTAAAGTAGACTTTAATGTGTGCGTTCATATATATAGGGGCATACAATGCAATATCAGGAGAAACGTACATTTTACATACAAATGTGACATGTACGTGTGGGAAATGAACAATTAGTATATGCACATTAACATACCTTTGAACACTTCACATAGCATTCAGAACTAACTGCAATGTCGGTTGTTAGGGAATCTAACCTTCATATATGTACGAACTGTGACTTCACATGAAAGTCAAACCTGATTTAAATGTAGGTTTTCATACATATAAAAATCATATAGGACATGTGCATTTTATAACTTTATACCAAACCTTTATGCGCAACTTAACAGTCACGTGCCAAAGACGTATACACCAAACAAGAATAAGCCTTACACAACAGAGTCTAAACACACGCACTCTTAAGATGCACACTTCTATCACAGATACTCCTATCACAAATGCTCCAATGATAAAAGATTTTTAAACGCATGCGCATACAACATGCGCTCCTATGGCATATGCTACCATAACAACTGATCTAACGACACACTTATCACACACTGATATGACACACGCGCCTACAAAACATGCTCCTATGACACACATGGCACACAATCTTACGACACATGCTCTTAGAACAAAAAAACTTACAACACACACACTTTCAACACATACACTTATGCCATGGGCAGCTATGCATCATGCTCTTATGCTACCTACACACTTATACTATGTGATCTTACACCAACGTTAGGATTTCAAAAAACACTCAGATTCGATAATCATGTAACTGTAAAAAAGAGGAAATTATTTGCAAACAGTTTTTATTTACAAAATAGTTCAAGTTAAACCAACAAAAACCTAAAGTCTACAAACATCAGAAATAGTAACCTTATGGTAACAACCGAATAAACTTTACAAATAAATTAAAAACATATATCTAAATCTAATATCATGCAATGTAATGTAATATGGCATTGTATAGCACATTTTTCCAATGGTATGGCCTTAAAGTGCTGTAGGTGAGTGCCATTGGAGGAACAAAGTCTGAGGTAGGAGAGATTGGTCATAGGAATTTACAATGTGTGTGCGCATTTTATCCAGTACTCAGATAGGTAGGGGTGGCTAAATCCCTGCTAGCAACCCATGTAGAGCTAGCTTGTGGATGGATGCTGCGAAGGCTGTCAGTAGAGTATGAGAGTCAAGGAGACTGATTATGTTCAGCTAGACTGAAGTTTTATCATGGGACTTTGCTGCATTCTTGTGGCCAACCAGAGATGTTGTGCAATATGTCATCATGTGGCGTATGATTGCAAATGCGTGCAGGTGGGTGGCCATGTTGGCAGCTTTTTTCCATCGAGTGTGATATGTACCCATGAGTCCTGGGCGGTTCTTATTTTGTTAAATTTAAATTCTAATATGTAGCTGGATTCAAAACAGCGGCTACATTAAAAGAATCACAGCTAGATTCAAATCAGTGGTAAGATTCTAAATGCAGCTGGGTTCAAACAGTGGCTACATTTCTAAAAATGCAGCAGGATTCAAAACAGAGGCAGGTTTCTAAATGCAGCTAGAATTAAAACATTGGCTGATGTCAAAGCCGTAGCTAGCTTCAGAAACAGTGGCTAGATTCTGAATGCAGCTAGATTTAAAACAGTGGCTACATTTCTAAAACACAGATAGATTCGAAACAGTGGCTATATTTTAAAAGCACAGCTAGATTCCAAGCAGTGGCTAGATTCTCGATGCATATAGATTCAAAACAGTGGCTATGTTTCTGCAAGGCAGCAGGATTTACAAAAGTGCCTAATTTCTAAAATGCAGCAAGATTCAAAACAGTGGCAGCATTCTAAATGCAGCTAGAATTAAAACAGTGGCTGATGTCAAAGGCACAGCAAGATTCAGAACAGTAGCTACACTCAAATGCAGCTAAATTCAAAGCAGTGCCAATATTCAAACGCACAGCTTGATTAACACCAGTGACCATTCCTAAATTGCAGCTAAATTGAAGATGGTGAAAGGAATCGAAGTGCCGCTAAATTCAGAACACAGGCAGTATTCAAAAGTGCAGCTGGCTTTGAAACAGTGGCTAAAATCAAAGCAGCCAAATTCCAAATGTTGGCAAGATTCAAAAGCACAGCTAGATTCAGAACAGTGACTGCAATCTAAATGCAGCTAGATTAAATATGGAGGCCATATTTAAAGTGCAGCAAGATTAAAAACAGTGGCTACTCTCAAGATGCAACTAAATTAAAAACAGTGGCAAGATTCAAAGCTCAGCTAGATTTAAAACAGTGACTACTCTCAAAATGCAGTTACATTCAAAACAGTAATCAGGGGGCAGCTATAGTCAATACAGTGGTTACAATAAAAATGCAGCTGATTTCTAGGCAGCAGCAAGATTTCTGAAAATACAGTGGTAGCTGCACACTCAAATCGTCAGCCCTTACTTGATAGTTACAGCAGGCAGGGTTTGGGTAATGTTATGGCTGGGGTGCCCAGAGCGAACAGGCAAACAGGTGATGGAGGTGCCAAGGGAGGTGCCCTTTGCTTGAGACCTTAGCCGGCTGCCCGGGAGAGGCTGCCTTGGGGCTCATGGCTAAGAAAGCTTCCTTGAAGCTATGGCCAATTAGGGAGGGTGTGGGAGTGTGTGGGGAGGAGAGGGCAGGCAGGGAGAGTCACAGAGTGGGAGGGAGGCAGAAAAGCGAGGATGGTAATGCAGAAGAAAGATGGAAATGCCTGGGAATGGCAAAGGCTTCTCAAATGGTCGCCAACCTTACTGAGTGATCTGGAGTTCTTGACTTTTGTGAACACCTGCTCAAAGGGAAGAGAGATTCCTGTGTACCGTGTTATGAGCAAAAAGCTTCCTGGAAGCTTTGGCCAATCAGGGAGGGGGTGGGCATTTGTGAGGAGGAGAGGGCGGGCAGGGCGAGCCAAGGAGGGGAGGGGAGGCAAGGCAGAAAAGCACAGAAGGTGCTGCAGAGGAAAGATGGCAGAAGTTTGAGAATAGGAAAGACTTCTCAAATGGTCACCAACCTTACTGAGCGATCTGGATGTCCTAAACCAATGCAAACACATGCTCAAAGGGCTAACCTTAACTCACCCAAACACTTAAAAACATTCAATATTCCCATAAAATGATAACAATTTTACACATAAAAACAGATATACAATTTAAAATCATTCAACATTACATTACATGTAGACTTATTTAAATGATAAAAGAAAGCATAACATATTTTTATAATACAAAATTACTACATGATAACCAACTTAAATTATAATACCTACAAGCATAATTTCTCACAAAAATTGCAATAAAAAATACACAGAATATTTAAAAAAATGAATCTACAATAACAAAATATAAATAAACATTCAACTGTCATACATTACATATTCAACAATATCAATTAACAAGGTACACAACATCATTGTAAATACATGCAATTTACTAAACAATAAAGATAACATTTAAAAAGAAAACATACACTAAACAACTAAAGAAGTATTTCAGGGGGTAATTCATAGAATTTAGCGCACAAGAGGCGCACGCGGCTGGCGCACAGTGTGCGCGTGCGAATCCCTGCGCCAGCCGCGTGTGCTAAAATCCATTTCCGCGCACAGCGTATTCATGTATTCCAGCTACCAAAACCAGCCGTGGCGCACAGTGGCGCAGCGACCCTGCAGCAGCGCCAGTTACGCCCCCAAGAACGCCTCTCGCGCAGGGAAAAGCCATCAAAATCCCCAATCCAGCGCAAAGGGCTGCGCCAACCCTGTACCAGCACGGCAAGCGGGCTACGTGTATCACTGGGGTGCGCGGGAAGTACCTCATGTCATTTCAGCTGGGTACGTGTATTTCAGGGGTGCGCTGGAAGTTCCAAATGCGATTCCATCAGGGTACGTGTACATCAGGGGTGCGCAGGAAGTTTCACACGTGAATTCAGCAGGGTACGTGTATATCAGGGGTGCGGGAAGTTCCACACGCGAATGTCCTGGGTACGTGTATTTCGGGGTGCGCAGGAATTTGCACACGCGATATCAGCAGGGTACGTGTATTCCAGGGGTGCGCTGGAAGTTCCACACGCGAATGTTCTGGCTACGTGTATCTTGGGGTGCGCGGGAAGTTTCACACGCGATATCAGCAGGGTACGTGTATATCAGGGGTGCGCGGGAAGTTCCACACGCGAATGTCCTGGGTATGTGTATTTCGAGGTGCGCTGGAAGTTTCACACGCGATATCAGCAGGGTACGTGTATATCAGGGGTGCACGGGAAGTTCCACACGCGAATGTCCTGGGTACGTGTATTTCGGGGTGCGCGGGAAGTTTCACACGCGATATCAGCAGGGTACGTGTATTCCAGGGGTGCGCTGGAAGTTCCACATGCAAATGTCCTGGCTACGTGTATCTTGGGGTGCGCGGGAAGTTTCACATGCAATATCAGCAGGGTACGTGTATTACTGGGGTGCGCTGGAAGTTCCACACGCGAATGTCCCGGCTACGTGTATCTTGGGGTGTGCCGGAAGTTTCACACGCGATATCAGCAGGGTACGTGTATTCCAGGGGTGCGCTGGAAGTTCCACACGCAAATGTCCTGGCTACGTGTATCTTGGGGTGCGCGGGAGGTTTCACACGCAATATCATCAGGGTACGTGTATTTCAGGGGTGCGCTGGAAGTTCCACACGCGAATGTCCTGGGTACGTGTATCTTTGGGTGCGCGGGAAGTTTCACACGCGACATCAGCAGGGTACGTGTATTTCAGGGGTTCCGTGGAGTCCTCCCAGGTGTTCGCTCCACAACCTCCACGGCCCCTGCAGGCAGCCCACACCACGGGGGACTAGCCTGCACCCCCACTCATCCCCCTTCACCCCCACCCCCCAGCACTGTGGGGAACCTGCCAGCAGGCCCCCACTCATGTCCAACTCATGTTCCCCTGCACCCCCACCCCCCAGCACTGTGGGGCACCTGCCAGCAGGCCCCCACTCATGTCCAACCCATGTCTCCCATCACCCCCAGTCCCCAACTCATGTTCCCCTGCACCTCCAGCCCCCAGCACTGTGTTCCCCAGCCAACATGTCATCACAATCTAGATCCCTGGTCCCTATGGTCAGCCTCCAAATGCAAAACACCCACCCGAGTATTGCATCCACCCACTTAGAAATGGCAATAACATGATAGAACACCAATTGCAAGTTTGGAAACGAACACATGTCCCTCACATACACCCAATGGGTGTCAGTGAATCTCAAAACCCATATCATGATATGCATGAAACCAATGAGATGATACTACACATTGAAGTTTGATCAAAAAATATGTGTTAAAGGAAACATAAATTGAATCAAAAATAAACAAACAGAAATGGGAATGTAAAAAAATTTAAAAAAGCATGTCCGTGAAAAAATGCAAAACCAAAAATCATAATCCAAAGAATGGTGTCCAAAGTCACAGTCCACAAAAGAAAATCGAATGGAAAATTATAATTGAAAGCCATTGCTCCATGGGTAAATTGTAAAATAAAAAGAAAATCCAACAGTGAACTATGTACAGATGAACAAGCCAGGGTCCATGATCCCAACAAAAGAAATGAAACCTATCTAACAACACTACCTAATAAAAAAAAAACTATATACAAAAATGTGGCCCATTGTCCAAAAGGTCCAAAAAAAATGCAAAAACAAAGGAAACCTAACACTAACTACAGAACTATGTACAAGGGCAGCGGGCTAGTCCGACGGCTCACTTTTGGATGTTCCGGGCCAGGGCATCATCGAACTCCTGCTCAATGTCCCGGAGGCGGTCCTCCTCCATGGCCCCGAGGGTCCGCAGGGCCATCGACGTGTCCACCTCCAACCCCCTGCGGATTGCCTCGAGGCACTCGGCCCGCCTCACGGCCCTCCGCATGAAGTTCTCCGCCCTGATCATCGTGAGCCGTGCCTCTTCTGCCCGCTTCCGCTCCGCATCTATGGCGTGGCCCAACCGCTGCCACACGGAAGACACTTTCTGTCCTGGGTCCTCCTGCCCTCCGGCCGATGCCTGCCCCTCCGATGTCGAAGGCCCTGAGCCTTCATGGCTCCCACCACGTTGCTGCTGCTGCTGTGCCTCTGCCCGTGCACTGCCTCCTGCTGCCTGCACATCCTCCGCTGGCTGGGGTGCAGTCGTTGATGTGGCCACCCCTGCTGGACGTCCGACTCCCGACTGTGGCAGGGATGCCTCCTCCACCAGCCTGGCCGCACCGTCAGAGGCAGCTCCACAGGGCACCCAGGTGACTGATGGGTGGGAAGATGGCACGGAGGACGACTGGCGCATAGGGGGTTCAGTTGAGGAGGGGGTCGCAGCAAGCCCCATCAAACGGAGGAATCCGGCCTGGGTGACCTGTCCCAGTAGGCCGACGCGGTCAACGAGCCATTCGAGATGACGTGCAGTCTCCTAATGAAAAGACTGCAGGTCACCTCGCATGGCCCGTTGACGCAACGCCACACCAGTCAGGACAGGCTCAACCCGGACCTGGATAGCCACGTCCACAGGCAGAGGAAGGCCAGTTGTCGTGAGCTCATCCCCTGCCTGAAAACGGGTCTAGACGTAGGCATCCCTGCTGGTGCAAGATGATGCAGGGACAGGATCAGGGACAGGATTGCACACAGGCACCTCCGCGGCGGCCTGTGCTGCCTCCTGTCCCTGGTCCTGCACTGCACCACTAGCACCAGTGGAAACCCCACCTCCAGACCCCGTCTCTGTTGCTTGCACGGCCTCCTCCTCCACCAAACCCCCCACCAACCTGGATGACTCCGTGCCATCTTCCCCCGTTGGGCCCTGTGGGGTCCCAGCTGCCCCTTCTGCTGCCGAGGAGTCCAACTCCAACCTCCGCCTCTTGGACCTCCCCCCGGCAGCTGCGGCCTGGGACGTGGCACCGGACTCCTCACTCCCCGACGAGATCACAACCTGGGAGGGGAGCCGGGCCTTGCGTCTCCGGCTGGCGGTGGGATCCCCGCCGCTGTGCTCCACAGCACCTTCTCCACCCTCTTCATCAGTTGACGCTGCAGACAGAGAGAAATAAAACACAGGCATCAGGGCACTGTACAATGGACACATACACACATGACAGTTGTACATGAGTGGCATTGGCAAACCTCAGACATGCCGTCACAATCCCCAACACATATGTCATTTCAACTCGCACACATGAGCCATACCACAGCCATATTGCAACCGCCAGCACCATCCATACACATACAACAGCATGAGCAGGCAAAGCTGAGCCAGACATCACATGCAACACAGGAAGTGCACTACACATGTACACACACCACCACACTTGCATGCATGTGTACACCTCTGCCAAGTGTCGCAGTGTTCAGATGGGCATCCATGTCACATCTGCCAATCAGGCTTCCACATCCCGCTGTCACATGCATCCATGTTGCATCACTGTTGCACCCTTGTCAAATACACACAAATGCACATGTACACAGTGCTGATACATGCAGCTGAAAACAACATACATGTGTGACATCACAAACATGTCTACTTACATACAAATTCATCCAAACATGTGTGCCCACACAACTGCATTTGGCATGCAAGCCTACACACACACGCACCATCCATGTCTCACACATTACAGCCCTCGCATGTGTTAGCCTTACGGCCCTGTACACCCCCACCCATACTCGACCCCATACAAACAGATGTGCAACCTGCACACTACTGAAACATCACCACACGCACAGCTCACAATCAGGATGCATGTACACTTACCGCTCGACTCCAGACGGGTCTGCCTCTCAAGGACCTGGACGTGGAGCGCTGGGGATATGCGTTCCAGGACCCTCATCTGATCTTCCAACAAGTGGCCCCGGCACCCCTTAGCATCCGCTGCCTTCAAGAGGCGCCGGGCCTTGTTCACGGTCCTGGACCTGAAGTCCTCCCAGCGCTTCTTGACATGTTGGAAGTCGCGGACTGCCACCCCCTCCGCGTTGATGGCAGTCACGATGTCCGTCCAGATCCGAGACCGTCCTTCCTTGTTGGCGCGGGAACTTCCGAAGAGGGCATCATACTGCCCCAGGACTTGCTCCACCAGGACACCAACTTCCCTGGCACTGAAGCTGGTGCCCCTCTGCCTCTCTGGCCGGGGGTTGTCAGTGGTGCCAGATGTTGCAGTGCCCGACATGACAACCCCAGAGGCAGGAGTGGGTGGGCAACTGGGTCCTGGGACTGGGCTGTGGAGCGATGGAATCCCAGTCGGGAGTCTTCGGTTCCAGCAGGGGTGGTCACAGCAACAGCACCCCTGGCTGATGTGCAGGCAGCAAATGGCAGGGCACCTGGGCAGCAGGCAGTCAGGCAGCAGCAGATGGCAGGTGGGAGCATGCTCGGGGGTCTGGGGGGCAGTAATTCGGCCTTCTGGGCAGGAGCGTGGTCTTCCGTGTGCTTACGCGTGGCCAGCTTGATACGGAGTGATTTGGCACGTGAAAATTCTGCACGTCAGCGTGTAATTCGAGGAAAGGCCCTTAGCGCGTAAGCGCGTCTGCACACATACGCAATTTCATTGGACAGAAGGCCCCTGAAGCGCAAGCGCCCCTGTGACGTGACACGCGCAGGCGTGCAGAAAAACTGCACGTCCGCGTGTAATCCGAGGAAAGGGCCCATGCGCGTAAGTGACGTGACGCGCGCGGGCGTTTCCCTCAGCACGGGTTGAAGGTGAGCGGGCCCAGCAGTTCGCTGTACGTGCCTTTCGTGGAGACCGACGTGTGTTGCTGCTTCCTGTTGTTTCGCGCGCCATCACAACTTCACAGCTATCAAGGACGTATCTCTTCTTTTGGCGGGGGTATTGGCTACGCGTGTTTTTCTGCATCACGCTAGTCAGACGGTGAGTCGCACACGCTCTTTTTCCCACTGCGGGTGCCCCTGTGTATCGCACCCATTTTCGATGTCATAGTAGCCTGCGTGTCTCACGCGTACGCATTATTCGTGTTACTGGGTGCCACCGTGTACTGCGGGAGGTTGAATCCATGCACGTAGGCTGCAGGGTTGCGTGCACGGTTTTACTGCAGTTTTGGGGTGACTGAGCGTTGCGTGACCCGTCACTACATCACCGGGGTCACATACAGCCTTGCAGGTGCAGGGGGGCTGTTAACATCTTGCTTCCCACCCCCTTCACCCCAATTGCCCAGGTCAATTGTGGTGTACACCTCCCATTGGCACCACTCCATCTGTGCCGGCACTACTACATCTGTGCCATGGTTGGGAGGACACCAAAGGTGAGGGGCGCCTCAGCTGGGCGTCCTCCTCGTGGCGGGCGTGGTCGGGGATATGGCCGTGGTGACCAGGGAGTAGGGGGACTCCAGGGTGTCCAGGGCGGCCACAGAGGGGGAAGAGACAGGGGTGCGCCACTTGAGCACAATGTTGTGCCATGTGTCGGTGCAGTCATGCCACCACCCCCTGTGGTTCCGGGGGATGCAGCTTCTGCATCTGGCACTGGCGCCCGTGTGACCCGACAGTCTGTTCCATCGACTGCCACGGGCCCAAGGGTAGTGGTAGCTGTAGGTGCAGCTGTGGACACCGCCACCCAGGCTCAGGGTCTGCCAGCGCAGGCTGCGTTGGCACTTGAGGAGCCCTTGGTACCCTCCAACAGGCCAGGAGGGAAACCATGGGGGCATGCCAGGCTGCTCAGACCAAGACACGTGTCCCTGGGGCAGTCATGTCATCTGCTGCCCTGAACAGCCGGGTTTTGGCAAGTGCAGGGGCAGATGCACCCAACAACCAGGACTGTTGCGGTCAATGACCCTGCCACAGCTGATGTTGCTGCGCAGGGTCCATTAGAGGGCACCCAGCTGCCACTGACACAAGTCAGGCCTTTGATCGTCCCTCCACCTGCCACTCCCTTGGCTCAATCCACCGAACCCACTGGCCATACTGGTCAGGGCGGCATTAGCCAGCCAGGGTCTGCGCCACAGTCCAAGAGGAGGAAGGTTGCACCTGCAGCACAGGCTGGGACCCCACACACAGCCACGACCTCCTGCACGTCGAGGAAGAAGCCTTTCTGCAAGCAGGAACTGGACTTCCTCGTGGACTACGTGCGGGGCCACAGCCGTGACATGCTAGTGGGTGCCAATAATCAGACTACGGCTGCCCAACGTGACACCCACTGGAAGCATGTTGCGGAACATGTCAGTTCATTCGGCCATGAGGTGCGCACGGCGCAAGAGTGCAAAAAGCGTTGGAATGACATCAAACGCAGCACTAAGGCTAAGCGTGCCTCTAATTACAACTTGACTCTGGTGACTGGCGGTGGGCCTGCACCAGAGGAGGAAGTGCTCACTCCGCATGAGGCACTGAATTGGTCGAAGGAGTGGGAGAGATGCTGGACTTTGATGCCCAGTCCAGTGAGTGTTGATGCGTGTTTGTTGAGGACGTGTGTGTTTCACTTGTGGGATGTGTTGTGCATGATTGCCACTACATGTGACGTGTACATGGTTCTGATGTGTAAGTAATGCAATGCTTCCGTCATGCATGTCTCCTCTGCCTGCATGCGGGGACTCTGTGTAGGCATGCTCCCTTGCCCCTCCTCGGCCACTCTGCACCCCAGTTCCACCTTTGCACTGGTCTGCTTCAATCTTGCCAATGTGTACTTTCTTGTTCATGCGTCCTGTGTAGATGCTAACTTCCAGCGTAGAATCTGCCAGACATATGCCGTGTGGTACAGCCTTAGTACTTGATGCAGGGTATCTCACTTGTACTGTGCATAGGTCAGATGTCCCGCAGGGACATGAGTGCCCATTCATGCTCCATGCGCATTGCACGCATGCCCCTATGTGTCCTTGACTGGATGATCACTGTAATACAAGTCCTTGGTTACATACATTGCCTGCCATCTCATCAGCCTTCCCATGTCAACTGTGGCTCAGTCCTGCGTTGCACACATGTTTAGGTTCTGACAATCTGTGTGGCTCACAGGCCTCAGCCTGTTCAATGGCCAATGACTCTGTCCAACTGTTGTTGTGTCTTCTTCACACATGGGCGGCATCCAGAGTTTTCATCATGTGTCCTGCTTACTGTCCCAGCATCATTTGCAGTGTTGTCACTTGAATCACATTAAGCTGTTGATGCCAGTCAACACTGCCTGTCAATACACAGGTGTATGGTCAGCCTTTTGATACCATGCTAGGCATCCCTGCTTTGGTACTGGGGTGGAGGGGTGCTTGGCTTCTAGATATGGTACACATTGAATGCACAATGCACGTGATGTCTGAATTTGACATTGCACTGCCTTCACATTTCCTGGCACACACCATGGAGTCCTTGTACATGTAGGTAGTGAGTGGCGTACACATTTTCTGCACTGCATAGACCCACTTCCATGGAAACTGCCACCTTTCAACAGGTCTGATCACAGAAGCAATTCAAAGTTGACCCAGCATGCATGCCAGGTTATATGTTGTGTGTCACATGTCTGCCTGATGCGTTTGCTGTCGGTGTGTGTGTGTGTTGTGTGCTTCTGACATGTGTAGTGACCTTTTTTCTCTCTATTTTTCAGGTGATGGCGCAATGGAGGCGGAGGATGGTGTTGTCATGCCAGACACAGGGTTGTTACCACTATATCAACCTGGCACTAGTGTGGGTCGTGGGGTGGTAGGCCACGAAAACCCCCAAGTGCTACAGTCCATCTTGTCTCTGGCTGCCTATGAGTCCAGCCTTGATGACGACTCTGACGTCCATGTTGAGTTGGATGAGAATCAAGTCCATGTGTCAGGGGTGAGTGTTTCTGATGTGGACACTCCTCTGCCTGCGACACCTGCGCTGAGGGATCAGACAGTCTTGGTTCCTCCGCCCGTGGTGGATCGGGACGCAGGGTCAACCTCCACACCAGTCACTGATGTGCCTGGGACATCACGTCGACGGGGGCATGTAGTCGTGCAGCTGCGGGCGGTGCCAACACAGCGAGGACCCCCGGTCCTTGGGTCCCGCAGGGGTCAAGCCCGGCAACGCGATCGCCGCGTGCAACCGCAGTATACTGAGTGGGAGCAAGACATGACTGCCAATTCAGAACGGCAGGGGGCAGCAATGGAGAACATCGCTGAGAGCATGGAGCGTGTGGCCCGATCTGTGCTCCCCCCTGCTAGGCAGGTGCTTCTCCAGCAGCAGGCGGCACGGTCCACGGTCCGCTCGCTCAGGCTGGGCATGGCGGCCTCAGACAGGGCACGCCAGGCTGAAATGTCGTCTCTGCGTCAAGCAATTGCTGCTCACACAGAGGCGCACATGGATGCCCTGAGGGAGGAGTATGCTTCCCTCAAATTCACTCTGGGTGTCCTTATGATGTCCCGGAGGCAGCGGGCAGAGGAGAGGTTTGCACAGCTTGAGTGTACCATCTCGGCTGAGCTACAGGCTTGCCGGGAGGTGCAGCGGTTGTCCAGCCAGGCCTTGCAGGAGGAACTCTGTGTTACACGTGCGACCTTGCAAGAGGAAGCACGTGTATCACGTGAGGTTCTGCATGCAGACCTACGTCACATCGCCACACAGAACCAGGCTCACCCGTCCGGCAGACTTTCTGCCGACGAGGGGCAAGCTGCGGCTAGGCGTGGCCAGGCTACTGTGCTACGTCCTCCTTTCCAGGATAAGCCAGACTCGGACGACCATCTATCTCCCACATAGGTCGGGCTGGGCAGGCGTTGAGCCCATGGAGGTTTTTTTTTTGGCTCAGCATCATCGCATGTGGATGTTGAGCAGCACCTTTACCTTCCCCCGCCTGGGTGCCTCCCCTCCCCCCTGGGTCGTATGTGGCCATTTTTGATTTTTCCTTTAGTTTAGTTAGTTAAGTTTCTGTTTGATAGTTAGTTTAATTAGGTAATGTAGGTTTTCCATAGTTAGTGTAATTAGTTAATATAGTTTAAAATTGCTTGTCTATTGTGCTTTCATGTGACGGTGTGGTGCTTTGTGGCTTTTGAAGGCATCCACTGTCTGTTCCAGCTGGGCCCTTCAGGCTTGTCTTGTGTATGTGTTTGCTGCTTGGGGTCCTTGACTCACATATGCCACTCCTGCCTCCCTTATCCATGGGCTCGCAAGGATGGTTCGGTGTCACAACCTTTTACACAAGGGCTTTGGACTGTCATATCTGTGGCATGTCTCGTGCTGTGTGACTTGTGTTTACACCCCTAGTGGGGATGATTTTGGTGTTATTGTCGACTGTTCAGCTTTTGCTAGATGGGGTGTTTCATGATTAATGTGTACATTCATTGCTATGCATTGTGTAGTATGTTTCTTATCTTTACTGTACACGTGCTTGTTGCAATTCATGCTGTAGATAGTGTTCCACACTTTGGATGTGAAAGACGGACTGATGGTGTGATTTATGATGTGACTCTCTGACATGATCAAGTAATGAGATGCCTGAAGAGACACACACAGATGACTTTGAAGCATTAATCATGTGTTTCATGCCCTTTCTGCAGGGGGATGAGCCTCCAGAGCACCTTTGCCAGCAGACATGGGCCATTGGACGACAGAATTCTGGACACGTTTGTTGGTGCCCACATGCACATGTGTGCACAAGCAGAGGCACAGGGATTGCAGACCTACATCCTAGAACTGCTGACGTGTTCCAAGGAACTCCAGGCAAGGTGAGCAGCACAGGGGGGCCACAACACAGCAAAGCTTGCACCAAGCGAGTTGCACATGCAGGTTTAGTCACAGCACTGAGGGTGAGCTTGGACGAATATTGGTGTTGAAGCACACAATGCAGCTCAGATGTGTTGGTGGACTGATGGCTGTTGATTGTAAGGTTGTCTGGGACACCTGCAGGGGCAGTGGCACATACCCTCCGGTACACCAAGGTCCATCGAGGCACTTGTATCAACCATGTAGCCTTCCGAGACATGGAAAGGGGCAGCTCACAGGGACATACAGCAAGGGACATACTCGGGTGCAGTGCATTTCATTTCCATGTACATTATGATAAATGCACTGCCAACTTTGTTTCGGTCATGGTGGTACACAACTTGCTCTGAAGTCATGGCTTGCTATATGGGTATGTCTGCTTACCCAGGGAACATTGCATGTTGTGTGAATTGTGACACATGGGTGTTCCATTTGCCATGCACCCACCGGCGGCTGACTTACTGCATTGACTGTGTATGACCCATCACAGGGGTAATGTTATATATGGGTACGAAGCATCTACACCAGATTGTCTGTTTGTAGAGTAGTTTGTTGCTATGGGGCATGTTTGGTGGTGTGTTTTTGTGTAATTGGCACGTACAGGTTGTTGACTGTGGCTCTCTTTGCAGCATTGCAGTGCTCCTGTAACCGGACCTGAGAGTGCGCAGGCAGGAGGCCAGCACTCAAAACCAGAGCTAAGTGCCTTGTTGTTTTTCTTTCAAACTGCTCTGCATAGGCTTGCTGGGGGGTGCACTAATGCATGGATGAATGTGTAATTCAATTTGGTATGTTTTTTTCCCCCTAATCACCCGGAATCCTATGCAATTTTGAACCCTGTACCCTCTACCCGGTGTTCCTGCTTCCCGTACCTATCCAAGCAACGTTCCCTAACCCTCTTTCCCCGCTGGGGTTGCGGATGCCTGTGTAAGCCCCAAACTTGCAGGCGCCAAAACCCTAGAGGGGGTGGTTGGTTCGTGCCACTCCTAAGCCTGGACTACAGAAGGCCATGACAATGATGTCCAAGTTTGTTTGGATTGTGTATGTGTTCATGCAGGTAGTACATTTTCGTGCATTCCCTACTTTCATGTGTCATTCCTCCTCCCCTCTCCTGCCACTCATTCCAGTTATCCAGTGTGCCAACACCTGTCCCGACTGCATATCCCTGACCCTCCTTCCACACCAGGGTCTCAGGGGCCTGTGTGAGTTTGACCTTGCAGGCACCCGGGACACGGTGGGGGTGGTTGTTTCGTGACACTCCCGCGCCTGTACACGGGACCTGTGACAGTACACATCCGTTCATGGTGCATCATTCTATGTTATGTACCACACATGGTGCACATCCTGTTGTGACATTGTTTTACTGTGCTACCTTGGTTGTTGCATCATTGTGGTAGTACTTGGCCTTTGTGAGGTACTGCTACGTCAAGTCATCTACTGGAGGGTGTTCTGGTTCGTTTTTATGCCTTGGATTTTGTGATTTTGGAAATGAGTGTGGATTCTGAGGGTGCAGGCACCTTTTTACACACAAGGTGGGAGATGGTGACGAAGGGGAAAGGTGATCCTATGGCCAGGTGGAATTGAGGGTTGAAGGCTCCATGACCCAGGTGCAGTTGTTCAGTGGGTCATGGTCATTTGTGAGGGAGGGGGGATTGTTGCTGATAGTTGCCTTGCCCTGCAGTGTGATGGGAACCCTGACATGGTAATGGTGGTATCCTATGTACATGTTGTGTTCTGCTGATCAATGCCTGTTCATGTGTTGTGTTTACCTTTCAGGTGCGAGGGGATAGTTGTGGTTTGACATGCTGAGGTGTACACATGGTGAATGTTCACATGTGATGTGTAGAGAACACTGATGGTCACTTGATTGCACATGCATATGTTGAGTGCATGTCCTTGCTGACCCACACACTTGCACTCTGATGCACTACATGTACTACCACCCTTGCATATCCACGTGTACACTGTTTGCCTTCTGGTGCCCACTGTGTCCCTGCAGCACATGTTCTGTGACCAATTATGGATCCTGTACATGCCTAATTTGCTTTTTGATGTGGTCTGTCGCTTAGATGTGATGCTCAGGGTGTGCATCACACACAATGGCTGTTCACTGTGCTGTGCGCTGAGCAGTGTGTTGCAGGAGTAGGACACAGCACACAGAAGCTGCAGTGTTGATTTTGCAATGCACAATGTGCATGTAAACAGGTATTAATTGTTATGTTACGTCTACAACTCTTGTAATGCATTTGGAAATGACTTATTTTGGGTGGGAGGTTGTTGGTCAGTCATTTCATCTGATTCCAGGTCAGGCATCATTGTCTGATGCCACTGTACATTTTGGACATGGCAATGTGTGCCTTATTGTTACTGTGTTGGTGTATGGCTATTGCTTGCCATGTCATGTTGTGGTTTGGGAGGGTTTGAGTGACATAACAGTGGTGGCCATGGCCTGTTTTGCAGGTGTGTGTGATTCACACCTTGCATGTCAGGGTCATCCGCTTCTCAAAGCAAATAGCTGGGGGTAGATCTCTCTCCACGGCAGGGCCCTCCCTCTGGAACAGCCTTCCTGCCTCACTGGAACTTGAGGAGAACCATCTCCGGTTCGGGAAGCACCTCAAGACCTTCCTCTTTGCTTCTGCTTTCTCTCTGCCTCTCCCTTGCTAAATTCTTCACTGGAACTGCACTGGATCTGCAACTGGGCCACGCTCACCAATCTCGGTCCCTGGCCCAGCCACTCTCCACTTGCACTGCCTCCCTGGCAACCCCTGCACTGCGGTACTGTCTCTCTATCCCTACAGCCCCCTTCTCAGCACTTGTCTGCACTTACCTTTGCAGTTGCCACCAGCTGGCCTATGTATTTGTTTTTTGGTCTACTTACCCTGTACTGCACTCCCCCCCTCCCCTTCCCCTTGCACTTTTCCCTTCCCCCTACCCCTGCACTTGCACAATCTAAATGACACCTGGCCTAGTAGTACCGTTGTCTGTCTTCCCTTGTTCCCCCCTCCCTGCCTCATCGCACCTTGAAATACTTGTGTATAGGCCATATCATGTCATGTCATATGTGTGCCTTTTGGTCACACAGGATAGCTTGTGTTTAAGTAGCTAGGGATGCAGACAATGTGGCACTTCCATGGCAACTATCTCAGGGTGGTAGGGTTGTGACAGTTGACTGTCTCTTTGTCATCATCGATTGTCACCTGGTATGTGCCAGGCCTGTGTGCACTCCGCAGGGGTGGGAGTTTAGGTGAAAAATGTGGCCACAAGCTGGGTCTGAGCTTCCTCGCCACGTGCCCCGTCCCCTCCCATGTGCAGCGCCTGTGCCTGTGGTTGGGGATGTGGGGGCACCACCATGTCCACCGGGACGCCCTGCCGTGTTGCAACATTGTGCAGGACACATGCTGCCACAATGATCCTGCACACTACTGCTGGTGCATAGAGTAGCTGGCCGCCAGAGCGGTCAAGGGAGCGGAAACGTGACTTGAGCACTCCGAATGTGCGCTCCACTATGGCCCTGGTTGCAATATGGGCGGCGTTGTATCTTACCTGGGGTGGTGTGGTGGGGTTCCGGATTGGCGTCATCATGTGGTTGCTCAGAGGGTAGGCACTGTCCCCTGGGGGGGTGTAAATGGTTGTGATTATTGGGGTTTGTTTATTTGTGTGTGTGTGTGTGACATGCATGCATGTGCAAGGGCATTTGTACTCACCTAGGAGCCATGTGTCGCCATGCTGCCCAGCTTCCAGGGCCCAGCTCAGGGCGGACATTCTGTATATGAAACTGTCATGGGTGGAGCCAGGGTAGTTTGCATATACAGAGGTGATGATTCCCTTTGCATCGCATACCACCTGTACATTGATGGAATGCCAGTGCTTGCGGTTTCGGTAGATGTGCTCAGTGGCCCTAGGTGGACGTAGGGCCACATGGGTGCAATCTATAGCACCAAGCAATTTGGGGAAGTGTGCCACCCTGAAAAAATCCAGGACAACGGCCTGCCTTTCTGCGGGTGTTCTGGGCATGTATATGTGCCTGCGGACTGAGGGGCGCGCTGTCATGATTGCCAGTACCTGGTGTAGGCAGCGTGACTGCGTGGCCTGTGAGATCCCCCCCCCACTATGGCAGTAGTCCGCTGAAATGACCCAGTGGCCAAAAAATGCAGGACATTGAGCAGCTTCTCCAAGGGGCTCAATGCTTGGGAGCAAAGGGTGGGGGATGTAAGGTCATCTTCCCACTCCCTGACCAGGTCTAGGATGATGTGGGGTGGAAACCTATACCTGCCATAGACCTGGTTGTCAGGCATCCCAAAAAGGCTTGTCCGTGGTGCGAAAATGCGTGCCCTGGCTATTCTCCTCCTCCTGCGGTGTCCCACGATCAGTGCTGCGACAAATGGGGCATTCATCGTAGCTGTATATACGTGTTTGTTGTTTGCGCGCACTTTTATACTGTGCACGGGGAAGCTTCCGCCTGCCTTCGTGTGGCAGACGCGTTGACGCCTGTGTGCGTCTTTTGCCGTGCGTGGGTTTCCCGTATTCAAATCCATGAATACGGGTTGTTCGCGTGCGTGTGGGCGTTCCGTGTAGTTCCCTGCAGTACTTCCCCAGTTACGCCTTCTTTTTCACGCGTTATTCCCCATTCCACGTGTTACACCCACTGTTCCACCCACTTTGGTTGTGTGCGCCGCACTATGTGCGCTTTTGCTGTGCGCGTAGCGCACGCCGTGTATGCCTGCGTGCGCCATGGCTGGATTGGGCGCACGGACAGCGGGAAACACGTGCAGCGTCTTCCTTGAATCGCACACGTGCGCGTGCGCTGCGTTTCTCGCGCTTGCACTACCTTGCGCCTGCTTGCGCTGGGATTTTCGGCGCACGTTTGCTCCATGAATTGACTCCTCAATATCATCACATACAGTTAAAGATTAGTAACATTTACGTTTTACAAATAATATATAACAACATTTATAGTCATTACACTGTGCAAAATGTGTAATATGTGTGCAAAATAAAATTTAGTAAATAATGTAAACTGTAAATACTAACAAACGTAGCACAAATTCGAGAGCATAAACTAACATTGAAAAACAAAAACAGTGTGATTTAAGGTTACCATGAATTTTTACATTTATTGCTCAAGTTTATTATGTTGTTACTTCAACATTATTTTTTTTTACATTTTTGTTGCTTTAACCTAAACTCTTTTGTTTGTTATCATTAACTGCATTTGCTGGAGCATGGTGTTGCACATACAGTGGTCAGGAAAGGTTCCAAAAGTGCTTTGATGAGCGAGACATGTCCATACCATTCTATCATGTTTGTATGCACCAATTACACGGCCTGCGGTAGCGGCCCTGTGGTTATGGTTAAGTTGCTCAACCCATAGGAAGAGCGCTTTTTGGGCAGCTTATAACTTTGCCTCCCTGGAGGAATTCTCACAAAACTTTGCAAAAAAGGTATATGGCCGTCAGATCGATCCTGTGAAGTTTGCTGTGGTTTCGTCAATGGGAGGAAAAGTTATAGGGGGAAGTCCCAAAATGTGTGGTTTTTCCCATAGTCGCAATGGAACAAAATATTTGCTCAAGCCTGGAGCCCAAACTGCTGGTCAGATATTCACCAAATTTGCCGCAGGCGCTGCGGCATGGTCCCGAAAGCGTGATTTTGTAAATTTGGTATAAATCCATCCAGTCGTTTTTTTTTAAATGACCAAAAACTAGGTAAAGAAAAATGAGTGATATCTGGGTTGGCTCCGCAGACTTTCTTTCCTGTACGTACGGGCCTCCAATTGGTTCCAGAGGGGGCATGAGTTTACGCAGACATTGAACGCACCTGCTGAGTGGATGGTGAAAAGCGTGAGGTCCGTCAGATTTTTGGAAAAGTCTGCCATGTTGGATCCGCGGACAGGAAGAGCTGGCCGCGATCAGCGGGGTGTGGAAAAAGTCTGTAAAACACATTTTGGGTCATTTGGTGGTGGAAAGAGTGTCTGTGAAGGGTGGGTGAGTGGAATAAAGATGATATGAGGCAGTTTTTGTAGGTTGAAAAAGGCCGGACAAGTGCCATAGCTGTTTGCAGACAGCGCTGTGGACGGATGGCTTGGAAAAGACATTTGAGGTAATTTGTTGGCTGAAAGAGGATGTAGAAATGGTAGCAAGTGGAATGAAAGTAAAAGAAAGACCTATGCTCAATAGCCATCGGTGTGTGCTGCACACTGTAAAGACCACTCAAGTGGTTTCTTAATGTTTGAATAACTTAGTTGATCTTTTACTTAAAGTCTGTTGTATTCATCCATGAATACTAACTTAAAGCGTGGATTAGAAATAATTCATTCAAAGTCATTTCTTGACAACAAACAACGATTTATTTTATTCGAAGATGCAAACAAATGCCAATGCATTTCAGACTAAATTAAGTCCTTCATCAGGGTGTTGTTATTCTATTTGATTGACACACACCGTTATCAGTGAACCACAGTTTGCAAATGTGTGGTGCAGTCACCACATTAGTATACCAATCCGGTACACATACCTACAGTACATCAGAGTTCAATAGAAAATTGGAAATTGTTTTTTAAAGCAAAAAAAGCAAAAAAAAGCATGCAGGCCACATGACAAAAACAGACACAAAGTAGACTAACCTTATTGAGAACATTCAAAAACAAGAACAAAAAAAAAATAAGAGCATCAGAAAAAGGTATGGCAGCATATATCAGCAATTTGCTACAATCATCCAACACTTCTATATTTTTCATCTAATTTAGTGCGTAATCAACATGTTTAATATCGCATTGTCTTACAATCTTACAGTTTCTTTCTTCATGCATAAATAGAAGTGCTGCTGAATGTGGCATTAACTCTCATTAGAGCCTCGGTGCTCATACCAAATCGAAGTTGGTGACGAATTTAGTAGTGAGCAAACCTGATAATTCCTCTGTAATAAAACCATTTTTCAAAAACGGAAAACCGTGGTAATCCGTTGTGTTCAAATAACGTGCGGCTTACCCTTTCATGTATACTGACCTTTGCGTTTAATACTGATGCATCCTGTGGAGGACAGAGATGCAAATGGGTTTGTTGCTAGATATTTAGTTAAGCGCCGCTGTGCGTGTGGCGCATATGATTGAAGTCACTCTTATTTCTAAGAACTTCAAATCTTACTAGTGCCGTATCTTCGGCTATCTGGGAACTGTCTTGTTGACAGCAGCTGCATGCACACATCGTTCCGTGTGAAATGCCGGCGAGCGCTCTTGAGAACCCATGTTTGAATCATTGCTATGACAATGTTCATAGCCGGTGAATATGTCAAATACGGTATGTTTGAGTGAATGGGGCGGCCATGTTATAAGGGAATGATAATGGTGCAATGCTCCTTCTCATAACTATAATCCTTGAATTGAGGGACAATACTATACACTATCTACAAAGGCAAATCAGGAGAAAATGTAGAAAAACGTGGAAAACATTGGCTCATAAAACTTAATATAAATGTGCTAGGAGGAATATTTGGTCGAAAGCAATACTCCAGTGTGGTGATGCTGGAAGAAATAAGTTCTAATGATGTCTGGGAATGTTCTAACCCAACATACTTCAGTGATTGGTTGTGCACTTAATATGTAAACCCATGCAGAACTTAAATTCAAACAATACGACTGTAGGGTTATGGTCACATACTACAATGCTTATTACTAAAGCACTCGGCTTGTCATCTAATGGTCATTAGGTCTCCAAAGTATTGGGGATTCTTTTAAACCAGAACAATGTTAGTCCTAATCTAGGAGAAACCTTAGAGTTACATTATGTGACAAATAGGTACATTTACCTTAGTCAATTCAACTGTAGCATGCTATCGCCAGTGAACCACTGTCACTCTTTAAAACTCCAGATTCCAACAATTCATCTGGTTAGAAGAGCGGTAGCTACATCTGCTCCGGTACTCTTAGTCCGCTATAGCCCAAAATAACAGTCTATGACACTCTAATGTTCTGAACCAATTGCATGCCATCATTCTGGGAGTTACATCAGAGGAAGTCCCACTCCTCATTTATCCCGTTTAGACTCAAGGCGTCCAACCGGTCTATCCAGTAAGCTTCTCTCTGTGCCCTGAACTTTTTGAAGTCCCTTCTTTGGCCTTTTGTGTTGATAGCTTTGAGTACTTGAAACTTGAATTGAGTGACAGTGTGTCCTTTTTCATTAAAATGTCTTGCTACTGCTGAGGCAATATTCTTATTTCTTATGCACGGTTTGTGCTCATTCATCCTTGTACGGAATTCTCTTCCCGTTTCCCCAACGTCATAGATGCCACAGGGGCATCGAATGCAATATATTGCATTCTCTGTAAGGCAGGACGCATAGGTTTTCAATGTTATTTTTTCTCCTGCATTAGGGTGAAATACAGCTGGTCCTTTTATGATGTTGTTTCAATGTCTTCCGCTCATGCAGGCTTAGGTACCTATGTTCTTACTGGTTTGTTTTTGTTTGACATTCATCCTGGTGTTAACCAATAGGTTCCTTAAGTCATTACTGCTCTGGTAGGCGAAGGTGGGTGGATTGCTAAATAAGTCTTTTGTCCTTTCATCAGTGGTCAGCATGTTCCAATGTTTGGTGATGCACTTCCGAATTTGGTGACTCTGGGAGGAAAATTTCGAGACAAACACTATTGGAGGTGCACTACGTGTGGTTTTGTTGTTCAACAAGTCTTCACGTCTCTTTGTCTCCGTTTTGGATCTTGCCCATGTTAAGTCATTGTCTGCGTATCCCTTTTCTTTCAATTTGGTGCATAGTATAGCCAATTGTGCATCGCATTCAGATTGATCGCTTACTATTCTTTTAATTCTTAGCATCTGACCGTACGGTACGTTCTTGAGAGTCTGTAGAGGGTGAAAGCTTAATCTGTGTAATAAATTGTTCCTATTGGTGAGTTTTGTGAACAATGTTTTTGAAATTTGATAATATTGTACATCAATTGATACGTCTAGGTAATGTATTGTGGGATGTTTTTACCCATGCATCCGAGCCCTACCTCAAAAACTGTGCAGTACTGGCATTGAAAACATCATGATGGCCAGAGCTTCCCAGAAAATGCCCAGGGAAATGCATGAAGAATAGGCTGCCACCCATTTTTGCCGATGTTATGGGCACAGAAGGGCACTGCCTAAAACCCCATTGGACTACCCACACAGTAGCCTGAAACCATTGGGAATGGCAATGCTGATGGCCAAGAGCAACCTAGAATTGTGGGGAATTCATTTTCTTAAATCCCAAAAATGGGTGCATTACCAGTACTCACCACTATCAGAAAGCCGGCGTTTTAAAACAACACCAGACTTTTTTTTTTGTGTAAAACTGAATAAATGAACCCAAAGCAGGCCAAAGAAAGACTTACTGAGGGGTGGATACAATGTAAAGTTATATTCTGAAGTGACTTGAAGGTTTATAACAAGACTGGCTGAGCTGTGGATTTCAGCAGTTTAAGTAAATTTGGACTGAAAGACACTAAAAATCTAAATGTTTAAAAGAAATGAGTGACCTACTTTTGAGTGTCACATAGGTTTCAATTGTTTAAATGTCATAGTTTTAAACTTAGAATCAGCATTCTAGCTGCATATGTAAAAATGGTTAGTTTTATTTGAATGCAGAAAACTGGGTAACTAAAAGTGACATTAGCTGGGGCCTGGCTTAAGGAACTGAATTCTGCCCACCAGCTACCCCCGACAGGAGTTGAGACTTGCACAACAGCTGTGTTCCCAGGCCTAGCTGCCTTTTGCTGTTCCCACCAAAAGGGATATGACACTTCTCTGATTGAATTACCTGGGCTCTGCAGGAAATTGAACAAAGCCCTGTCCTGACTCAGGCAAATGTTTTATTGGTGGGAGTCGTAAATGTGGCTTCCTCCTGGAAGGAAAGGGGAGGAGCACTGCCTGTGAGAGCAAGCTGGCTTGGCAGAACTGGAAAAACCAGAAATTCGACCTTGTGCTGGGGGGAAACCACACCCCTTTGGGGCCAGAACATAACTCTAAAAAGATGGATCATTCATAGAGCGGACTTGTGAAAATTTTATAAATGATACCATAATTCTTGTGATTTTCTGCCCACATTTTAAGAGGTTTTTAGAACCGGTGGTATGATCCGGGGGCAAGCTAGCAGTTAAGAGGGTATTACTTAAAATGTATGCATGTTAAAAATCTGACACTTCATCAATTAATGTCCATACTCCTTGCGCACATGTGTGTAAATTTGGGTTAATGTCCGATATTGCAAAACCAGTTAAAAAGTGCAAATGTTGCCATTTCTGAATGCAAGCCCCCAGGAAGAGCAGATTTGGACAGGGTATACCTCCCTGTGTGATGGGTGCATGTAATTTTAAACAAATGTGTACCTGTGCAAATATGTCTTTTGATCAAATATAGATTGTGTGTAATTTGACAGGGGTGGGTTCTCTGTATCATAAACAGACCTCATCATGATGACACTTCATTTCATTCCCCCAATCATGGGGAAGAGGATGAAGTGGCCAATGACAAGTGGAGAGGGGTAGGGTCTAGAAAGCTAGCCTCTCCACCCACTTTCAAAACACATAAAAGCAGACAGTCAGGACAGATAGGGACATTCAATTCCATTTGCTGCAACGCGCTCTGCCGGACCACACCACATCCAGAAGATACTAGATTCAACACTTAGACTTTAAAACTCCAAAGAACTTGATTCAGAACTCAAAGCAAGGGCCTAAACCCACAAACTGAGAACTCTTCTCAGTGGGCCTCAGCATCCAGCAAACCTAACAGCGATAGCAGCATCCAGGAGCCGTGCAGATCAGCGCTGGGTCCAGAGAAAGCTGTGCAGAAAGATCCAGAAACAGTGCTGTACCCAGAGAAAGCAGAGCAGTATCCAGAACCAGAGGCATAGCAGAGCTGACCCAGACCGCTGTTCGCAGAACCAGAGAGCTGACCCAGACCGCTGTGCGCAGAAACCGTCCGTGGCGAGTGAAGAAAACCTGTTGACCAGATCCGTGGCGAGGCCCATTCTATTTCTAAATATATTGTGAGTACCTAGCAGAACTGTGCAGAACCAATCTCTTAGTTAAAATAATATAATTCAATCTATTTTAATCTAACCAGAACTGTCTCCTAACTGTCACCTGTCATTTGCAAAGCTGTCACCTGTCATTTCTAGTTGCTAGCTGTAACTTGTCACTTTGAACTTTTAAAATTTCAAATCTGAAAAACGACCTTTACCATATCGCTCATATCTCCGTGACCGTTTGTCTTAGAGACTTGCAGTAACTTTCCTCTGAAAGCTGGGAATCTTGGCTTTTCAACGAACCTAGAACCGCATTCCTAGTCCCTATACTTTTGCCGCAATCGCGAAAAACGCACTCGCGAATTTTACCGCGATTTGCAAATTTCTCCACGTGTGAAAACAGCAGCTTCCTTGCTTTCATTTGCTAAAAATTCGTTTAACTTGCCAATCATTCCTAGAACATTGCTAAAGTAAGCCTGAACTTATTTAAACCAACTAATCCTCAACCTGAACCTCCAGAGGGAATTAAAATCATTTCAGCACATTTTCCAATATATTGCTATCACATTTTAAAGCATTTTGAGCCTGTGTAAAACTCATATCTATTCTCCTCTAAGCTTGCTGGGAAACTGGAACTCTGTATTACATTGTGATTGTATACCTGAACTGTGTGCTCTTCCTTCCATCTCCTTACATTGGATAGGGGGGGTGAATTGCCACAAAGGGAAAGTGATTACCTTGTCTTTTGTGAAACCATATCAGTTTATCTTCTATACTGCATTTCATTCATTCAACCTTGCATTTCCTTGAACCCTATAAAGCATTCTCTACCACATTATTCTTCTGTCCCTATTTACCAGTGTGCTACCTTATCCATTTCATGTCAACTCCTTAGTGATTATAAAGAAGTGGGCTAGTGCCAGATTCTCCGTTGTTAATCTTTATCATATCAGATTAAGTGTGATATTCAATTATTAATTTATTATAAAGTGTGATATATATATATATATATATTGTTTAAATTCTCAAATAAACCTTTTAACTTGCAAAACAGAACTACTTCTTGGCTCAGTGGGGTCAGGGGGATTCCAAGAGAGGGGTGTTATATAGGGGTAGTCATCCAGAACGCATGAACTGGACATAAAGATATATCAATAAGGGTTTCCATTCAGTATCCCTGACTAGGCATTGACTTAGCTGTAGTGTTGAATTGAATCCTCTTACAGTATGCCAGGGTTACCTATCTCTGCTGTAAATAGAATTCTGGGATCGATGGTGTTGATGTAGATGAAAAACTCTTTCAGTTGCTCTAACTCTCCCTGCCATATTTCAATATGTCATCTATGTAACAAACCCATTGTCTGATGTTTTAGACCATACTGGATGCTTTAGGATGTGTTGGATTTCAAATCTGTGCATAAAAATGTTTGCGTAGGCGGTGCCGTGGTAGCTTGCATGGCCGTGCCCGATGTTTGAAGATAGAAAGTGTCATTGTATTTGAAATAGGAGTTTGTTGCCAATAAACTGTAACAGAGTCATAAGACATTTTTTTGATGCTCCATTGTCTCTTCTTGTAGGAGAAGCCATTCCACAGCTTCCTGGCCAAGGTCATGGGGAATGCTCATGTATAGACTGCTTACGTTAATTGTAAAAAGGATTCTTTTCTCATTCAATTGTATTGAACTCAATATCTGTAAGAAGTGAGTGCTGTCCTTAATATATGTATATGTTTTTTGAATTATAGGTTGAAGACATAAGTCTATGTAGGTACCTAACAGTTGTAAGATACATCCTGTGGCTGCTACTATTGGTCGTCTGGGCGGGTTGTTTAGACGTTTATGTATTTTGGGTAGAAGATAGAAATGAGGTGTCTGTGGATAAGTAGTGAATACGAAGGTCCTGGTTTTTCCCGAGATCCATTCCATCTCTTCGGCTGCTTTGAGAATTGTCTTGAGGTCTTTCATGATTTCATTGGTTGAGTCTTGTTCCAATTTGGCATAGCTTGATCTATCATTGAGTTGCCGTTCGCATTTGTTGTGGTAATCCTTGGTATTCAATATCACTAATGCTCCTGCCTTGTCAGCTGGGCGTATGGTAATATCTGCTCCTGAATATAGCCTGCGGATATGTGCTAATTTTTCTCTGTTGAGGTTATTGTGTTTGGTTTTGTCAAAGTGCAGTTTTTTCATGTCAGCCAGAACTATTTTTTTTTTAATCTCTATTGAAGGGTGCAGTAAATGTACACTTGGGTTTGAATTCGATGAATTCTGGCTCGTCTGCCTGATGTTCTCCTGCAATTTGAAGCTGTTTTTATAGGTGAAAAAAGGGTTTGGAAATGCCGCTGAGTCTGCGGCCTATTTCGGTGTCCGCGGACATCCCTTCGATTGCAGGAGGATGAGTGTGAGTTTTGGGAGTTGACAGTGTATGGTACGTACTTGTTATATAGTTAATTGTGCTGTGGTAAGTGGCCAGATACTGGGAGCCACGGCCTGAGGCCATGGCACCAGAATATGTTCACTGGACACAACCTCCACAGTAGTAATATGTGTATAGTAATTGTAGGGAATGTAGTGGGTGTAAAAAGTGTTTGTAATATGAAGGAATGATTTAATTGAACTGGATGTAATTGGAAATGGGGGAAAGTAGGTACAATCATAAATGGCTGTAGATTGCAATAGTCCAAAAGTTTATGTGCCACAGTGTTAGTCAACATTGAAATAATGGGCGAAGGAATTTGTATTGCCAATGTGCATTATGAACATGTGTTTGTGGCTTTTGCACATTTACATCTCACTGTGGAGGGCAACGAGGGGCACATGCATGAATGGAGAAATGGATATGATTGTTGAAATAGATGTACACAGAAGC